>NC_133459.1:13655000-13957500 GCF_048565385.1 Saimiri boliviensis
CACCTCTGGGCTCCCTGTTGCTGCTTCTGACACAGTTTTGGGTCACCTGCTCTGCACTTAGCCTGGTACTAGAGCATCAAGAGAGATGGGAAAGGAGTGAAAAGTTGCTGCTCTCTTAGTGGAGGGCTCACTCTCTCCTAGAACCCGTACTTACAAAGTCGAAAATAATAAAGTGGGGCGGCATCTAAGCAACTTGAAAATGTCAGTAAACATCTCTTCTCCGGGAAGAAATCAATCACCCTCGGAGATGAGCTTTTCTTTCTTTGTGCGTTTTTTTCGTTTTTGTGGGGAGGGGCGGGGGACAGGGTCCGGCTCTGTCACCCAGGCTGGAGTGCAGTGGCATGATCTCGGCTCACTGCAGCCTCTTGCCTCCCAGGCTCAAGCTATCCTCCCACCTCAGCCTCCCAAGTAGCTGGGACCATGGGCACGTTGCCCCCACACCCGGCCAATTTTTTGTTTCTTGTTTGTTTGTTTTTTAATAGATACAGGGTTTTGCCATGTTGCCCAGGCTGGTCTCAAACTCCTTGAGCTCAAGCGATCTGCCTGCCTCAGCCTCCCAAAGTGTTGGGAATACAGACATGAACCACTGTGCCTGGCCTACTTTCTTTTTGAGGGTGAGGTGAACAGAGACCCAATAAGAAATGTGTTCATTATTTTAGACTGCTGACATTCGTGGCATTGTTTGTTACTGCAATGTAACCTGACCTATCCTACCCCGTCTAATGCACCCCTTAATATTCCTGTACATCTCATTTGTACGGTACGTGTTCAGAGTGGATTTGCAATGAATACTTGTTGAGTTGGGGTGAACTCCATCAGCTGAATGGCTTGAGGGCTGCAGAAGCTGAAATGGGCATTTTCATCTCTTCGCCTGGAAAGGCTTCATTTGGGACACCTGTGGGAATGACTGTTCCACTTTCATGTTAGCCAATTTTTAAAGCTTTCATTAGCTGTGATAAATTATTCAAAAAGGAGGAACACTCGAAACCTCTTTAGAATATTGACGTGGACCGACAGTAAATGAATGGAAAAGTACCGCCAGGTCCGAGGCTAACTTCCATTTAATTTTTAGAGGGCCCAGTCGAGTTGTTAAAATGATCAGAAATGGGCCCGGCCAGAGCCAGCTCTTCAAAGAGGGGATGTTATTACCTCCTAGACCATTAACTTAATCAGATCTGGTGGATGTCAAGAAAACAAAGTTCCTCGTGTGATGGTGGGCTCGGGATACAATTAACAATCGGATTTTACTTTTACCGAGAAACCCCTTAAGAACATTTTGTTTGAAAAATAGGCTTCAATGAAATTTTTAAAAATGATGTACAAATTAAGTTTCATTTCCGAAATCTTACACAGTATTTTACAGGGAAGCCTTGGAGACCCCAATCAGAATTCCTCTCCTTGAGTTCATTTTTATATCTTCATGTTTTTCTAATGGAACAGTGTTAGATAATAGCAGTCCCCAAAGGCTATATCAAAGTTGTAAGTATCTGACATGTTTCTTCCCCTGAATTTTGGAGATGTTGTCAGAATATCTCCATATCTAGGGAAGTACGAGTGTCATGCGGGCTCAAGACTTGGATGTATTGGGAATGGGATGGCAGGTCCCATTGAGAAGCCAGATGAGGAGACAGCAGAGATTTAGGGGAGCCCAGAATCCTAACTCGAAAGCGCCCCAAGGCTGACCTAGTATGGCAGGTCTCCAGACTTTTGTGATCTCAAAACCAAGCACCACATATGACTCAGCAACTCCACGCCTAGTTATATATCCACGAGAACTGAAAATGTATCAACACAAACACTCACACATGAGTGTTCACAGCAGCATTATTCATGAGAGCTGAAAGGCGCAAACAACCCAGATGTCTAACAACAGACGAATAAAAAAGATGTGGGCAATCCATGCAATATTATTACTTTTATTGCTAGGAGCGATAGAATATTTTTAAGCCATAAAAGAACAAAGTACTTGCCAGACACGGTGGCTCGTGCCTATAATCCCAGCACTTTGGGAGGCTGAGGCAGAAGGATCACTTGAGTCCAGGAGTTCGGGACCAACCTGAGCAACATAGTGAAACCTCCATCTCTACAAAAAGTTAAAAATTAGCCGGGTGTGGTGGTGCATGCCTGTGGTCCCAGCTACTCAGGAGGCTGAGGTGGGAGGATCACTTGAGCCTGGGAGATGGAGGCTGCATTGAGCCATGGTCCCAACACCACACTCCAGCCTGGGCAACAGAGTGAGACCCTGTCTCAAAAAAGAGACCAAAGCACTGATACATGCTACAACATCCATGTCCCTGGAAGACGTGGTGCTGCATGAAGGAAGCCAGTCACGAAAGACGACATGTTGCATGATTCCATTCATAGGAAATGTCCAGTTTCGGGAAATCCATGGAGACAGAAAGTAGCTTCGTGGTTGCCGGGGGCTGGGGAGGAGAAAGGGAGAGGGATCGCTCGTGGGCAGGGGTTTCTTTGGGGGCTGACGAAAATGTTCTGGAATTAGGTCATGCTGATGATCGCACAATCTTGTGACTATACTACAACCACTGCATTGTACACTTTTTTTTTTTTTTTTTTTTTTTTTGAGACGGAGTCTTGCTCTGTCTCCCAGGCTGGAGTGCAGTGGTGCGATCTCGGCTCACTGTAACCTCCTCTGCCTCTGGGTTCAAGCAATTCTCCTCCCTCAGTCTCCCTAGCAGCTGGGATTACAGGTGCGTGATGCCACGCCCAGCTAATATTTGTATTTTTAGTAGAGACGAGGTTTCACCATGTTGACCAAGCTGGTTGCAAACTCCTGACCTTGTGATCCGCCCACCCTTGGCCTCCCAAAGAGCTGGGATTACAGGCGTGAGCCAACACGCCTGGCCTGAATTGTACACTTTAAAAGGGTGAATTTTATGTTCGATGAACTTTTATCTCAAAAAAATAAACTAGAAATATGGGGGGAAAAAAGAGTCACCGGGCGTGGAGGGTGGTGATAAGAAGAGCTGTTTCGTCGTCTTGGCAAGCAGAGGCGGGCAGTGAGTGTCGGGCTTTCCGGCAGCCATCCTCTGCAGCCAATCAGAGCCACCTGAGGGAGATTCCACATCGTGGTTTTCTCTCTCCATCACCACGCCACAAGCTCCTTGGGGAAATGTATCTCTCTCCTGAGTCCAGGGAGTCAAAACCAGGAGAAAGTCCACGTGGTTATTTATGACTGGGTACCTGGCGCTCCCTGTCAGTTTCTTGAGAAGGGGTGGCACACGCAGGTGGGAGCCAGGCGTGAGAGGACAGGCAGATGATGACACACTCCACGACCCAGAAGGCCTGGGTCCCTTCGCTGCAGCCTTTCCGGGCTCTCTTAGGACTGAGAGGTGATTTAGGATGACCATCCTCCGAAAATCTACACCTCCCCAGGAAGGAGCAGGGGCCTCCCCAGATAGTGGCCGTTTATCACGCCCTGGGCTTGCTCAGGAGGGCTGTGGCGGCCTGGGCTGTTCCGACACAGACTGCTGATGAATTGATAGACTTCGGCCCTGCTGTACCGTCTCTCCTAAACGCTTTCTCTGTACTGAAGAGAGCTGTGCTCTGAATCCTTCCTCTGTCACACCCTGCTTTTTAGAATGATCTCGTCCAGAAAGCTTTCCTCGACTCTCTCCATATGGTAATTTTCAAAACTGGGACAATGGCTAGGCATGGTGGCTCACGCCTGTAATCCCAGAACTTTGGGAGGCCACAGCTGGTGGATCACTTGAGGCCAGGAGTTCAAGACCACCGTGGCCAATATGACGAAACCATCTCTACCCAAAAGACAAAAATTAGCTGGGCAGGGTGGTTCGCACCTGTAGTCCCAGCAACTAGGGAAGCTGAGGCAGGAGAAGTGCATGACCCTGGGAAGCAGAGGTTGCAGGGAGCTGAGATCCTGCTACTGCACTCCAGCCTGGGGGACAGAGCAAAACTCTGTCTCAAAAAAAAAAAAATTGGGACAATTTTGTCACCTAGGGGACATTGGGCAATACCTGAGTCTGGTTGGCACCACTGGTATGGGGGGCTTACTAGTGAAATGTGGTCAGTGGAGAACTGGGGTGCTGCTCACTGTCCCACTATGCACAGAACAGCCCCCATAACACAGAAGTACCTGGTCTCAGAGGGCAGCCATCTCAGGGCTGGGAAACCTACTTCCGTGCTTTCGCATTCAGGGGGTCGCTTCCTGGCACTGCTGTTCACAGACGCAATTCCAACACCATGACTTTACACTGGAGACTTCTTCATAGACACGGACCCTGTTTGGCCAGCTGGCCTCTGTTCAGAGTTAGATGTGATGATTAATAGGACAGCGAGCCTGGTATATCGTGAGCACTCCGTGATGGAGCCTGTCATTCTTTTTTTTTTTTTTTTTTTTTTTTTTTTTTTTTTTTTTGAGAGACAGTGTCTTGTTCTGTGGCCGGGTGCCAGGCTGGAGTGCAGTGGTGCGACCTCCGCTCACTGCAATCTCCACCTCCTGGGTTCAAGCAATTCTCCTGCCTCAGCCTCCCGAGTAGCTGGGACTACAGACGCACGCCACCACGCCCAGCTAACTTTTTTTATATTTTAGTAGAGACAGGGTTTCACTATGTTGGTGAGGATAGTCTTGAACTCTTGACCTCGTGATCCGCCCACCTCGGCCTCTCAAAGTGCTGGAGCCTGTCATTCTTATCACTGTTGTCTTGGAAGGGCACTCAATGGAACGAGACATGAACGAGGAGTGAACAGCATTGGCTTAAGTGCTGGCCCTGTCCCCAACCCACAGAGGGGCTAGGGGAAGCCACCTACCTCTCCAGGCCTGATTTCTGCATCGCAAACTAGGAAATATAGCTTTCTGACCCATCCTCCTCCCAGAGTGTTCATGAAGACAGGGTTACATTATGTATGCAAATGTGATTTAAAAGAAAAGTGCGATATTTACATTATTACCATCTCAGTCGATGGTAGCTACTACTACGTCATAGGTACCATCGACTGAGAGATCCTTATAAGACAAACACTGTGCTAACACCTCCCTTCCTCTGCACGATGTCTTGCCGAGGAAAGTACAGGTATCCCCATTTTACAGATGAGGAAACTGAGGCTTAGAGAAGGGAAGCAAGTTGTCCTCAGGTACCCAGGTGGGGATTAGCAGAGGAGGATTCAGCCCCAGCTGTGGCTGACCTGATTCTTCACTGCTGCCTCTACGACTGGTGAGTGATCAGTACCACCCAGCTGTCCCTCCTGTCCCTGCTGCACGGGTTGGCCCTGATGAAAGTCCAGGCATTGAGGTCCCTGGAACAGGACCAGGGAGTGAGGTTCTGAAGCCGCTATCCTCCTTCTAACCCCGAGGGCACGAATGGCTGGCTGAGCGGGCGAGGGCCCCATGCCAATGTTGCCTCCCTGCTGGAGCGAGTGCTCAGCTCTGCCCCAAGTGCCCATGGCTCTGGCTGTCCTCTGTGAATGATGCCCCAGCTCCGTCCCTCCATCAGAAATGAGGCAGGACCACGAGTGGGCCCCATAAATCCCGCTTCCTCTGGGGAGTCGCTCCCGTGCTTTAGGACGGCGCCCCCTGAGCCCTGCTCTCACGGCCTGGAGGGGATTGCCAAGGCCTCCCTTCACGCTCCCCTCCTCCACGGAGGGCTGGCTCTCCACATGGGTGCTCTGAAGCCACTGAATGCAGGCAGCAGGCAGAAGCCTTGGTGACCCTCCTTCCAATCCATGCCTTCCCGGTCCATGTGCCAGGACTTAAGGTGCCCCAAGGCAGCTCCTGTCCACCATGAACATGGAGCATTTCATCTGAGCCCACTCACACCCCAGAACCCAGCCAGATAAACGCTGTCCCCCAGCCCTCACCCAGTCCCTGTTCTTTCCCCTCTTCCCAGCCTCTTGCCTGGTCTTACGTCCCATTCCAATGCCTGCCAACTCCCAACCCAGCAAGCTTCGCCCCACATCCAGCTCCAGGCCTCACAGGTGGTCCTGCTGGACCCCTGGCACCCTCTTTAGACATGGTCTGTGTTCTCCGCCTCCACCCTTGGCTCCTGGCAGTTCTGTTGGGCAGAGGTCTTTACTGCCAGGAAGAGAGGCCAGCCCTGAAAACAAACACACGCAAAGTGGGGAATTAATTCAGAGGATCTAGCCGAGCTCCCCAGTCCAGGGTAAAAGCCGGTGAGCAGGGCGCAGAAGTCTCGAGTCTTGGGCAGCCAGGATGCCAAGTAACAGAGATCCATGGATGGGCTTGCTGGGGCTCTGCTGCCGGGATGAATCACCTCTGGGCTTGTAAGACTTTGAGTCTCCCCACTCAAAACTCCCATTTGAGGAACAGAGTGTCTACTGGGCTAACTCAGGCCCAGTGGGGTCAACCAGCCTGAACCACGTGACTTGAGAGTGCAGGGGAGATCTCCCACAAAACCCGGGTGCTGCCACCAGAATAGGGAGATGGGGGCGAAATAACAGGTGTTAACACATCACCCCTGTTTACCAAGCCCTGACCCCCAGGGCACCCAGTCCTCAGCTTTGCATTGGAAAGAGAGGCCTCCCCACTTGCATCGTTTTTAGGAGAGACATGTCAGGGACTTTCCTTCCATCTGTATCGACGTTTTGACACAGGCAAAGAGTCCACATCACAGAGACCCTGGCAGGAAGCGCGGGTTCTAAGTGGCAGATGAAGGCACGAGCTTTGGTCGTAGCCAGGCTAGGAACAGTGCCTCAGCTCTATTCCTAGCTAGGAAGTGCCACAACACTTCCTGGGGACCCCCGGAGGAGCTGTCAGAGGGATGGCTAGGCAAGATTGGCACCACATGGGTGGGGGTCTTGGTGACCAGCTTGGCGTGTCAGCCCATGGCCTGCCATGTTCATTTTGTTGACATTTAATTCCTTTAATGATTTCTTTTTCATGTTTGATGTGGGGCAAGCCACTCGCTCCAACTCCCTGGACCTCAGAGTCCTCCTCTGTAACGTGGGGAGAAAACCATACCTGTGGTGCCAAGTGATTGCAAAGACTGAAGAGTGTAGTAGGGTGTAGGTGAAGGTGCTGGAACAGAGTCCTGGAAGGCAGTAAACAAGTGGCAAGGGTGTTTTCTCTTCTGTGCGAGTCCAGAGGAGGTGGTCCAGGGTAGCCCTACCCTATGCGGTCATCTAGAGACCCAGGTTCCTTCTGCTTTGTTGCTGGGATGTTGCTTCAGGACTGAAGCTGACTCTCTATTCCCTTTGCAGTCCACAGCAGGGGAGAGGGGAGGTCGAGGCAGATTCTTTAGACGATGTGATCTGGAAATTGACCCGGCTCTGGCACTCATCTTCCATTGGCTAGAACGTGGCTGCACTTAGCGACAAAGGAAGCTAGGAAAATTGAATATCTGGGCTACGAGGCCAGACGCGGTCTCTCACACCTATATTCCCAGCACTTTGAGAGGCTGAGGTGGGCAGATCACCTGAGGTCAGGAGGTTGAGACCAGCCTGGCTGACATGGTGAAACCCTGTCTCTACTAAAAATATAAAAATTAGCCCAGCATGGTGGCTTGCACCTGTAATCCCAGCTATTTGGGAGGCTGAGGCAGGAGGAGAATCACTTGAACCCAGGAGGGAGAGGTTGCAGTGAGCTGAGATCGCACCACTACACTCCATGGGAGACTAAGTGACCCTCCATCTCAAAAAAATGAAAGGAAATCTGGCCAGAAGGGTGGGAGCTGGATTTGAGGGGAAGGAGGTGGAGGGAATATTCCATAACTACACATGGAAACTGGGAAGCAATTGCAGTGTTTGCCATTTGCAAGATAATACAGTTAAAGAACAACTAGCTTTAATGTGCATTAAGGACTCAGTGGGTGGCAGAGGTTGCTTTTAGAATTCTTCCTCTTCGGAGGAGCAGGCAAAGCATCTCTTGTTTCAGTGTTCCTGGAGGCCGGACTATAACATAAATGTGAGGGTATGGCCTTTGATGGCTTTTCCTCCAGCGCCCTGGGACCACTGGAGGGGCTCCCAGGGTTCCTCTGGCCTTTAGGGAAAAGCCTGAAGCTCCTCAAGGTCATGGCCAACCTACCCCAGCGTCTCAGACACCTCTGTTCTCTTTGTCTCAGCATCTGATGCCAGCTCCTTCGGTTCTGTCACCCCAGAGGGGCAGCTAGACATGATTGGCACTGCCTGGGAGGGGGTCTTAGAGACTAGCTTGGCATGGGCAGTCCATGGCCTGCCATGTTCATTTTGTTGACATTTAATTATATTTCTTTCCTTTATCAGCTGTCAGACCAGCTTCCTGACAAGACACTGAATTATGCTTGAAGCCAGGCATCCCCTGCAGACACCACCTCATTTGCGCCTTCTCAGAGAACACTGGTGACGAGTTGACTGGCAGGAGATACCCTGGGAGTCCAAGGGAATATGCAGACAGGAACTAGCTCCCATTTTCTTCACTGTCATCTGCCTCCTTTCAGAAACACACCAGGCTTCTTGACTGTGCTATTACTAAGGAATTTGGATACATTTAATTATTCATTGATCTGTGCAGAATCTAACACACTCCCAACCTAACTACTGCACTGCTGTCCCTGTCTAATCTTGAGCAATGGTCAGGGAGCAGCTTGAGAGGGACCCATGGGCCCCCTTCATCTCTGCTCCAGGGTTTGGAGCCACTGGGTGGGGACATGGCAGAACTGAGTTTGAACCAAATATTCTGGGTAGCATTTGTACCCCCAACTGTTCCACAGGTGCATGTGGAATATAGAAACTCATCAACCATCCCACTCTTGTTCTCACATGCCAACCTATCTTGCAGAGGCCAGAAAGCTGGAGCTTCATGTCAGGACTCCCTTGCAGCTAGGGGTCTGCTCGGATCCAGGTTCAGCCAACAGATATGAGATGGCTGGCAGAAGGCAGAGACCACTTCTGCTGGCTGGCATGTTGCTGAGGCCCTTGGTTTCTCTGTGGCCATTTCAGCAGCATCCCTATGCCATATGGGGCTTGAGAAGTGAGCCCAGCACATCTAGTTTGCTGGTGCAGATTCAGACAGGCACAGCATGGTTTCAGGACAACCAGCAGGAAGACGTGGCTTCCCAACTGTGGCAGAGGACGTTAGGTTCCGGGGCTGTCTGTGTCTGATTCCTGCGAGAGGCAGCAGCCACCTTGGGGTCTACTTCAGCAGTGTGGCTTTGCGAGTCATTCCGGAAAGCTCTGGTTTTTCAGCTCTTCCTACCATTCCGTAAGCCACTTAATATCCTGTAATAAATACCTTCTTGCTTCAAGTAGCCAGAATAGAGTCTGTTCTGTGAACCAACTCTGGTCCACATGATGCTAGGCAAAAAAAAAATATTTATTACTGATAAAACTAATGTTGGGGGTCATGCATGGTAGCTCATGCCTGTGATCCCAGCACTTTGAGAGGTCAAAGCGGGAGGACTGCTTGAGCCCCAGGAGTTTGAGACCACCCTGGGCAACATAGTGAGACTCCGTCTCTACAAGTAAAAGAAGAATTAGCTGGGCATGGTGATGTGCACCTGTGGTCCCAGCTGCTTGGGAGGCTGAGACAGGAGGATCGCCTTATCCCAGGAGGTTGAGGCTGCAGTAAGCTATCATCACACGACCACACTCCAGCCTGGGTGACAGAGTGAGACCCTGCCTCAATTTTTTTTTAATCCTAATATTGGGGAAGGTAGTCTATCTGTGGGCAAATCACCGCCCCCCCCAAATTTGACCTATTTCCCCACCCAAACACTGGTCACTCTGGCCTGGAGCAGCCTCCACTCCCCCAGGGACAGAGCCTGCCCCTCAACTACAAAAGTTTGTGGAGGAGCAGAACAGAACATAAGCCTTCTGCGGGCAGCTGACTCCCAAGACAAAGGAGTAAGGAGGGACTGGCCTTTATCCTGTACCAGCCAGGCAAATCAACCAGTCCCGCCTGGGATGGCAATGAATGAGGACGCGCTGGATAGAATCAGCTCCAAGTGCCAGTTTCCAGCACTGAGAGTCTGTGAGCCGGTGAATAGAGATCGCGAGCATGAAATTGCTGTGTGGAAGCAAAGGTGGTGTATGTTCTATACCATGTGCCTCTGGGTGTAATAAACAGAGTAAACATTCCCGTGCAACTCTCAGGGGCAGGAGACATTTTTCCAGAGTAAAGAGGTTTTCATTTTTGGGTTGTTTTTTTTTTTTTTTTGAGACGATGTTTCACTCTGTCACCCCAGGCTGGAGTAAAGTGGTAAGATTTCAGCTCACTGCAACCTCCACCTTCTGGGTTCAAACAATTTTCCTGCCGTAGACTTCCGAGTAGTAGGGACTATAGTCGCATAGCACCACTGTCAGCTGGTTGTTGTGGTTGTTGTTGTTTTAGTAGAAATGGGGTTTCACCATGTTGGGTAGGCTGATCTCAAACTCCTGACCTCAAATAATTCACCCACCTCAGCCTCCCAAAGTCCTGGGATCACAGACGTGAGCCACTGTATCTGACCAAGGTTTCTAAATAATAGATGCTTTGCCTCTTTCAGAGATGACATCTCTCAAAGTCTGAGATTCTGGGGGATGTCTATCTGAGATGTATTATTACAAAAAGAAATTATAATACATTTATTTGAGATGCTTTGAGCCACAGATAACAAAATACCCAAAAGAATCTTAAACAATAACTAAATCTCATTTCTTACAGAACAAAAAATCTTAAGTTCTCAGACTTGGTTTAGTGCTCAACAGTGTCATCGAGAACTGAAATTCATTCTGTATTTTCTCCCCTGAATCCTAGCACATTGGAGAAGCCTTCTCTCGATCACAAAACGGCTGCCGCAGCTCCGAGCATCACATCATAAACCCATTTCCAAACAGGAAGGAAGGGGTGGTGGTAAAACGACAACAACAAAAACAGTTTCTAGTCATGTGACTCTGCTCTATCACAGAGGAGAATCTTTCTCAGAAATTCCCGAGCTAACTCACCCTTACCTTTTACTGACCAGAACAGGGCTCCATGTCCATTCCCAGATAAACCGCGGACAAGGAGGAATGCAGTGATGAAGGCCAAGTTTGGCCACTCTTGGGGCTGAGCACATTACCTCCGAAACAAAATCAGAGCCTGGTGGCACGGAATAAGCAGAGTGGGTGTTGGGCCGGGAGGCGGTCATCAGTGCCACGTGATGCAGAGGGGTCTGGAGAGGACGGTGAGGTGAGGGACAGGCAACCGTTTGTCAGGAGCCAAACGCTCACAGACAGCTGTGCTTTCTGCGCTCATCTCTCCCTCTGTGACTTTGCTCTTCCTGCGTCACCGGCAGGCTGCCAGGTGTCACTTCCTGCCCACACCTATGTGCTGGTTGGTACCAACATCGCTTCCTGCTTTTGGTTTTTTCCTTTAACGGCATGTGAATCTAGAAACTTGCAAGGGCGTGGGGGAGTACACTGATTGGACTCTGACAGTATGTTATTGAATTCCAAGTGCCCTATTCTAAAAGTATTTCTGAACACAGTTTTCCCCAGAGCCGGCTAGAGCCAGATTCCTATTTGGCTTGATTTTTTAAAAATCTCTGGCAGGCAGAATAAGCTTTATTAGAGGAACCCTGGCCTCGGAGGGCTAGGGTGCACGCCGTGTGGGTGGGAAGCGTCACTGCATGCCTGCAGACCCGGGGGACGGCCGTGGCTGGGAGGCTTGCAGTCTGAAGTCGCCCCATTCCAGGCCACGATGCTGGTGGGTCTGTAAGCCAGCTCCCTTCCACCGCGGGATTTCCACAGCATCACCTCTGCCAAGTATCATGAAAAGCATAACTCGAGGTAACGAGCGAGATCAGGGTTTCTCAGCCTCAGAACTGCTGACATTTGGGGCTGGGTACTTCTTTGTTTGCAGGGGGCTGCCTTGGGGATTGTAGGTGCATTACATGTGTTCAGCAGGAGTCCCGGCCTCTGCCTGCTGGACTTCCCTAGCCACTGCCTCCTTCCCCAGTGATACTAATGCCCCTAAACATTAATTATCAATGGTAATCATTACTGATCCATATTCATGATTATTAATCAGCCCCAGTTGAAAACTTTTGGGCTGAAGAATCAAGTACTGGGGGGCTGAGGCACCTTAGAGGACAGGACCCTCCCTAAGGGAGCACCGCGCTCCCATCACCTCCTCTCTCTCCAACCCATACCTTGCTTTATTCTCTTCATAGCTCTTATCGCCCACTGGATTTCTCTTATTTTGTTTATTTAAGTGTCTGTTGGCTCATTTTCTGCTCGGGGGCCTGACCAGATCTGCCTTCTTCATTGTGGCATCCTCAGCACCCAGCCATCGTCTGGCACAGCGTGGGGTTCAGCAAACGTCAGCTGAATGAATGAATCTCAACGTCCCACCAGAGCTTCCCAAAAGGAATGCTTTAATGAGTGCCTGCTCTGCCCCAGACACTGATGGACACAAACCCCCACACCAACAACACACACACACACACACACACACACACACACACACACACACGCACATTAGCTCATTTCGTCTTGCAAATAAGAAAACTGAGGCACAGAAAATTCCAGTACCAAACTGCCGGTAAATGATGGAGGCAGGCTGTGAACTCAGGCCTGCCGGATTCCAAGGTGTCTGGATTTTATTAAATCCAGGACACTATCATTTGTCTGGGGACACCAGGCTGCCTTCTCAAGGATATGAGGGTGCCTTAGAGGAGCTGCCTGCAGACCTCTGACTTGGGGCCTCCTGCAAGAAAGCTGAGTCAGGACAAAACCAGCCTCCCAGGGTGGGGACAGGTCAGGTCCAGCCATAACCTGCCATCCCAAATGGGCCAGGAAGTCAGAGCTCGGGTCCTGGCACTGCCCGGAGCACCATGACCTGCTTGTCCTTCAGAGGGTGTGGGACATCCAAGGCCCTAGAGAACCTCCGTGTTTTCGGATTTGGAGATTTGTAAACCAACAGCTCTTTGGTGGCCTCCAAAATATATATATATATATATATATTTGTTTTTTGCAGAGGGAAGCCACGATCCAAACCTTTCAGCCATCTCCCCACTCAAAGCAACATGAGAAATGTGGTCCGGAGGAATTCCTCACCCTTCCCCCAACCCACCACGCAATTGTCAGAAAACTCTGAGATGAAACAGGATTTTTGTGGTGTATTTCTTCCCCAGCCCATCCCCTCGCAGTAATTAGCACGTCAGCTTTCTCTTGTGGTATTTATGTGTTTATATAACACAGTTCATTGTTCCCAAATGTTAGTCAACTCCAACTATAAATCAAGCCCCACATCTTGAATCTCATTCAAACTCACAACTTGATCCTACACAAATAAATCATAAGAGGGTGGGAACGTTATAAAAGTAGGAAAACAATTCAGACAAACGCTGTAAATGCGGCTGTCGGAACTACTTCGTGAGTACATTAAAACAATTACATGCCTTGTGCAACATCTAATCGTAGATTAGTATTTTAAATGAAGCCATTTGAAAGTTTTTTGGCTAAGAATCATTAATATTTTCAATGCTTTAGAGTTTGCAAAGATTTTTTGCACATTGTTTAATTTACTGTCTTACAATGTTCTTTTTGTGTAGGGAAGGAAGCTATTTTACTAAATTCTGTCGATTCTAAGGCACACGTTGTTCCCATTTTTTGTCTCTGAAACAAGAATGCATCTTCGTATTAACGGCGTGGTAGTTTAATCGGCAGCTTTGTTTCCTTAGTGATACATGAAATAATAGTGCATGTGATAAATGCCAGGGCCTGGATTTAATGAAATGCAGATGACGATGATCCCTGTTTCACAGGGGGGATGGCAGACCCTGAGATGTTGCAAACGTGGCTCAAGGTCATGCGGTGAGTACACGGAAGAACAAAAACTTGAACCTAAGAGGGGCAAATTCTGCAGAAGGCAGCTAAGTACCCCAAGGATGCGTGGTTCTGAGCTGCCCTCTGCAGAAAGTAATCCCAATAGCTGAAGAACTTTTTCTGTTTTTCTGGAAAGAGGATGGAAGTTTGGAGAAAGAGCAAAACTGCTTAAGATGTTAGAAGGGACACCAAAAGGTGTCACATGTTCCCTCCCCTTTCCTTTGAAATGTTCAGCCCCACCTCAGACTATTGAAACAGCATTGCTTTGAAGGGTGTCCCAGGATCAGTGTCTTCTGGCAGGCCCGCCCTCTGTGACTTCCTTGAGCAGGTCTGGTAATGACACCCTGCCTCCAGATGGACTCAGTTCCACACCATGACACAGGGCTAGAGAGGACCTCAGACTACATTTCAACTCCTTTGCTGGTCTCCTTGTACAGTGCACATCTTGAGCAACTGTACACAGCATCCTTACGCACAGGTGACCCACATATCTCCAACTAGTCTTCGGTGCAGGGCTGGAGGAACAGGCATGCCTGACACAGAGAAGGAAGATGTGGACAAATTCGGGAATTCTCTTTCTATCCCAGATCACATTCATTATTTAAGCCTGGTGGGAGTTTTTTGTTTTGTTTTGAAACAGTGTCTTGCTCTGTCATCCAGGCTGGAATGCAGTGGTGTGATCGTAGCTCACTGCAGCCTCAAACTCTCAGGTCCAAGCAATCTTCCTGAGTAGTTAGAACTATAGGCGCATGCCACCATGCCCAGCTAGTTTTTTAAATTTTTTGTAGAGATGATGTCTTGCTATGTTGTCCAGACTGATCTCAAATCCTGGCCTCAAGGGCTCCACCTGCCTCGGTCTCCCGATGCGTTGGGATGGCAGGCATGAGCCACCATGTCCAGGCTTCAGCTTCATTTGTCTTCTGATGGAAGTTTTAGCCTGTGAAAACCTTGACCAAGCATGGCTGTCAGAAAAGAAGCAGAATCCTTGAAGAAACTCATTGCTTGAAGAAATTCAGTCTTAATTTTCATGGTCTTTCTGGTCCTCTTTCTGAAGACATGCCCTGTTACTTTACCCAACCAACCATCTGCATTAGCTTACTGGGCTGAAGTCCTACTTGGCCAGGTAGAAAGAGCTTGTACTGGCCGGGTGCAGTGGCTCAAGCCTGTAATCCCAGCACTTTGGGAGGCCGAGGCGGGTGGATCACGAGGTCAGGAGATCGAGACCATCCTGGTCAACATGGTGAAACTCCATCTCTATTAAAAATACAAAAAATTAGCTGGGCATGGTGGCGCGTGCCTGTAGTCCCAGATACTCAGGAGGCTGAGGCAGGAGAACTGCCTGAACCCAGGAGGCGGAGGTTTCGGTGAGCCGAGATCGTGCCATTGCACTCCAGCCTGGGTAACAAGAGCGAAACTCCGTCTCAAAAAAAAAAAAAAAGAAAGAGCTTGTACCAGGAGCTTATTCAGAGCTGGGTTCAGATTGGGTCTCTGTTGGTTTTCAGCATCTCCCTCTGAAAAAGTGCTAAATGTCTCTGAAACCTCAGTCTCTTCATCTATATAATGGGTATGGTAGATTAAAGATGACCACGTTCTTTGCTACTCTCTTCCACTTGAGAGATAGAATCTAACCCACCTTCTCTCGAGTCTGGATGAATAACTTGATTGAGTAGTACAATGTAGCAGAGCGCATTTGGGGACCTCTGAAGCTAGGTCACGTATGCAGCCTTGTGGTTTCCACCTGGTTTTCTTGGAACTCAGCCGCCATGTTATGAGGCAACCCAAGCTGCCCCGTGGAGAGGTCTCCGTGGAGAGGAACCAAGGTTTGAGGCTGACAGCCCTCGCTGAGCTTCCAGCTGAAGCCAGCGTCAACTTGCCAGCCGCATGCGTAAATCATCCTGGACGTGGCTCTTCTGGCTCCTATTTGAACTCCCTCAGTTAATCCCACGTGGAGCAGAGTCAAACTACCCCCACCCACCGCGGCCTGAATGGCAGGCTTGTGAGCAAAATAAATGACTCTTGTTCATCAGACTAATAGAAGATACAGCCTTCCACCCTGGATCACAGTCACACTCTTTTGTGACCATGGGAAGTTGTCATTGTCAAATTCAAGGAAACTTCACTTCGTGGACATTTTGGAATGTATTTCCATACATTCTAGAATGGTGTGTCATGCAACCGTGGATATGTGGAATGCTGGAGATGACAATAACACCTCATTCAGGGGTCGTGTTAAGAATGAGACAAGACAGAGGATGTGAAGGCCTTGAGTTGCTGTCCGGTGGGCACCCCGTGACCCATACAAGTAGGCAGCAGGTGATCTGCTAAGTACTAATAGTTCTGTCCTGCTGGGACGAGCTTACTCACCCCCCAGGAACTGGGGGCGCAGCCATCACCGTAACTCAGAGGGTGTTAGACCTCACCTTGCATCTGCCAATGGGGAATGCCATCATCATCAGCCATTGTGGAGCACGTGTGACATCAGGTGAAAATCATTAGACCCTCTATCCTGATGTCCACTTAAGGGAAGTTTCCTTGGATTTGAAGCTGATGACTTCCCATGGTCACAATTGAGTGTAACTATGACACATGGTCAAAGGCTGCATCTTCTTTATTATTATTAATTTTTTTTTTTCGAGATGGACTCTCAATTTGTCACCCAGGCTGGAGTGCAGTGGCACCATATCAGCTCACTGTAACCTCCGCCTCCCAGTTTCAAGTGATTCTCCTGCCTCAGCTTCCCAAGTAGCTGGGATTACAGGTGCACACCACCACGCCCAGCTACTTTTTATATTTTTAGTAGAGACGGGGTTTCACTGTGTTGGCCAGGCTAGTCTCAAACTCCTGAGCTCATGATCCACCACCTTGGCCTCCCAGAGTGCTAGGATTGCAGGCATGAGCCCCTGCTCCCGGCCAAAGGCTGCATCTTCTATTGGTCTCTGCTGCCAGTGTCTGCCCAGTTCTCTGACCACAGACAAACAAGAAACTGGCCTTACAGTCAAGGATGAGACTCCTTTGAAAACCCAGCAAGGGCTTCTACCCAGCCCAATTCCAGAGCAGGCACTATGTGCCCATGGGGTGCACCAAGGCTTCCTTGGGCTCCCGATGCTTTGCTACTTTTGAAATGACCCCAAGCAGGGCTCCAGCCCAGCAAGCAGTGATGGAAGGCATTAGGGTCAGTGTGGAAGGCACTGAGCGGACTTCCGCCCACAGCACGGCCAGATCGGGGCTCTGATCAGGGCCTGGACTTTCAGCTTCCTCTCTCACACTTCACTTTTGCCAAGGGACCAGGGACTGACAAGGGTGTGACCTGCCCAGGTACTTCCCTGTGCAGCAACAAGTTCACAAAATCAGGGTCTGCGTAGGTCACTGGGAAAGGGATCACAGGATAGCGGGAAACGCTGCAATCGTGTGTCATGGAGCTCCCATCCTTCTCTGTCCGGTCAGTGAAAGGGAAGTCAGGAAATTTGCTCCTTCCGGGTGCTGGGCACTCCCTGAAGCATTCATCCCATGTCGTTGCAAGTCCTCTGACCCCTCGAAGAGTGCTGGGGAGGTCAAAGCAACACTAGACGTAAGCACTTGGCCCAGCTTCCAAGGCCGTGTCACCTGTGAACAATATTCTTGGTAATAATGTTAATGATAATCTTCCAACAACTATCTGAAATCCATCCTGTCCTGTCTATTGTGGCAGAAAACTGGAAGCCCAGAAAGTTTAGCGTTGATTGTGACAGATCTGGGCAGGATATCATTGCTGTGAGGAGGAAGCAACTGAATCACTGTCTGAATGTCAGAGAAATTAGAGCCATTTTAGAAATGATGCTGGAATTCAGTCAAATGAGTCTGGAAACAAACCAGTTTCCCTTTCCCAAGTGCCCACAAACCTGGGAAATTACAGAGGGCTTCCGAGCAGATGGCAGAGCCCATGCTGTGCCCCCCAGGGCCACTGTGGTGCCTTGCAGAGGCTGAGAAACTGTGCCCAGTGCTACATCCGCATCAGGCAGTGACAAGGAACCTGACAGTCATTGTTGGCATCACTGTCCTGGGTTCTTAGGCAGATAAAAGAGAGCCCATCACATCTCCATCTTCAAGATAGCCACTGCCAGCCTTGAGGCAAGTGAGCCATGAGTACATACAACCTGGAGCACTACCCTTCTGGGAAGTGCTCTTGGTGACATTTCTCATTCCAAGCCAGGCATGCTTAGCAAGGCTGACATTGCAGAAGGCCTAGAGCTTCTTGGAGTGCCAGCTTCTGTTGGGGTTTCAGGAGAGGACAAAAGGAGGGGTGGGATGGCTTAAGTGATCTGGCTTCTTCTACTTTCCTTCACCTCTACTTGCAGAACCTACTATGTGTCAGGCACATAGTAGCAATCTACTAGGTATCTATTGCAATGTAACAAATCACTACAAACTTAGTGGCCTCCAGCAATATACGTTTATTATTTCTCAGTTCATGTCCAGGAGTCCAGGAATCCTTAGCTGGGTCCTCTCCTCAGAGTATCACAAGGCTGCAATCCAAGTGTCATTGGCTAGGCTGTGTTCTCATCTGGAGGCTCTACTGGGGAACAGTCTACCTCTATGCTCCCTCAGGTTGTGGTTGGAATTCATTTCTTTGTGGTAATATAAGCAGGCGCCCTGGCATTTTGTTGATTGTCACCTGGAGACCACCCTCAGATTACAGAGGCTTCCCATGGTTCTCTGCCCTCAGGGCTTGCTCAGCATGGCTGTGGACTTCATGGCACCAGCAAGGAGAATCCCGCCAGGGTACACAAGCAAGAGGGAGTCATAGATGATAGCAAACAGACAGACAGAGTAATAGATGTAGATACGGCTATATCTAGATATATTTACATGTAGAGATAGATGATAGATATAAATAGTAGACAGATAATGATAAATTGATAGACACACACATATCTAGATAGATAAATATAGATAGATGAATATTTGTCTAAACAGATGGATGGATAGATGGATGATGAATGGATGGATGGGTGGATGGGTGGATGGATGATAGATAGATAGACAGTTAAATAGATAGATAGGTAGCCAGATAGTCCTAGCCATACTCAAAGGTAGGAGATTCTATAGGGTGTAACACCAGAGGGCAGAGATCAAGAGAATTCTGCCTATGGACAGTAATTTGAGAGTTAAGTAGTAGTAGTATCACTGCCATTTTCTTTTCTTTTTTTCTTTCTTTTTTTTTTTTTTTTTTTTTTTTTTTGGAGATGGAGTCTCACTGTGTCACCCAGGCTGGAGTGCCATGGTGTGATCTCGGCTCACTGCAACCTCCACCTCCCTGGTTCAAGTAATTCCCCTGCCTCAGCCTCCCGACTAGCTGGGATTACAGGCATGTGCCACCACACCCAGCTAATTTTTTTTTTTTTTTTTGCATTTTTAGTAGGGACAGGATTTCACCATGTTGGCCAGGCTGGTCTCGAAATCTTGACCTCGTGATCTGCCTGCCTTGGCCTCCCAAACTGCTGGGATTATAGGCGTGAACCACCACACCTGGCCCACTTTCATTTTCAAGAAGGGAAACTGAAGTTTAGAGAGATAACTCACCCAAACTCCAACAGTAGCCATTGGCCAAGCTGGAGTTCAGACCACGCCCTCCTGCCCCTCAGTGAGTGCTGCTTTGATGTCATTGTGACAGCCCTTCCTTCAGTGCCCTGAGTAATGCTAATTACCTGAGGACTGTGGTACAACATCTAGTACTTTCTCTAGGAAACATTCCTTGTGCTGATAATGTACTGTGCAGCATATATCTTGGTGACCTGCCCCGGCCCCAGCCCCGCCCCCCCAACCCCACCCCCCCACCAAATATGAGCTCCGAAGGCAAGGGCTGCATCCGTCTTGTTCATGGCCACATCTCAGCCCCCAAACAGATTCCTGGTTCATAGTGTGCGCTCTGTAAATAGTCATTCAGTCATTCAAGAAATGCTTGTTGAGCGGGACTATATACTGCAGACACAAAGATGATCAAGGCATAGCTCTGTCCTCTGTCTCCCTCCCTATCTAGCACAGCAGAGACATAAAATAGACCCCGAGATAGCATGATATGGCACAAACATGCCTATGCCTACCTTCTCAGGGTTATTCCTTCTTATATCCCCAGAGCCTAAAATAATAGCTGGCACAGAGTAGGTTCTCAATCGTGTTTGCCGATGATTTGTATGCCTTGTGGTCTTCTCTCTGCATATGGTAGAAAATTTAGAAGTCATATGAGGTTAATTGGTCAGGAGAACCTAGCGAAAATTAAAAATCACATAACAGCCTCCCAGCCTAGCTTCCGAAGTCTCTGACGCATCCTACAATCCTGGCACCTCCCTTGTTGAGCAGAGCTTTGCATTTCAAAACAGAGGGGGGGAAAAATCTGTAATTATTAAAATTGTGTATATAGGAGAATTTAGCCTATCATTTGAGGTATCCTAATGACACTTCTACAACTGCTAGGGAAGATAATAGGGTTTAGAGCAATTACACAGCCCGTCAAATACCAAAGATGAGTGATTCAGATTCACGCTCGGAGCTGGAACAATTCTCAGCAGTTTTGCTCATACACAGCTGTTTCATTTAAAATATTTTGGCAGAAAATTGCAAAGTGGGCCATGCTGGCCATCCCTGCTGTGGAAACTTAACTCCTCGTATACCTAACAGCATCCTCCTCTTACCCCCCTGACCCCCATCCTCACCTTAATTGCTGCTTGGCAGAGTGTTTGAGTGACACGTTTGAGTTAAAACTTAACCCTGGCACTGAATATGCTGGGCATTTCGTTGCCCCTTAGCCGACCGGAAGATCTTCTGTTCTGTTCTATCATTCCCCACTAGATAGCCAGTCCCATGTATATTGCAGGTGTATATCCATCAAGGTCCTGGCTGAAAACAGATGGCCCACTCAAACTGGGTGGTCTAAGAAGAGTTCAATGGGAGGCCTGCTGGCAAGTGTTCAGTCTGAATGGAAGGAAACCCACTGCAATAGTGCATTACCCAGGGGGGTGCCAGAGCAGGGTGGTGATGCCACCTCTAGTTCTCCAGGGACAAGGCTTATGAAGCAGTTAACAGAATTTGGAGAGTGTGCCTGCGTGGAAGTGGGGGCAGCCCAGCAGGAGCTGCAGCTTTGAGTTTGAGGCATGAGGCCAACCCCAGCCACAGCACAGGTAGTTGGAAATGCATAGGCAGGCTGCACCCTCCTCCTGGTGCCTCCCATCGGCCAATCCCAAATGGAGGCCAAAGGTCATTGGGGGGTAGGAGCAGACCACAGATGCTTTCCTTGCGGGTCAGCCTCCCAGAACTTTGAGAAAGGTTGAGGGAGGATGTTGAGAGTCAAACTGAAGAGGCCAGACACAGTGGCTCATGCCTATAATCCCAGTACTTTGGCAGGCTGAGACAGGTGGGTCAGAGGCCAAAAGTTCAAGACCAGCCTGGCCAACATGGTGAAAAGCTGTCTCTACTAAAAATGTGAAAATTATTTGGGCACAGTGGCAGGTGTCTGTAATCCCAGCTGCCCAGGCAGCTGAGGCAGGAGAATCACCTGAATCTGTGAGGCAGAGGCTATAGTGAACCAAGATCGCACCGTTGCACTCCAGCAGACAACAAGAGCGAAACTCTGTCTTAAAAAAAGAAAATTTGAATATACTCAGTACCAAGAAGATTCGAGAAAGTTGACATGTTTTCTGCCTTCAAGAAATCAGCCTCTGGCTTAAGACAAAAACCTTGCAAGCAACTAGTGATGGGCTTAACTTGGTGCCAGTATAGAAGGACCCATTCAATTTACCTTAAATCACGGCAAGTCCCTTGTCACGGGGACTAACAGGATCCCAGAAAAAGCCAAATCCTCGAGCTTCAAGAAGAGCTGGAGCTAACTGTCTATGACAGTTAATTCGTGTGTCAGCTTGGCTGGGCTGGGCTGTGGGGCCCAGTGGTTCCATCAAACACGAGCTCAGATGTTGCTGGGAAGGTGTTCTGTTGATGGAATTCATGTCCAAAATCAGCTGGTTTAAGTCAAGGAGAGCACCCTTGTTCTTGTGGGTGGACCTCTCCAACCAGTGGACGGCCTTACGAATGAAAACTGGTTTTTCCGAAAAACGAAGAAATCCCGCCTCAAGACTGTCACATGAAAATGCGGAGTTTCCAGCCTGCCAAAGTGCCCTGCAGATTTCACACCCAAGACTGCAGCTCCAAATCCCGCCTGCCCGACACCCTTCAGACTTGCCAGTCCCCATCACCATGTGAGCCAAGGCCTTTGAAAAAAATCCATTTTTATATGTATAGTCTGCTCTCATCTCTGTTTAATCCAGGGGTTCTCCAGCCTCAACGTGCTCAGGAATCAGCCGGAGAATTTGTGGATTTATGAAAACAGTTTCCTGGGGCCCCTTCCCAGATACGCAGATTCAATAGGAGTGATGGGGCCCATGAACTTGCATTCCGTGACATCCACACAGAGGGCTGGTGTGGCTGGTCCAAGATCACCGTTCAAGCAATGCTGGATCACCTGTTCAGCCTCCTCTCCCTGTTTCCCCTCAGAGGCTTCAGGGCTTTTGAGGGTTACTTAGCCAAGTCATTGCCTCTGTTCCTGGAGCCATCTGCCAATACCAAGTGTCACATCATCTGGGCATCACGAGAGCCCATCTCCATCTGCCAGACTGGAAGCAGCCACAGCAAATGGGATGTGTCCAACTGCCCCCCGTGGCTGCCACAGTTGGGTTTGTTCTCACAGCTGCAAACCCATGTCCTAGGCTGCACAGCTGCCTGAGCGAAGCTGGAGTGCCCAGAACAAACTGCGTGGAATGTCACGTGGGGCTTGCCACTCTCACCCTCGCCACCTGTTCTCTGTAGGTCTTTGAACTTGATCTTGGAGGATAGAATTGCAAAAGGAAGATGAAGGCCCCAGCCAGGGAGGCGTTCCTGTCTTGAACAAAAGGTGAAGGTAGAAGGTACAGGTTAGGTACAGGGGATAGTTATGGTTTGGTTTGAATGGGGTAGAAGATTCCAGAGGAAGAGCAGTGAGGCACAGTGGGCGGGACCATGAGGGACAGTGAAGGGGGCCCTAAAAGTCTGATGCAGGGAAGGCACATGCCCAAGACGGCCGGGAGAGAAGAGCCCAGAGGCAGGGTGAGCAAAAGATGAAGGGCTCAGACGACATGATGGTACCGGGGGTGGCAAGGGCTGGACGCAACAGGACCGTGGTCTGTTCTGTGATGGATTGTCAGGAGAAACGGGAGCATTCAAGGAATGAAAAGGAGGCAACGTTCTGATTCTGAGTCTGGATGCCTAAAAAATGGAAGTTCCAGCCATCAAAATAGTAGAGACTGGAAGAAAACCCGATGCGGGAAGAAGTGAGCTTGAAAGAATCCTTAGAATACACTGTTATGAGCTTAGTTGTAGCCTCCTAAAATTCATATAATGAAGCCCTAACCACCCACCCCCACGCCTCAGAATGTGACCGAATATAGAGAAAGTGTCTTTCAAGAGGAAATTACCACCTGTAATCCCTTGGGTAGCCAAGGCGGGTAGGTCAGGAGTTTGAGACCAGTCTGGACAACACAGTGAAACCCTGTCTCTACTAAAAATACAAAACAAATTAGCCAGGTATGGTGGCAGGCACCTGTAATTCCAGCTACTTGGGGTGCTGGTGCAGGAGAGTCACTTGAGCCCGGGAGGTGGAGGCTGCAGTGAGCAGAGATTGCTCCACTGCATTCCAGCCTGGGTGACAGAGTGAGACTCTGCCTCTGGAGAAAAAAAAAAAAGAGAGAGAGACAAACACAGTCAAATGAGTAACTAGGGTGGGCCCTACTCCAATACAACTGGTATTTTTTTCTTCTTCTTCTTCTTCTTTTTTTTTTTTTGAGACGGAGTTTCGCTCTTGTTACCCAGGCTGGAGTGCAATGGCGCAATCTTGGCTCACCGCAACCTCCGCCTCCTGGGTTCAGGCAATTCTCCTGCCTCAGCCTCCTGAGCAGCTGGGATTACAGGCACGCGCCACCATGCCCAGCTAATTTTTTTTTTTTTTTTTTTTTTGTATTTTTAGTAGAGACGGGCTTTCACCGTGTTGACCAGGATGGTCTCAATCTCTTGACCTCGTGATCCACCCACCTCAGCCTCCCAAAGTGCTAGGGTTACAGGCGTGAGCCACCGCGCCCAGCCCACAACTGGTATTCTTATAAGAGGAGGTGGTTTGGACACAGATGTACCCAGAGGGGGTCGCAGGGAGAAGACTGCTGTCTATAAGCCACAGAGAGAGGCCTCAGGAGAAACTACTCCTGCTAACACCTTCATCTCAGGCTTCTGGCCTCCAGAATTTCAAGAAAGTAAATTTCTGTTGTTTAAGCCCCCCAGTGAACCCTGGAAAGCTAGTGCTACTGTCACCCTTTGAATGTCCCTGATTAACAGATGGGAATATTGAGACCCATCGAGGGAAACGACTCACTCCAAAGAGCAGAGTCCCGCCTGCCCTCAGTAGGACTCTGCTCCAGATGCGTGCTTGTTTTCTTACCAGACCACACTGCCTCTTGCATCGTGAAATATCGACCGTCTCCCTGTCTGTAGTTCTGTTTGTTCAAAGAACGTGCTGCTACTAAAGCCAGCCTCCGTTTGTTTGGGGTTTTTTTGATTAATGATTTTTCTCCCGGAGTTTCCTGGTTCCCCACCCTAACAGCAGCCACCCTTTCTGCCTCTTTCCATTCCTGGTCCTGATAGCCAAGCCCAGGAAAACAAAGCTTTCATCCCAGCCAGGTGACCAGGGGGAGGGCGGGGAGGGCACGCCACCTGTGACCCTGGGAGGTGAGGTGCCAGTGGAACATTCAGGCGGAGAATTCCAGGAGGCAGCTGAAAGAGCAGGGCAGGGAAGGAGGCTGGACTAGAGATATTGATTCCGGTGATGCGCATGGAAGCGTTGGGAAGATGTGAAATCAGGAAGACAAAAGCAGGAGAGAGATAGTAGAGAGAAGACATCCTCGGCTTCACCAAGATTCTTCGGGTGTTTGGATTTCAAGCAAGAGACTCTGCCTCAGGGTTGCTTAAGCGCTGAAGAGGGATGTATTGGGAAGACACTGGAATCGGTCAGGCCTGGGCAGGGAATGGGAGGCTCGGGAGCTGCCCCTCCCTCAGCCCCGCCTCCTGGGTGGCACATCCTTCTATGCCTGGGAGTGTTTGCTGGGGAGGCAAACTTGGCTTCCCTCTGCAACCAGCCCCGTTCTTCTCCCTCAGTAGAGCAGCCTTCTGGGCACATGGCAGCACATGTCAGAAGTCCGCGTCCCCTCGGCCACACATGGGCAGGCTCCAATTCTGGATTCCTAATTCCTAGGAGACAGAATCCACAATGAATAGCTTCAGGCGGGAGAAAACTTCCCGGCAGTGAACTGAGACGTGCCGGTGAAGTCAAGCAGGACTAACGTGCTGCTTACGGGCATCCCTGGGAGGGAAGGGGGCCGTTTTCAGAAGAAGGGAGTTGTTGGGAAGCCCCGGAGATCCCCCGGTAGTGTCTCCTGCACAGCTCTGGAGAATATGGAGGTTGAAGAGAGTAGATGCAGAGGTTGGTAACCAAGGCTGGCATCCCCACCCCCACTCCCAGGTAGGAAGTATTTGGAAATATGGGGGGGCGGGGGGGGGCGGGGGAGTCGCTTTGGTTGTCATCAGCCTGGAGGCAGCTATTGGGATTCAGGAGGTAGTGGCCAGGATGTTAAATGCCCTGAAATACAGGGGACAGTCCTATATAATGAAGAATTGTGCCACCAAAATGCCAGCTGTGCCATGTGGGGAGAATAAAAGAGAAGGGGTGTTTCAGAAAGCTTGGGTGGGAAAGACAGATCATGTAGTGTGTAGAAGCCCAGAAGGGGAGGCCCGCTCAGGTTGGAGGCTGCCAGTGGCGCCTCATTCTTGGTGCTTCAGGAAACTTCAGAAGACAAGACCTAAGCGTGGGGAAAATGAGGCCAGGAAGTGAGTGGGCTGGGCACCGCGGCTCGTGCCTGTAATCCCAGCACTTTAGGAGGCCGAGGCGAACGGATCACCTGAGGTCAGGAGTTGAAGACCAGCCTGGTCAACGTGGTGAAAGCCAGTTTCTACTAAAAATACAAAAATTAGCCAAGCACGCTGGCGTGAATCCCAGCGACTCGGGAGGCTGAGGCAAGAAAATCTCTTGAACGCGGGAGGCGGAGGTTGCAGTGAGCCCAGATTGTGCCACTGCACTCCAGACTGGGCAACAGATCGTGACTCCATCTCAATTTTTTTAAAAAGCTCAAAAGCCCAGGTAGGAAGTAGAAGCAAACTTTCAGACTCCCATTCAGGCAGGGGTGCAGTGCGAGGGAAGGCCTGGTTAGATCCTGATGCTGTTCTTCCAGGGATGATGAGAGGAGCTTAGAGAGAGCACACAAGAAAGAGAGGGACAGGCAGAGGAAGAATGAACCAGCAGGGCAGGGGGCCCTTGGGTTAGAACTTACGTGGACTTTCTCTGCAGACACTGTCAATAAAAGTGCGTGGACTGCTGCTCCTGGGGCGGGGGGGCATTTAAGACATGATAACCGATCACAAGTGCTTTGGCCTGAAGCTAAAGGAATGGAGAACTCACTAGATCTACCGGGCACCCAACAGCTGTTCTGTGGGCAGTGCTGCAAGGCAGGGAGGAAGTGACACACATGTCAGCGTCCGGGGAGCCAGGCTTGCATCCTGACTGTCCTTACTGCTCATAGCTTTGTTCTGAGGGTTAAGTAAAAAAAGGTATCTAATGCGGTCCTCAGGACGTGGACACTGTTCCAGAAATGGTGGCAGAGTGTTATTTATGTCCCTGCGAGCACCATCGTCATCATCATTCTCATCTTCATCACAGTCACCCCCGCCCCCCAGCGTCGGTTGCCTACTTCTGAGGAAGGACACTCTTAATCCTCTTAAGCTTCTAAGAGCCCTTCCCCCTAGACTTCTACATTGCATTTCAATAGGAGAATTAAAGGCTGGCAGACCGGGCACCACCCTTAATCACACTCCTGCAGATCGCAGGCATGGGATGGAGGAATCTTTCTGGAAGGTGTTTTTACTTAAACACAATCACACCCCCGCCTAAGTCACGTGCCCCACGCCTACTTCATGGATGAAGACCCATTCACCTGTAATTTCTAGAGTTGCAAGCCCAGGACGCTTTCACGTGTAATTCCTAGAGTTGTAAGCCTTTAAAAGGGCAAGGATTTTCTTTGTTGGGGAGCTCGACTGTTAGGCATCTATGTCACCGCAGCTCCCGACCAAATAGATCACCACTTCCTTCCCAGTTTGGTGTTCGAGAGGTTTGTTTCTGGGCCTTTCCTGCTTCACTTCTATCGGGTTCTCTGTGTGGACCTCATGACACCTGGGGCCGTGAATTCCTTGGCTTGGCTCTCTGGGCCAGGAGATGTTCTGGCTTCAAGTGTCTCTTCTACGCTCTACATTTAGTGGTGTCTTGGGTGAAGACGCTTCTGCAGGGGTGTTGAGGCAGGTGCTGACGGTTTGGCTGTTTGCACGGCGCCCCTCTGCTGTGAGCCCCAAATACTGAGGTGTGCCCAGAACGCAGCGTCCTGGCTGCAGGCAGCAGTTTGCCCATAGCCTTCTCTGAACCTTTCCCGCTGTCACAGGCCTAAAGAGGGAGTTTCAGAGACTGGCAAAAGCCAGCAAGGACTGCATGTGCACGCAAAGGCCTGGGTCGCCCCTATGAGGCCGCAAAGGCACAGAGAGGACAGAACAGCTTTGGGGCTGTGTTTTATGATGCTCGGAAACCCTGTCTCCTTCCTTGACCCCACTTCTGTGACTCCACCTGGAAGCTGTCTCTTCTGTCCTAGAAAATGCTATCTCCATTGCCACTCCTTTCTTGCTCTTTCTCAGTCATCCCACACTCTCTCTAGACTTTATTTTTTTGTTTGTTTGTTTGTTTGAGATGGAGTTTTGCTTTTGTTACCCAGGCTGGAGTGCAATGATGCGATCTCGGCTCACCGCAACCTCCACCTCCTGGGTTCAGGCAATTCTCCTGCCTCAGCCTCCTGAGTAGCTGGGATTACAGGCACACGCCACCATGCCCAGCTAATTTTTTTTGTATTTTTAGTAGAGACAGGGTTTCACCATGTTGACCGGGATGGTCTCGATCTCTTGACCTCGTGATCCACCCGCCTCGGTCTCCCAAAGTGCTGGGATTATAGGCGTGACCATGCCCAGCTAATTTTTTTGTATTTTTAGAATTTATTTAAACAAGCCTGCGTTAATGTTTGCCACGGGCCTGAAAAAACCATAAGGACATTGTATGTGAAAGAGCTGTCTGTGCCTCCAGGCGTGAGGGCTCTTTGTGGATAATTCACATCATCCCCACGAAGCCCCAAGGAGCCAGCTACTTTTATTATCACCCCCATTTTCCAGGCAAGCAAACTGAGGCACAGAAAGACTAAGTCACTGTCCAAGGGTACATATCTAGTCAGGCACCACGTTGGGATAACAACCCAGGCCTCCCATCTCTAAAGCCTGTGCACCTAATCCCCAAGCTGTGTTCATCCCCTTGGCGCCTGACCAAGCCCTGCCTGTGTGTTCTTCATACTTTACCTTGGGTGTTACTGACTCCCAGGGCTGGACTTCCTGTCCACGTGCCCACTCAAGGCCTCTGAGACCACAGCCCTCACTCTCACTTGTTAGTGGTTGAGTTCTGTGTCTCTGGTCCACACGCTCCAGGAGGGCACGAGGGTATCTCCAGGACTTAACCCAAGGCCCAGCGCATCGCAGGTACTCAGTGAACGTGCTCTGATTTGGTGGACAGCTGGCTGGATGGTAACGAGACTCAGAGACTCAATTGCTCCTTCAAGGCCACATAGCAAAGAAGGGGCTGGACCTGGACTCAGACCCAAGTTCTGGAAAAGCAGGTCCGTGCTGGCCACCAAGTCCCCTGCCCCTCGAGAGCCACATGGAAATGTTTTGCTGGCGGAAGCCCGTGTGGCCCCACCTGAGGGACAGAGGCACAGAGAGGTTCCTTTTGTTGTTCCTCCCAGATTGCAACAGCAGGAATAAAGGAAAAGAAGGGGAAATTTCCCGGCATGTGAGCACGAGGGCATGCTAATTGTCTGCGGATGTTTGTAACAGGCGAGAATCTGTCTCATTGTCAGGCGCTCCGGGGCTGGCCATATGGATTTATTTTAGTGGATCTTTGTGTTGTAGAGTTTCTGTTAAACACAGGGTGAGTCATCGCCTGCTTCTGCAATTGCACCCAAGCCTGAGCCGCCCTCCCTGACACTCGGAGACCTCCTGAGAGCCGGGTTGCAATTTCTGGAAAATTCTACAGAGCTGCCTTGCTGCTCCTGAGGGTGGCTGACGGCCCGTTCCCCAGGGGTGGCCTCCCTCCTCTGTGCTTTCTCAGCCTCAGTCCCACGCTGGCTGCTCTCCTCCCGTGTCAGTGGTTCTGTCTGTTTTCCCATGCATGTCCCCACTGAGACCGTTAAGTTCCTCTGGGGTAGTGGCTGGATTTTTTTTCATCTCAGTTTTTACAGAACCTGTTATCTCCACGTGCCCAACACGCACCTGCCGAAGGATGAACCTGGATTTGGTCTGTTTCCCATTGGTGAGCCTGGCTGGGAATCGGGGCTTAGAAGGATTCAGGTCGCCTTTGCTCTTCTCACCCACTCACATTTTTGTGGATGACAAGTTGGTGCACTGAAAAGAATAAAGACTTGGGGTCAGACCAAATGGGGTTCAGATCCTGGCTCGGTGGCTGTGTGATGAGGGCTTAGCCAAGCTCTCTGGGTCTCAGTGCCTGTGTTTGTGCTCTGGGAATCAATCCCCCCAGTGGAGCTGCCATGAAGGCAGAATCGAATGAGGCACGGGAGGCTGAACGCATCGGGCGTTCTGAGGCTGCTGGATGCCTTTCCCCTTTCCCCTTTCCCCTTACCTGGGAAAAGAGACGGATGGGCCCAGTCCTGAGGCATCTATTGGCTAAGGTGACCTTCCCTGATATAGGGACCCAACCCAATAGTGACAGACTTGAAAAAACTCAAGGCTGACTCTGAGCATTCGGGGGGCAGGGATTTTGGTTTTTTCTGTCTTGGATTTTTTTTTTAATTTCCATAGGTGTTTGGGGAACAGGTGATATTTGGTTACATAAGTTCTTTAGCGGTGATTTGTGAGATCTTGGTGGACTCATCACTCAAGCAGTATACACTGAACCCAGTTTGTAGCCCTTATCCCTCAGCCACTTCCCACCCTTTCCCCTGAGTCCCCAGAGTCCATTTTATCATTCTTAGGCCTTTGTCTCCTCGTAGATCAGCCTCCACTTATGAGTGAGAACACACGATGTTTGCTTTTCCATTAGGGGCTGGGATTTTGTTTGCCTCCTCCTGCACACCAGGCTGGCAGATAGTAAAACTGCTTAGGTCTGGGCTGGGTTCAAGAGGAGAGTTGTTGGGAAAGAGGGAGAGGGTCCCAGAGAGGAGCCCTCGAAGCAGGCCCCAGAGGCTTGGTGAGGAGCCTCCACTGGCCCTTCACAGAATGTTCACAAGAGTCTTTCTGCCAGCAAGCTTCAATTTTTTGATAAAGCAACAGTCTTACCTTCAAAGTTTGGGAACCAGTAATGAATGGCTATGTCTATGGGACTGAAAAACTCTCCACTTAAGGATATCCTGGCGAAGGTGGACCAGGAGCCCCTGCATTGGGGTTTCACACGTTGTCATGAGAAACACTAGAAATAGCCTGAAGTTTCTTTTGTTCCTCCTCCATTTGCATAAAAGTTGGCTGTACCCCTTCCTGTCTTCATGGGAAGATGATTAAGGTTAAATAACATTGCCGGAAACAGCTCCAATGCTTAAGCCAGAGATGACAAATACTGGCACAGGAGACATAGCTCAGCCCTCCCCTGCCTGTGGCAGACCTACACAATCAATCACTGAATTCTCGATGCCATCCCTTGACATACACAATCAATCGACAAATGCTCTATGCCATCCCTGGCAACATAGTCATGGTTCAGGGAACTTTCCGAATTGTGATCATTATTTATATTAATAAACATCTTCTCTTTTAAAAAGGAGAAAACAACATAAAATATCTTAGCTAAAACATGTATCACTGCGCCGTGTAAATATTCAGGACTCTGGAGATTGCTTCTCAATTGTTTTATTATCGGCCTATTTTATTTGAGGGTAAACAATAAATATGTTGCGAATCATTAATGGAAAACCATATTTAAAAATTACAGCTATTATTGATCAATTGGATGAAATAATTGCCACAATCACTGGATAATTAGTTCCTTCTTGGCCTGAAAGGAGGGTGCGTGAGCTTTGGGATTGATTCTCTGCTTGTTCAACCAAGTCCCAGAACCAAGAGGAGAGATTCCTGAACCCTGGGGCAGCCATGCTGGCAATTGTAAGTTGGGGTAGCAGTCCATAGTCCCCCCAGAAGGGAAGAAACCACATCCATTATAAATGCAGTTAGCTGAAGGTTACAGAAACCTTGACTAAAAGCTGCTTAAACTATGGTATTCCCCCCCCCCCCACTAAATAAAAAATGCAGTGGTCAGTAGCACGGGACTGGTAGAACAACCCAAAAGCATCAGCAGGAACCCAGTCTCTTTCCATCTTTCCGAGTTGTCCTCCAGAGATTGGTGGTATGTTACTTCATGGTCACAAGATGGCTGCAGATGCTCCAAGCACCACATTTCCATTCAAGGCAGGAAGAAGGCAGAAGAAACAGTGAGAACAGCATTTGTACTGCTTTATCAGGAAAGCCCCCAAGAGACTTCTACTTATGTCTCATTGGCCAGAAGAGGTCACTTGTCCACCCTTGCTGCAAGAGAGGCTGAGAAAGTGAGGAACAGGATATCCTGGATGGCTTAGGCCATTCACTCATGATCCTTTGCCTGGTGCTGAGTATATTGTTACTCTGAATAAGCAGGGGTTCTGTTAGCAGGAAAGGAAAGCCTGGAAATTGAGTAGACAATTAATAGTGTCGTGACTGACTCAGGAGAAGACCACGCCCCAAATCCCTTTGAGCCACGACAGGCATGAATAGCAGAGTATGGATGACTTTTTGTTCCTTGTCCATGGATTCAGTCAACACATATTTAATCAGTATCTAATGGATATGAGAAATTGCGCTAGGTTAAGAAGACAGGTACAGAATTATTTAGGAACATGTGACAGAGACAGAGAACAAAACAGGAACTTTCTAGGGAAAGTGACAGCTAAGCCAAGAAAAGAAATTAACAGCTGGTTATGGTGGCACATGCCTGTAATCTCAGCTTCTTGGGAGGCTAAGGCAGGAGGATCTCCTGAGTTCAGGAGTTGAAGGTTGCAGTGAGCTATGATTGTGCCACTGTACTTCAGCCTGGGTGACAGAAAAAGACTCTGTCTCTGAAAAAAAGAAAAAAGAAAACGGAGAAGAGAAAAGAGTAACAGTTTGCCAGGTTGTCCCTTGTCCCGTGTGTGTGTTTGCTGAGGTAGGGAGTGGATTTGTGAGAGAGACGGACTGGAGGAGAGATGGGTGTTACAGGCAGACAGAATGATGTGTGTGAGGGACTCGACTGACTAAGAAGCACGGCCAGTTTTCAGAGGTCAGAGGAGACTGGTGTGGTCAGAACATAGAAGGTAAGCCTGGAAAGACAGGCAGACACTGGATAGCGAAGGGCCATACGAGCCAACCTAGCCCTGTTCAGGGGCGATCCTAGGCCCTGGGCCTTGCTAGCGAGAAGGAGGTAAAAGCAGCACTAGCCACTAGCCCCCACTAGCAAGTGACCAGCATATGAGCCGTCTCTGGGGCTGTAGTAATCACAATTTTTCTTTGGTTAAGGTTGGGGAAAAAATGGTTTAATAATAACAGGTGCTGGGGAAGTAGTTATAGCTACATGTTATTAGAAAGGCCAAGGGTAGTTGGCTTCAGGCACAGCTGGATCCAGAGGCTCAAGTCATGTCATCATGAATCTATCTCTTTTTCTAGACCCTTTTTTCCTTTGTATTGGCTTCACTTACAGACAGGCTCTCCCTAGGCCATAGTAAGTGGCCATGAGAAGCTCCAGACTTATGTTCTGTAAACCTTGGGCCAGAGGAAAGAATGACAGTCCCAGCAATGATCCTAGGAGAACTCTCTTTGGCCCAACTTGGGTGACATGCTCATCCCCAAACGGATCACAAAGGCCAAGGGATGCTGTGCTTTAATTATCAGGCCTGAGTCAGGTGCCCAGCCCCGAGGAACCTGCAGAGTGAGCCAAGAGAGAAGGGGCATATTAGTCTATTCTCACACGGTTGTAAAGAACTACCTGAGACGGGGTAATGTATGGAGAAAGAGGTTTAATTGACCCACAGTTCTGCAGGCTGTACAGTTAACACAGCAGGGAGGCCTCAGGAAACTTACAGTCATGAGGAAGGTGAAGGGGAAGCCAGCAGGTCTTCCCGTGGCAGAGCAGGAGAGAAAGAGAGAGAGTGAAGGGGGAGTGCTACACACTTTTAAACAACCAGATCACATGAGAACTCTGTCTCAAGACAGCACTAGGGGGGTGGTGCTAAACCATTAGAAACCATCCCCATGATTCAATCACCTTCTGCCAGGTCCCCCCCTCAACAGTGGGGATTACAATTCAACATGAGATTTGGGTGGGGACACAGAGCCAAACCATATCGGGGGGAAATTTGGATGCTGTCATGCTCGGGTGCACTGGGCACCAGGCAGCCCCTGCAGCCTCCTTATTACCTCACCCATCAGTGTCAGGATGTGCCTATTATTCCCCACTCCAGCCCTCCTCTGCCTCTTCCTTCTGCGCATCCCATCTGGTGACCCAGGTGCTCTCTCCCAGTGACCCTCAGTCTTTCCCCACCCAGGATGGAACTGCTTCTGACTGCTTTGGCAAATTCCTGGCAATTCAGTTCCCCTGCAGCTGCTGTTCCCAAGAAAGTGGGACTCTTCCCTTCCTTTACTCTCCCCACCCCCAACCTGGCAGAGCCCAGCCAACAGCGTTGGTCAGTTCTGCCTTTAATAAAGAAACATGTCGAAGTTTCCCTCTGTGGCGTAAAATGAAGACGTGGGTGCTGTGTGCTGCTTCCCATTCGGCAGTTTCTCAGCAGCCTGGCCAGTGCACCACCATGAAAACATTGATTTATTCCAGCTAATACACAACACTGCTTGTTAGCGCTCTCAATCTGACAAGAAATATTGAGCCTGCCGCCAAGGTTTTACAAAAATATGAATACATCCCTGTCTGGACTCTGAGCTAATGAAGGATTTCACCCGCTGAATGGGAACCAAGACAGGGAAATGACGAGCAACTGTACTGACTGTGCCGAGGCTCGGGTGGACCCTGCTTGCCCTCCGTTGCCTTCTCCGGCTTATCTTGCCTGGACACCTCCTCTGAAATCCTCACTATGTTATTCAGGACTCTTTGGGTTGCAAGTGACAGAAACCCAACTCAAATGGACATGAGCAAAAAGGAGGTGATTGACCAGGCCTGGTGGCTCACGCCGGTAATCCCAACACTTTGGGAGGGCGAGGCGGGTGGATCAACTGAGGTCAGGAGTTCGAGACCAGCCTGGTCAACGTGGTGAAACCCCGTCTCTCCTAAAAATACAAAAATTAGCTGGACATGGTGGTGGGCAATCCTGTAATCCCAGCTACTCAAGAGGCTGAGGGAAGAGAATAGCTTGAACCCTGGAAGTGGAGGTTGTAGTGAGCAGAGATCACGCCATTGCACTCCAGCCTGGGCAACAAGAGCAAGCGAAACTCCATCTCAAAACAAACAAACAAAACCAAGAATTTACTGAGCTACAGGCATGGCTGGATCTGCCACACCCCTTATCCCCCACCTCTGTTTCTGGGATCTGCTTCTCTGCGGTGGGCAGGGTGGGCTTCATTCTTAAGCAGGGTCTCTCCCATATTAGCCCCTGGAATTTGCAAAACACATCCTTACTGCTCAGTAGCTTAGACAGAGAGAGGATGACTCTTCCCCAAACTTTTCAGTAGACATCCTGGAACTCATGGCCACTGTCTATGATTGGATTGGATCTAGGGTCAAGACCAGGATTGTCCAAAATCTTTTGGCTTCCCTGCGCCACATTGGAAGAAGAAGAAGACTTCTCTTGGGCCACAAATAAAATAAAATACACACTAACACTAACTATAGCTGATGAGCAAAAAAAAAAAAAGGAAAAAAAAATCACAATGTCCTAAGAAAGTTTTACAAATTCGTGTTGGGCTGCATTCAAAGCCATCCTGGGCCACATGCAGCCCACATGCCCACGTGGATTGGACAAGTATAGTCTAGACCAGGCGTCCCCAAACTATGGCCTATGGGCTGCATGCGGCCCCCTGAGGCCATTTATCCGCCGCCCCCCGCCGCACTTCAGGAAGGGGCACCTCTTTCATTGGTGGTCAGTGAGAGGAGCACAGTATGTGGTGGCCCTCCAACGGTCTGAGGGACAGTGAACTGGCCCCCTGTGTAAAAAGTTTGGGGACGCCTGGTCTAGACCAACCCCACCACTTGTTTCTGCCTGGCCCACAACCTAAGAATGCTATTCACACATTTAAATGGCTAAAAAAAAAATCAAAGGAAGAACAATATATCATGACCTGTGAAAATTACATGAAATTCACATTTCAGTGTCCATAAAGGCTTATGGGAACTCAGGCTTGCTCATTTCTTTAGGGCCTGTCAAAGGCTGCTTTTGTGCTACAGCGGCAGAGTTGAACCATCGAGGTGGACTATACGGTTTGCACGACTGAAAATATATTTAGTCATTTAAAATTCATTTAAAAATAATTGATAATGAATAATTTACTTTTTCATAAATAAATGATAACACTAATATTTTATTTACTTATCTTTATAGAAGAAGTTTCCTGACCCCTGGCCTAGACAGTGTAGCCAGTGAGATGCCTCAGTCGAGTGCCCTTGGAGGGGGTTGAGGCATAGGGTGCCCACCCACCTAGTTGTACCTGGCATAACAGGGGCAGTGAGTTTCTAACAGACAGGGGGTATCCATGCTGGGCAGGAAGAACAATGAATGTCCATGCCACCCGCTGTCTTGGGCTGGGATCTCCCAGAAACAGACCCTGAAACAAGCGTGTGAGTACTTGAACTTTATGCAAGAGGGCATCCCAGGGAGCCCTTGTGTGTAGGGGCAGGGAAATGGGAGTGAGACAGGGAAGGAAAGGGGAAGGGAAGGAAAGAAGTCAATATCGGGTACGTTGTCGAGCAGTTACCGCAGTGGACAATAAGGTTCAATCCTGTGGGTGTCGCAGTGTGGGGCATACTCTGGGATATCCCCGTCGAGGGGCAGGGAAACTAGGGTCTCCATCCTCTACCTCCCCCCAGGCCCACGTCATAAGCATATAGGTTCTGTCTTTCCTGTGTGACTGTGAGGCAGCCCACTTTCCCATCTCCCACACAGTGAGCATTTCATAAAGTCTTGCTGATGCGTGGACACCTAGGAGAAAGCTTGAGGCGCAACCAGGAGCCTAAAGATGAGAGCTCTCTTGTTCCTCATCCCGGAATCCTTGCTAATAGACCCTGGAGCCACGGTGTAGCCACTCCAAGGCTCTGATGATATCCATAAGTAACCAGCAGTGGGTGGCCTCGATCAGTTCATACAACCTAGAATTTGGGTTTGCCGGAACTTTGGTGTCTAAGAACCAAGAATGTCATCAACGACAGTTCCTTGGTTACCACACAAAAGGACTCTGCTGTCCTCCTAAAGTATATATATACATATATATATATATATCCTTTTTTTTTTTGAGACAGAATCTCGCTCTATTGCCCAGGTTGGAGTGCCGTGGTATCATCTCAGTTCGCTGCAACCTCTGCCCCCCAGGTTCGAGCAATTCTGCTACCTCAGCCTCCTAAATAGCAGGATGTTACCTCATCCTTTCTGGGATTGCAGGCACCTGCCACCACGCATGGCTGAGTTTTGTATTTTTAGTAAAGATAGGGTTTCACCATGTTGGTCAGGCTGATCTTGAACTCCTGACCTCAGATAATATACCACCCTCGGCCTCCCAAAGTGCTGGGATTATAGGCATGAGCCACCATGCCTGGCCCCATGTCATTTCCTTTCCTTTTTTTTTTTTTTTTTTTTTTTTGAGACAGAGTCTTGCTCTGTCACCCAGGCTGGAGTGCAGTGGTACAATCTCAACTCACTGCAACCTCTGCCTCCCAAATTTGAGTGATTCTCCTGCCTCAGCCTCCCCAGTAGTTGGGACCACAGGCATATGCCACCATGCCCAGCTAATTTTTGTATTTTTAGTAGAGACGGGGTTTTACCATGTTGGGAAGGCTGGTTTTGAACTCCCAACGTCAGGTGATCCACCCACCTTGGCCTCCCAAAGTGCTGGGATTACAAGCGTGAGCTACCGAGCCCGACCTCCAAGTCATTTCTTATGCCCTCTTCTTTCCCTTCTCTTGGTCAGTGACATGTGTTACTTATCAGAATGTGATAACATGCATGGCAACGCCTTGAGAACCATGCAAAGTAATGAACATCATCATTTTTAAATTAGCATTATTCGCTCAACAAATTTGTATCAAGTAACGTGCACCCGGCACTGAAAATATACAGAGTGGAAAGAGGAAAAAAAACAGGCAAAAATTCCTACCCTGATGGAGCTTGGAGCCTGGGGGAATTATTAGTATTTATAATAATGATGAAATAGTAGCTATTGTTATAACACTGAGTCTGGATTCAGTGGATTTAAAGTGCTGGTTTGGGGCACTCTCCCATGTTAAATGATTTTCTGCTGCAGAAGACTTCTTTAGCTAGACCACCCTATAAAAAAAGAGTAGGTTCCCTAACGGTTTCGTGTGTTTCTGTCTTCAGTTAAAGCAGGCTCATTTTGGCAAGCAGGCTTTGAAGCAATTTGTCATAAGTAGATTGAGTGCATCGCAGTAAACATTAAAAATGCCCATCCCACCAGCGGGATCAGAGTTTCCTTTTTTTTCTTTGAGACGGAGTTTCGCTCTTGTTACCCAGGCTGGAGTGCAATGGCGCGATCTCGGCTCACCGCAACCTCCGCCTCCTGGATTCAGGCAATTCTCCTGCCTCAGCCTCCCGAGTAGCTGGGATTACAGGCACGCACCACCACGCCCAGCTAATTTTTTGTATTTTTAGTAGAGACAGGGTTTCACCATGTTGACCAGGATGGTCTCGATCTCTTGACCTCGTGATCGACCAGCCTCAGCCTCCCAAAGTGCTGGGATTACACGCTTGAGCCACCACGCCCGGCCGGGATCAGAGTTTCTTGATCATTCTCCAAGTGGTATTGTAATTCCTATCCAGTGTGATTATAGATTTCTCTACCTGTCTTCGTATCTGCTTTGCCCTGTGGTCACCAAAGACATAGGCTGCCTTAAAGGGCAATGAGGAAAGAGGATGGCATCTGTGGCAAGCTCCAAATTGAAGAAAAATTCAAATTCACTGTAAAGTTTCAGGGTTACTGCACAGCAAATTCCAAAAGAGGGACAGAATAAAGGACAGGCTGCAGCTCCAGAGAGTGTATCCTGAACCCCGTAGGCAGAGCCAGAGGAAACCTGGGGAGAAGGGGGTGGGGGCCACAATCTGAGTGTCTCTCCTGGAGCCTGGTTTGAGCACAGGACCAAGCATCAGGTGCATTGCATCACTGACTCTGCACAACAGCCCCGATAACGTTATGGACAGCCTCATTGTCAGGGAAGGAAACTGAAGCACAGAAATGTAGTAACTGGCCCCTAATGGCACTGTAATAAGAAGAGGCAGAGCTGGGATTGGTACCCAGACCTCTATGTTAACACAGTGTGTGCCAAGAGCCACTTGTCACTGGAAGGGAAATGGGAGCTGTGCTTCAGGGGCCCCCTCTTGTCCCTGTAACACCATCTCCTGCCTCCACCACCCCCAGCCCTTGGCCTGGACTCTTCCCCTGGCTCCTATGCAGTCCCAGGAAACACCTCCCACCCCTGTCCCCTGCCAGCTCCCAGGAGCCCCCTTCCTCCTTGACATTGGGGGTTGAGGAGTACCAGTGTGTAACACTCCAATTTTCCTTGCTGAGTCATAACCTAGTGACATTAAAAACAAGAGTCAGGAGGTACAGGCCAAAACCTTACCTCTATTGCTGGCGACACGTGGCTTGGAGATAGAGAATGGGGATCTAATTCAGCAAACAGACCCACCTGGGCCAGCCGGATGACAGCAGGCCAAAGGGACCCTCCGTCCCGCTAGCGGGAGACCTCCCCTGTAAGGTTTACAGAAAGCACATCTCCTGCAGGCAGCTGGCTCCGGAGAGAAGAGAGGACAGAAGCTGCAGCCTGCATACCACCGCCCTTCTGGTGCTTGCTAAAGATACCAGGTCCCCTGGGCAGGATGGAGAGAGGGTGGAGGGAAGCCAGGAGGGACATAAGCCAGAGGACAGGAGGTTTCTGGTCCAGGTCCCCAGGCCCCAAGCCCCAGATTTTAAGCCTGAACTCAAAGCCCTACCTCTGTGTCCCTCACCTGACAGAGTGAGGCGTGGCCAGGACAAGCCCCAGCCTCCTTACTCATTGCCCCAAGCAGCCGGCCCCTTTTGCTTCTGAGGGTTTTGTTGCAAGTGGCAAGTGGGAGGTGCCTGATACTCCACCACTAAAGACTGTCAGAGGTTCCAGGTTCTGACCCTCCAACTCCTCATCCCAATTCTGAAGCTTCATTCAACGTGGAGGAAACTCTTCCGGGCCCTCGCCTCCTCTTTCCAGCCCCACTCTTGTCTCTTTCTCACTTGAGCATCCCAGAGGCCTGAGAAGTCAGGTCAGGTGAAACTTCAGGATCCCCAACTCCTGCCTCCTGCTCCCCAGCTACCTCCGCCTAAGCCAAGTCCTGCACAATATGGGGAGGGAAATGGAAAGAGGGGTATCTCGGCATGGATTCCCCCAGGCATCGCCTGTTTTTGAAATTTTTCATTATATTCTATCTAATGTATTTTAAAGACCTCTGTCAATGAATCTGAAAGTTTTAAAATATAATCTTTTTTTGTTTGTTTTTGAGACAGAGTCTTGCTCTGTGGCCCAGGCTAGAGTGCAATGGTGCAGTCTCAGCTCACTGCACCCTCCACCTCCCAGGTTCAAGCGATTTTCCTGCGTTAGCCTACCGAGTAGCTGGGATTACAGGCAATGGCCACCACGCCCAGCTCATTTCTGCATTTTTAATAGAGACAGGGTTTCACCATGTTGACCAGGCTGGTCTCAAACTCCTGACTTTGTGATCCGCCCACCTCTGCCTCCCAAAGTGCTGGGATTACAGGCATGAGCCACCGCACCCAGCCTAAAATTTAATGTTTTTAAATGACACTCTTAGGCCCGTCACCCCACCAAAGTACTAGAAACTAATGAACCCCACGGAGGCCACCTGCGGGTGCTTCCGCGTCCACTCCTCCACCCTTCCTGAAGTTTGTCTTTCTTAAAGCTAGTTTCATCTAGTTGCACACCGGTTCTGTCCTGAATGTTGTCTTTCTCATTTCTTTGCTTGTTTTTTAAAGTTTTGCTGCATGTTTATAAATCTCCAAATAATTATTTAGTTTTTTTAAAAAAAATTTACAAAGACTTCATATCTTATGTAGGCTCTTGTCTCTTGCTTTCTTCATTTATCATTATGGTGCTAAAATACAAAAATACATCCCTGTTTTTTCATTCCTTTTTCTTCTTCTCTTTTTTTTTTTTCTTTTTTTTTTGGAGACTGAGTTTTTTCACTCTTGTTGCCCAGGCTGGAGTGCAGTGGTGCGATCTTGGCTCACTGCAACCTCTGCCTTCCGGGTTCAAACGATTCTCCTGCCTCGGCATCCCAAGTAGCTGTATTACAGGTACATACCACCATGCCCAGCTAATTTTGTATTTTTAGTAGAGAGGGAGTCTCTCCATATTGGTCAGGCTGGTCTCAAACTCCCAACCTCAGGTGATCCACCTAAAGCATTCTATATACATTTTTAAGTGTACATATGATGTATTTTATGTACACGGATTAGGAAGTTCTTTAAGGGCAACACTAAGTGACTACTGGAAAATTTTCTACAAGACTGAAGTTTGGAAAACAACAGATCAATTTAGGAGACTAAAACTATACATTGATATAAAGAATGGATATAGATTTTCTCAATCCAGAATAGCACCCTCACCCCCTCTGCCCTCCCCTCTCCTAGATGGTCACCATAAGGGAGTAAAGTTTAATCAGTCAAGCACAGAGCTTCAGGGCGCTGGCACCCAGACTGCGACGGAGAGAAGGAAAGAGCACAAATAAACAGGGACGCTGGTAGTTGGTTTCAACTGGTAGTTGCCTCCCAAAATGCTGGGATTACAGGTGTGAGTCACCACGCCCGGCCCATGACTGTTGTTTTATGTTAGTGTAGTTCATTCATTCCCACAGCCATATAATTTTTTTTTTTTTTTTTTTTTTTTTTTTTTTTTTTGCTGGAACACAGTAGTGTGATCATAGCTCACTGCAGGCTTAACCTCCTGGGCTCAAGAGATCCTCCCACATCAGCCTCCTAAGTAGCTGGCAGATAGGCGGTGCCACCACACTTGGATAATTATTTTTTTTTAGAGACAAGCCTGTTGCCCCGGCTGGTCTTGAACTCCTGGATTCAAGCAATCCCTCTACCTCAGCCTCTCAAAGTGCTGGCATTATAGGAGTGAGCCATGGCACCTGGCTCATATTCTTTTGTGGGAATATAAGACAGTTTATAGAGCCATTCTACCTGTGAGGGACCATGGAACTATATTTAGGGTGGCAGAGGGTAATTATCAACAATGTTGCTGTCTTAGTCTATTTGTGCTAAATGGACTGAGACTGGGTGATTTATAAAGAACAGAAACTCATTTCTGACAGTTCTGGAGGCTGGGAGGCACCGGAAGGTTGTTGTCCAATGAGAGCTACTGCCTTCTTCCAAGATGGCACCTTGGTGCTGTACCCTCTGGAGGGCACCAAGGCTGTGCCCTCAGGTGGAGGAAGGGAAGGAAGGGTAGAAGATCTGTGGCTGTGTGAAGCCTCTTTTATAAAGACCTGAATCCCATTCACACGGGAGGAGACCTCATGACCTAATCACTTCCTGAAGGCGACACCTCTGCATGCTGTCACGTTGATTAAGTTTCAGCATGAAATTTAAGGAGCACAGTCAGATCATAGCAGCACCTTCGAATGTTCTTATCCAGGACTTCTGGAATTGCTCTTGGATTTATGGCTAGGAGTGAAATTGCTGGATTGTGGGGCATGAGATGAACTAGGAAGTCCAAGCCTTAGCTGGAAAGAAGGAGCCACCCACCTGGTCAATTGCCCAGGATCTTCCCTCTTGCTAACTCCCTTCATGTTCAACTTCACAAAACCATACTCAATTAGGTTCCAAGGTGTGCCTAGGCTCCCCTCTTGATCTCATTCTTGGGTTGTAAGGTTAGCTTCCTGGTTCTTTATAGTGAGGGGGGGAGGGGTAGGAGGAGACAGAGTCTCGCTCTGTTACCCAGGCTGGACTGCAGTGGTGGGATCTCAGCTCACTGCAAACCTCTGCCTCCCAGGTTCAAGTGGTTCCTGTGTCTCAGCTTCCTGAGTACCTGGAATTACAGAAGCTCACCACCACACCTGGCTGCTTTTTGTATTTTTAGTAGAGATGGGGTTTCACTCTGTTGGCCGGGCTGGTCACGAACTCCTGACCTCAAATGATCCACCCAATTCGGCCTCCCAAAATGCTGGGATTACAGGCGTGATCCACCGCACCTGGCCCTGATTCTTAACCCTACTCCAGGTTTCCACTTTATCCACCTGGCTTTGAGGAAAACGGAGACGAGCAAGCTGCCCATGCCTTCATAACCAGCTCCTGCCAGGGGCATCATAAGAATTCCAGGCTTTAGCACAGTGCATAGGGGGAAGACACTGAGGCTGCAGAGATGCTTCCAAAACCTGCCCTGCCCATGCTGCCACCTTGGGGCAGTAACACTCAGTGTTTCCTTGTCTCTCAGATGCATGGAAGAAAAGTTCCCATGAGAAGGCTATGTAGGGTAGCAGTTAAGACTACGGTCTCTGGAGTGTTCTGCCTGGGTTCAAATCCTAGCCGTATTCCACTGCTAAGTGGGAGACTTTAGACAAGTCCCCCTACCTTCCCTGGCCTCAATTTCCATGAGCTGGGAGTGAGGGAGTTCATTGAGTCACTGTGAAGATCAAGTTAGGGTAATACATATCGAGTACCTAGAATAGCACCTGGCATAGAATAAACATTCAATAAATGTTATGCATCCTTTTTAAGTAGCTTAATAAATGAAGCACACCCAGATTTTGACCAAAGCAAGCCCTTAATGAACATGAGTTATTGGTATGATTGCTATCATTACCAGGAAAACTCCTATTCATCCTTCAAGACCCAACCAAGATATCCTTCCCTGTCTCTCTATTCTGACGGCATTTGGTGCAGAGCTCATAATCCCATCTATCCGGTTGTGTTTTAATTTACCTGTCTGTATATTTGTTGTTGTTGCTCTTTCTTTCCCCAGCTAGATTGTATCTTTCAGAACAGGAACTATTTTTCTTTCACTAGTCTCACCCCTACCTCTTTGACAGCCAGCACAGTGTGGGTGCCTCATTGATGAAATGAAAGGCACTGGGGCTTGTAATGTCTTAGAGGCACATCAAGGCTCTGGAGGGTCTCTAAATTTGCAGAGCAGACACTAAAGGGAAACCAGGTGTCTGAGTTTGTTAGTTTTCTCTGGGTTCCAATAATTCTGTGGGAGGAAGAGCCAAATGGTCTCCCCCCTGCCTCCTGTCCTCTCCTTTCCTTGTTTGTCCTAGGAGCCCCAGCCAGATGCCAGGCAAGGTGCCAACCCGCCCCCACACCGTTATTTTTTCTGACCCTCCCTACCACCTGGCACTGCAGAAAACTGACTTCCTTCAGTGTGTCATTCTCATTGACTGCTTCAGACATGAATCCCTTTTCATCCTTAATTGAGTCCAGGAGAGGTCTTGCACAGTGATTGCCGATTCGAGTAGGTGCCTCTGCAGAGGTCAATTATTGCTTTTATTTCAATCATAGCCATTGAAATGATTAGATTGCTGGTTACTGGAAAGTCCAGGGTGGGGGATCTCATCACACACGGAATAGCCGGCAAATCATCTCATTTCGGCCTTTTCTCCCTAATCAGGAGCTGCTCCTCCCTCTTTGAGCATTTGGGTGCCCTTGTCTACCTCTCCAGAATTCACGTCTGTGGGAATACAGGTGCAAGCAAGGAGAGACATTTAGCAAGCACATTAAATTCCTCTCAAACATGAACCCAAGGGTGAAGGCTCTCCTGATGCTGAGCAGAGATTGCACACTCCCTGCTGAAATAACTCTAGACTTTGTGGCAGGTGATAGAGGGGTTTTGGGCATGATCTTCTGAACTGCATTAAGTCAGAGTTGCCATTTGACCATAAGCTGCCCTCAGAAGTCCAGCATTCATCAGGGCAGAAAGAGCCATGGCCACTTGGTTCTTTAGCCTGGATGCTGCCTCTTGCAAACCGATGCACCTCAATAATCCTTGGTGGATACAGACGCTTCGAATCTATGCAGGGGGTGATTTGTGTAAGTGTTCATACTGTAAACAGAAGAGTGATGTATTCATATCTATTAAATGCATGCCTACCATGTGCCAGATACTATTGGGAATGTGAAGTGAATATAGCAATGCCAGGATGCCAGATACTAAAGGCCATAATTACCTTCATATAGATAGATAGATGATGATGATGACGATGAAAGAAACAGATAAATAGAAAGTTGATAGGTAGATAGATAATTTAACTCTGATAGTGTTAAAAGCTGTGTAGAAAAATAAAAAGGTTTATGTGGAAAAAATCATGAAGGCATGGGGAATATCAGAAGTCATTATTCAATAAAGAAGACCAGGGAAGGACTCTCAGGGAGGAACATTTGAGCTGGCCCCTGAATGATGAGAAAGAGCTAAGCATCCAAACATCTGGGGAAGAACATTCTAAGCATCAAGAACAAGTGTAAAGGCTTCAGGTGCAATGCATTTGGCACATTTGTGGCACATCTGCAGGCAGTTCTGCTAGAAATGGAGCCATAAGCAGGCTGTGCCAAGGTACAACCTTCAAAGTAAGGAGAGGACACTCCCTGTCCAAAGTCTTAAGTTTCCTGGGTGTAGGGGCAGGGGCTTTTTTTTTTAAATCCCTGGAGCATTAAAGAGTAGAAAGCCACACACTGGCAGAAGGGTACTAAGTGCCAGAGCTGGGTACACACCTCCCTTCCCAGCTCTGTACCCAGCGACTCCACACTGGCTTAACATCAGCAGCAGTGGGAGAATCACAACACAGAAACCAGCAAATACTGCAAAGCAGGACTTTATATTTTCCTTTTTTTTTTTTTTTTCCTTGAGAGCCATTTTTTATACCATCGACATCAAGGCCTCCCTGGGAATGAATGAATGAATGCACCAGGCAATGGATTGGAGCCGCCTGATTATCACTCTCATTTCCTCTTTTTTACTCTTCTCTGTTCATCCTGTTCTAGCCACTCTAGCCTCCTGACCAATCCTCATCCAGGCCAGCTGTGCTCCTGCCTTCAGGCTTTTGTGCATGAGGTTCCTTTTCCCCACACATGTTGCAGGCCTAACTCTCTAACCTCCTTCAGGGCTTTGTTGGGATGTGCTCTTCTCAGCGAGTCCTTCCCTGACTGCACCTTCCCACCACAGCACTTCTTGTCCCCCTCCCTGCTCTTTTTATCACTTATGCTATCTTTTGCTGATTTGTCTGTGTTATTCTCTGCCTCAGCCCAACCCCCACTAGAATGTAATCATCCAAGAAGAAATGGGGATTTTCATGTTCTGTATACTCTTTTATACCCAGCACTTTAAACCATGCCTGGCACATGATAAGTGGTTATTCATCTTTTGTTGAATGCATGAATGAATGGCCTGGTCTGTTTTCTCTTTTCCCTCCAGTGGATCCATATCTGTAGTGTTGTCCCTTATTTCTAGAACAATGATAGACACGCAGGATCAAGCAGGCCTTGCTACCCAGGAGAAAACAAAGGTAGCACAATGGGAAGACTGAGAGTCTTGCCTGGAGCCAGTGTCAGTCCATGACACTGCAGGGAGGCCCTGGGCAGGGGCACTCTCCCCTGTCATGTTAGCTATCAGCCTTGTGAATCCCTCATTGTCCTACATCATTAAGTAAAACATTCCCACCAGAGTGTTAATATTTAAAAGTCATTATTGTGCTGAATGGAATTGACATCTGTTTACATTACATCGCCATTACTCATTTCCATGTGCAGCATTTGCCTTCATGCTGCAGTATTATTTTAGGACATGTTACAAGGAAGCATCAGAGGAGCAGCACAACATGCAAGGGGATTGTTTTTCTTTGTGCTTGTTCTTATTTGTTAATTTTTACTTTTATTAAAGTAATACATGCACATAATTTCAAAATCAAAGAGTAATAAAAGCCTCATATTGGAAAATGATGGTCCCATGGCCACCCCTCCCCTCCCGCAATTCTAGCTCCCTGGAGTCAACCACTTCCCACAGTTTTAACTGTTTTGGTTTTGTTTTGTTTTGTTTTTTTCTCATTTTCATAATGTGAAGTAGTTGGTACATTGCTATTTCTCAGCTTACCCAAGAAATATCTCTTATAGACATTCTCTCTTGATGTTCTGTGGTGGTGGATAAAACTTGAGATCTCTTTGGCCCCCTCCCTCCCCAATCCTCCCAATGTAGTTGCATCACATTTCTTAGTTTCAGTGGCTTGTCAGTGCTGATGTTTATTAAAACCACATTCACTGTACAGCCAGGAAGTATACTAAGATTGTTCCAGAACTGTTGTCCTATTCAAATCTATTTCTACTATGTGCTTAAGTATCATACTAGACTCAAGACAGTGGGTGGGGTCAAGGGGAGGGGGAATCCAGAAAAGAAACAAATAAGAGATTGAGAAAAGAATAAGGGATGCATCTGGATGGGTGGTAGGAGAAGACCTCTCTGAGGAGGTAACATTTAAGCTGAACCCTAAAGTATGGCAGGGAGGGAGTCCGCCATGGGAAGAAGCCAAGAGAAGTAGTTTTCTAGGCAAAAAGAAGGGCACAGGAGGCCCCTAATCTCGGAGGCTTGGATCTCATGGTTGCTGTGGCATGAGGCTTTTTAGAAGAGATGACCTTTCTGCCCTCTGATTCCTAGATGTTGTTGGCAGACAAAGGCTGGGGTGGAAAAGCCTTTGGGGCACAGAAATTTGCATAGGCAAAGACCCAGAGGTGGGAAAGATTTCAGCAAATTGGCCTCTCCATCACTGGATTTAGGTGTTTTCATTTTATACTCGAGATATTTCAAATGGAACATTCCCCCCACCCCCATCCCTGTACCCTGACGGCTGTTAATTCTCCACCTTCCCTTCTAGTCCTCCTCTCTTCATAGACATTCCTACGGTTGTCACTTCTGCCAATCTTGAGTTTGTCAAACCTACAGTCAGCTTCCAGGTGTTTTGGGGTCTCTAGCACAAATCTCAGCCTCAGTGTCTTCGTCACCAAAGCGCCTCACCCAACTGGGCAAAAACACAGTGAATCTTGCAACATTGCCGATGCTTGGAATGATTTCCTCCTGCAGAGGAGAGCATAGTTTTAATACGTTTAAAAAATACATTGGGAGTTTTACACGTGTCCTTCATCCTCAGCCTCCCAGACGTGGCGAACAGAAGACTTCCAGAGGGACCCTACTTCCTTTTCCACTGTATGCTTTCAGCTCTTATTAGCCAGTCTCTGACATCTAGTCCAGATCGAGCCTGATTCTACCCACAGCACCCCGCTCCAGACCCAGAACCCGTCTTGGGCATGTAGATGAGCCCCACCTCAGGAAAGCCCCTGCCACAGCCTATACCTGCACTTGTATTTTTCCAGCCCACCTTTTAAGGAGATTGCTTTGCCTCTCTAAGCCTCAGTCTCCTCCCCATAAAATGGAGATAATAACTAGACCTTCTCCTCCCAAGGTCGACATGGAGGTAAAATTAGGTGCTGCAAGTGAAGGTCCTGGAATTGAGCAGGTGTCGGGCAATTGTGACTTCTTCGCCTTCCTTATCCCCCTCACTATGAACAGTAACTTTCTGAAACACCCTTCCTATTTTCTCAGCTCCACTTTACAAAGCAGCATCTTTCTGGGCTGTCAGCCTGGCTGAACATGTGCTAGCAGACGTGTGTCTTACAGGCATTTCTTTGGGCACTGAGCCCAGATTTAAATGAGATTGTTCTCCATGAAGAAAGTGTGAGCCGTTGTGGGATATATTTTTGTCCCATCTGACAGGAGCCAGATCAGATGATAGAGCCCCTTTTCAATAAGGAGGAAATGGAGCTACTTGCAGTCTCTTCTTGGCTTCTACCAGATTGGTAGGGCAGCCTGAGAAGGTGGCACCTTCACAGGAATCTCAGTGGGTTGTCCAGCATCCCACCATATTGCCTGGTTGATTTGTGGGTTTGGGTTGGGTGGGTGGGTAGATGCTTGGATGAGTGAGTAGGTGGTGAACGGGTGGATGGGTGAGTGGATGAGTTGGTGGTTCGGTGGGTGAGGGATGGGTGGATGGAGATATAAATAAGTGATTAATGGATAGATGGGGAGATGGACGAATGAATAAATGAGTAGTGGATAGATGGATGGGTGAATGGGTACATGGATGGATAAATTTAAAGATGGACAGATGAATGAATGAATGAATAGGTGAGTGAATGGATGGACAGATGGATATATGGAATAGCTGGATGGATGGGTGAGTGGTTGGGTGGGTGGATGTTGAATTGATGGATGGTGAGTGGATGGATGGTTGGGTAGGTGGATAGATGGATGGATGGATGGATGGATGGGTAAGGGGGTAGATGAGTGGGTGGGTGGATAGATGGATGAGTGGTGGATGATGGATGGATGAGTGAGTGGCAGTGGATGGATAGATGGATGAATGGATAGGTAGATGGATAAATGGATAGATGAGTAGATGAATGGGTAGGTAAATGGATGAATAGATAGGTGAATGGATGAATGAGTGGATGGATGGATAGATGGGGTGGATGGATGGATGAGTAAATAGGTGGATGGATGGATGAGTGAGTGGGGGATGGATGCATGAATTAGTGGAGGACGGATGGATAGATGGATGGATGAGTTAGTTGGGGATGGATGGATAAGTGGATGGATGAATGGATAGATGGATTAATAGGTAAGTGGATGGATGGATGGATGGAGTGAATAATACCTTCCTTCAGTCTTGCATGCCCTTGATGGGCTGGATTGTAGCTTCCTAGATTGCCCACTATGATACCCTTGTGTTCCTTGTGTTGGTAATAGGTGGTTTTCTAGAGGTATGTGTTGGTCTAGGTCCTCTAAAATGCTAAAATGGAATTAAACATTTAAGGACTTTATTAGGGGAAATATCTGTGAAGGAGAATGGGGAGGGAGCTGGAGAAGGCTGGAGAGCAGTCAGACCTTGAGGCAAGTCAGCCCTAGAGAGATGGAGAGCGAAAGGTTAGGGGAAAGCATCCTAGACTGCTTTCTGAAGAAGATTTGACAAAACTGTCCAGGGGTCCTCAGGCCAAGTTAGTCATTCAGAAAAGTCCCGTGTCTCCCAGGGCTGACTTCAGATTTATGTCGAGCTCCATCACTTGCTGGGAAGAGCCCAGGGAAGCGTGGACTCTGTGCAAAGACAGCAGCTGGGCCCTTGATTAATTGCACTCCGTATTATTGGAACTCATCCGGTACTATGGCCAACACAGGGGAGGGAAGTTCTATAGACACATGTTTTGGAGCTGCTGCATTCTCTAGTTTTTGGAGACTCAGAATGCACTTTGGCTTAGCAGAATTGCTAAGAAGCCCTGCAATAAAGAAGCCTGTTGAATCTAGCATTTTCCAGATTTATTTGACTACAGAGCCTTTTGTCTTAGCATGATTCCAAGGAATAGAGTTTGAGATCAAGTGACCTAGGTGTAACCCAAGGGTTCCCAGGCCACAAGAGAGAACAAAAAAGGAAGGGAACAGTAAGAGAGAGGGGGCAGGGACAGTGGCCGCGCACAGAGGCAGAGCCAGCACAAATCAAGGAGAGATAGAACGTCACTGGTTGTTTTCAACAGACCATTAGATTAAAAAAAAAAAAAAACCTGGGCCGGGCGCGGTGGCTCACGCCTGTAATCCCAATACTTTGGGAGGCCGAGGCGGGTGGATCACGAGGTCAAGAGATAGAGACCATCCTGGTCAGCATGGTGAAACCCCATCTCTACTAAAAATACAGAAAATTAGCTGGGCAAGGTGGCGCATGCCTGTAGTCCCAGCTACTCAGAAGGCTGAGGCAGAAGAATTGCCTGAACCCAGGAGGCAGAGGTTGTGGTGAGCCGAGATCGTGCCATTGCACTCCAGCCTGGGTAACAAGAGCGAATTTCCGTCTCAAAAAAAAAAAAAAAAAAAAAAAAAAAAAAAAAAAAACACAAAGAAAGAAAGAAAAACCCACCTAGATATGGAACCTAGGTATTACTGGTCAAGGCTGACCCAGGAGCACTATTTATTTCAGTTGACTTAATGATCAGGCCTGCCATGTGCACAGTGCACGACAGTTTACAACGCTCTTCTATATTTTTCATCTGCCTTGAATATCACCATGACCTTGAGAGTCGGGGGGAATTAGCACCCTCATTTTGCAGCTGACAATAACACTTACCACCGTGATAATAACTGTTGAATCTCCTGAGCGCCTTCTACCTGCCAGGCAGTAACTTAAGCATTCCCACCTTTACTAACTTTATTCTTCCTGTACTGAAAGGTGACTGTGGTCCAGAGAGGTTAAGGGACTGATTTGAGGCCACACAGCCAGCAAGCAGCAGACCCACGTATGAACCTGGGTCTGGCTGATACCACAGCCCCTGGCAGGGAGTTAGGGGCAGCAGGAGGTATGTGCAGCCCCCTCGACATGGGCTTTTTACACCCTGCTCTAAGTCACAGTGAGAAGTAGGCTCAGAAAATGTAAAGTGGGGAGTGATTTTTTTTCTCCCCTTTTCTTTTACTGCTTTTGTTTATTGAGGGACAAATCATCGCTGTTTTCATTTGTGTTTCTAGCACAATAAAAAATAAAAGATATGCCGGCAAGCTGTTTAAAAGCTTATGCAATTCCAGAACCTGAGCTGTCGGATTTATGCCGCACACTGATCTCATAGACATCACAGTGCCAGCTGCCTGGGTCCGCCGAGGGCCTCTGAAATCGTCATTATCAATCAACGTAGGGTGGCCACAAGCTCAGGGGCGACAGTGGCCAAAGTCCAGTGGCTCCAGCCGAGGCCTGAAAGGAACAGACACTGGCTGTGTTTCCCTTGCTCTGCCCAGAGCCTCAAGGCAGCCATCTTCATTTTATTGTTGAAATTGAAGGAGGGTTGTAGCACCAAAGGTGTAGCAGGCCTGGGAGGTGCCTGCTGTTTGGACTCCCACGTCCATACTCCAGTGTTTACCTTGGGTCCGCAGTGAGCTCTGTACAGCTGCGTCTGCGCAGTCCTCAGGTAAGAAGAGTTTAGGAGCACACTACTTCTGTATGCCTTTACCCATCAGCCTCCCCCACCCAAATCCGTTCCATGATACCAGGGTCATTGTCTGTTTCATTCAGTGCAGCATTCCCAGTACCTAGGACAGTACCTGGGGCAGGGGCACAGTGGCTCACGCCTGTAATCCCACCGCTTTGGGAGGCCTAGGTGGGAGGATCAGTTGAGGCCCGGAGTTGGAGGTCAGCCTGGGCAAAATTTTGAGACCTCGTCTCTACAAAATGTTTTAAAAAATTAGCCAGGCATGGTGCACACCCATAGTCCTAGCTGCTCGGGAGGCTATGATTGCGACACTGCATTCCATCCTGGGAGACAGAGCAAGACCTTGTCTCAAAAAAAAAAAAAAAATTGGGAGGCCAAGGTGGGCCAATCATCTGAGGTCAGGGGTTCAAGACCAGCCTCACCAACATGGAGAAACCCCAACTCTACTAAAAATACAAAGTTAGCTGGGCATGGTGGTGTGTGCCTGTAATCCCAGCTCCTCGGGAGGCTGAGGCGAGGCAGGAGAACCACTTGAACCAGGAGGCGGAGGCTGCAGTGAGCCGAGATTGCGCCATTGCACTCCAGCCTGGGTAACAAGAGCAAAACTCTATTTCAAAAAAAAAAAAAAAACAACCTGGAACATAGAAAGCGCTCAATAAATACTAGTTCAATGAGTAAATGAATGCCGTGTGAAAAACACATGCAAATTTGAGGACCGGGCAAGAGAGCAGCTCCCCACCTAGTGTGGGCTCCTTCTTCCCTCCTGGGGCTTCTTCCTTCCCACACGTCTCTGAGCCTCTCCTCTGCCTTCTAAGCTCTCCTCTCTCTTTTTTGAGCTCTGTTTTGCTGCCTTTCTCTGACCTTCTCCTTCTCCCCAAGATGATGTCACCAAGTTCAGAACTTGGGATGTCCCAGGAAGGGAAAGCTGCCGGAGTAAGGAGACTCCGTTCTAGCTCTGCCTCTGATTGGTGTCAGCCTGCGTTTTATCCCTCTGAGCCTCAGTTTTCTCATCTGTAAAATGGGTGCAGTATGCCCAACACTTTCACAGACGTATTTCAAGGACAATGTAGACACAAGCCGGCCAGTGGAGGAGAGGAAGTCAGGAAAATTGGAGCCAATTATCATTGCTGACCAAAGATGACTCCTTGCTGAGGAAAGCAACCACTCCCTCTGTAGGCATGTGCGCGGAGTGCAAGAAGCCTTTGTTCTGAAGTTCAGCGGGAGGCACAGAGTGAGGAGCACGAACACGGACTCTTAAAGTCTGAAGCTACAGATGTCAACTGTCAGCAAGACCGACAGTTCCATTAGGCAGCTGCCCGCTCTCCCTGTGAGTGATTAAAACGTCGCCATCCATCCCCTGCGCGATACATCATCTCGCCAGGCTGGCACTTCATCACGGGCCATGCAAACGGGGGCATTTGCACCCTCTCCTTCGGGCTGCACCGAGGCAGAGTTGGTGGAGACATCTGTGCGGTGTGTCCTGGGAGCACCTTGGAAACAAAAGCTGGGGACGTTTCGAAGGGAAGGGAGAGGCCCAAGTGCATGGGGTGGGCTGGCTAGAGGGGCTGGATGCTGTGGCTCCAGGGAGCAGGGACCAAGGCAGGAGCAGTCACTGGGAATTGAGGCTGGGGGCCCTGGGATCATCCAGCCCTGCCCTCATTTTACAGACCAGCAAACCGAGACTAGAGTGGCTGAGATCCCCTTGTTCGGCCACTCCCAGGGGAAAGTGGGGTGTGATGAGTAATATCTGCCTCCCGCAATGACCAGCGTGCATTGCACAGTGCCTGGTGCTCAGTGCCTGGTCCGCAGTGCCTGGTGCGGAGTGCCTGGTGTGCAGTGCCTGATGCTCAGTGCCTGGTCCGCAGTGCCTGGTCTGCAGTGCCTGGTGCGCAGTGGGTGTCGTGAAGTGCTGACTGATCCCAAGAAGTGGTAACCCGAGTCACAGGGTCACTGCCACGCTGAGCTTCTGGCTGAACTCTGCTGCCCTCATTTGAGTGTTTCTGACCACCATCTGTTATAAATTCGAATCATCGTCATCCTCATCAACAGTAATAGCAATAATATTTACAGCTAGCGTTTTTCAGTGTTTACCACATTCCAGGCTCTGTGCTGAGCACATTAACAGAAAGGTTCTACTCTCTTGTCTTGTTTGCGTGTCCAGAAACCCCACATTCTATAAAGTCATGTACCCAGAATAGCGGGACTTAGGGGAATAGCGTTGGGGATGATCATTCCCAAACTTTGGGAATTTTGTAACCAGAGAACATTCAAAAACAATGAAACTCCCTAGAAGAATACCGGCGCGGCTGAATTTGTACCTAGCCTTCCTGTCGGTATCTCTATGCTGCCGGAAAGGACACATTTAAGGGTTTGTGCGTTCTCTTTCAAGATGTCGATCCTGGAGGGCATTCGCTTCTGATAGAGACCATTTCCATCAAAATTAAAAATCGAATCCCGACCTCCGTCTTTATCATTCATCCATTGTTTCCATAGCAGCGGAAGCATTTTGAGTTTTTCCATCTTACTCACGACTCCCCCAGAGAACTTAGCAGCCATTCTGGAAGTCACTAAATCAGCCACTGCTTGCAATAAAGAAAGGCACTTGGGTAGATTTTCTGCCTTTTTTTCGGGGGTGGGGGGGTGTTAAGATCTTCATATACTACTTATGCTTTTTCTAATTTTGAGAAAGCATGCTTCTGATTACTTCAAAACGTGACTGTGCTGGGGAAGATGACTCACAAACCAACATGACCTTGGCGTTCACCGACCGCAGCCCCTTATTGACCAACCACGTGTGAGGTTGGTCATCTGTGATGTGTTTAAGGCAAATAGAGGGTATCTTGTTAAATCCTCAGACCAATGCAAGGAGGCTCATATGACCTAACATCATCGCCATTTTACAGATGAGAAAACCGAGGCCTAGAGAGGTTAGGCAATTTGCCCACGGTTACTCAGTTAATAAGCAGAGCAAGAGTTTGAACCCAAGCAGCCATCCTCACCCGCTTCCACCTCAGCGCCGTGGCCAACAGACGAGGATTTGCATTCGCTGTTGCAAACTTGAGGATGGGGCCACGTCTTTTTTTTATAGCTCCAACACCCAGCATGATGTGACACAGACCGGGCAAGCAGAACGTGTTTGAACGAGTGGCTCTCTTCCAGGAGAGGTTTCACCCAGAAAGTCCCACAAAGATGGTAAGGGAGAGGCTGCCACCTGCCTGAGGAAGGTGGCCCTGCCACCCTGACCACCAGACGCCTTTCTTAGACAGGTGGACCTCCCTGAGTTCCAGGCTCTGGAAGTTTTGTATTGCTTTCCCAGACCAGCTCTCAGAAGGAAACCTATTTCCCCATTTGGGGTGTGACTCCAAGGGCCTCTCACAGCCCCTGAGAGGCAGCACGCAGCCTTTCCCCACTCTGTGTCCTCCGGAGCCTGCACAGTGCTGGGCTCAGAGCAGGCTTTGGGGAGACTCCCTGGGCTGGACTAACTGTGGCTTTGTCGGGTTGGCCCTTCCACCATCAGATGTGTCAGTCCTTGGCACTGATCCCTTGCAGTGCCCAGCCCACCTCTCCCCTCCTAGAGGTCTATGCAGCTGTATTAGGGAGATGTTCTGCTTCTAAGTGCACCAGGATGGAGTAGCTCTCTGGATCCCTGGAGTGTTACCTTCTTTTTTTGTTTGTTTTTGAGACAGAGTCTCGCTCTATTGCCAAACACCAGGCTGGAGCGCAGTGGCATGATCTCGGCTCACTGCAACCTCCACCTCCTGGATTTAAGCAATTCTTCTGCCTCAGCCTCCCAAGTAGCTGGGATGACAGGCGCACACCACCACGCCCAGCTAATTTTTGTAATTTTTTTAGTACAGATGGGGTTTCACCATGTCGACCAGGATGGTCTCAATCTCTTGACCTTGTGATCTGCCTGCCTCAGCCTCCCAAAGTGCTGGGATTACAGGTGTGAGCCATAGCGCCCAGCCATGTTAACTTTTTATCACATTGAGCCTGGGCCTGCCCAGGGGACCACTGCCCAAGACACCAGCTGATGGGATAATATCTGTAAAGCCAGTGTGCACTGGGCCCTTCCTGTCCCACAGCTAGGGGCTCCTTTCCATGGCAGTGGTGACACTCCCCGGCTGCCAACCTTCAGCTGCCCCACTCCAGGGATAGCCCCTGGAGCAGAATCTCAAACACCCCAGGCCCCATCCCAGGGACCAACCCTGGGGCCTGAGAGAAGGATGTTATGCAGAGGGACCCATGGAGCCAGCAAGGGTGGGCAGGCAGAAACACAGGCGCCCCTCATCGGAGGCTCATTTGTGGTGTCCAGTCAGGGGGCCTGCTGAGGACCTTGAATCCTGGTCAGAGTCAGGAGCGAGGCCTTTGGGGTCACCATGGTGGGACTTGAACTCTGGTCAGAGCTAGGAGCCAGGACTTCGGGGTCCCCGTGCCAAGGGCCTTGAAGCCTGGCTCTTCCCAATTCCCCCTGGGCATTGCCTTATCCCCTCTGGGCGTCCGTCTCCTCAGCCGTGAAGTGGGATGGCAGGGCCCGCCCGAATGAGTGGTTGCCAGTGCAGCAGGGAGAACAGCGCCCAGTACATAGACCAGCTCAAGGGATGTCAGCTCTTCCTGACACTGAGCACCTGCTCGTCATAGCAGTTGTCTCACTGTGTTGCGATCACTCCATGAGCCACCCCTGCCACTGCAGGTCCCTGGGGGAGCAACCTAGTCTGTTCATCCGGAATCCTCAGTGCCCAGGCATGACACCCAAGTGCTCCAGAAGAGTCTGTGAAGGGGATGAGGACTGCGCCTGGGCTTTGGAACGAGACAAATGAAGTCACATCTCAGCTCCGCCCACTCCCTAGATCTGTGGCTCTAGCCGATGTGTTTCTCCTTCCAGAATCTCAGGTTCCTCACCTGGGAAACAGGTGGAAAGTCTGGATCTTGGGGGTCTCCCTGGCTCTCCTTCTCCGCATCCCTATTCCCTCTCCTCCCATCTCCCTCCACTGTGGGGCTGTCTAACTGGACGTGGCACCTGGACAGGTCCAGGGGTTTGCATGTGAGAGTTTGGCTTTCCCGGGCCCTGAGTAGAAGGTGGGATCCAGGTGGCCCTAAGACACGGGCTGAGGCCCAGCAGGTGTGGACGCAGCAGGCTTTCCATGCCTCAGCCCAGCTGATCTTGAATGGGGAGCTCAGCAGCCTGAGTCAGCTGTGTGGTGACCAGACGGTGCCAGGCCTGCGAATGAGGAGGAATCAGAGCCAGGTCCTTCCTGGAGGGCAGCAGCTCTGTGATGTTCCCTCGTCAAAAGGCCCAGCCCCCCCCCCCACCTGCAGGCCCTGCCCCTCCCTGCTTCTTCGCACTGTCAAGGCGTGGTCAGCACTTTCAGCCTTGGCCCATGCCAGGACTAGTGGTGCTGGGCAGACTTCCAAAGGGCCAGATGGTCTCCCAGGGTTCACTTGCCCAGGGCTCACGCCACTGGCAGGAGATGACAAGTGCAAGCCTTGGAGAAGCGACTTTGAAATGAGGCACGGGGCTCTGGGGTATGGATTGCAACTTCTATAATCAGAAGTATTCCTTTTACTGCCCCTGTAACAACATTATGATTTAGCTTTGATTGTGTCCCTGTGTGCCAGGCTACTCAGTGTGGTCCCTGCGCCAGCAGCATGGGCATCCCTAAGAGCTTGTTGGAAATGCGGATTCTCAGACCCCTCCCAGACCGGCTGAATCCAAATCTGTGCTTTAACCCGAACCTCAGGCGATTCATGTGCTCTTAGGAGTTTGAGCAGCATTGAGCCAGACTTTACAGTCATTCCCCAGATGAGGAACCTGAGATTCTGGAAGGAGAAACGAATCACCTAGAACCACAGATGTAGGGAGTGGGTGGAGCTGAGATGTGACTTCATCTGGCTCACTCCAAAATCCAGGCGCAGTCCTCATTCCTGTCACAGACTTTTCTGGAGGACGTGGGTATCATGCCTGGGTGCTGAGAATTCTGGGTGAACCAGACTAGGTCCCTCCCCCAGGGTCCTGCAGTGGCAGGGGTGGCCCATGGAGTGATCACAGCATGGTGTCACGACTGCTATGGTGAGAAGGTGCCCAGGGCAGAGGGGCACAGATGAGGGGCTGCAGTGGCCAGGAAGGGCATCCAGTGGGAGGGGACAGAGGAGACCTAAGGAGCAAGCCCGAACCTGCCCAATGGCACCTCGTGGTGCCAGGCGTTGTTCTAAGTGGTGCACACCCTCTGACTCATGGAATCCTCACCCCACTGCGTGAGATGGCAATGATCTTCAGCCCCATTTCTCAGATGGGGCGTCTGAGGCACAGCTGTGTGCCAAAGCTGCAGAGTGAATGCAGGTGGGGGGGTGGGATTTGAAGCCCTCAATCTGCCTCTTACTCCCACACTGTCCTGCCTCTCAGAGGGGGGAAGAACATTCCAGACAGAGGAAACACCATGAACAAAGGGTGGCAGTGCCCTTAATCTGGTGCATGATCCCTGCAATTTAATGACAGCCCCGGGCCCCAGCTGTGTCTCCCGGCCCCTCTCCCAGCAGGTTCCACCACTGACCCAGAATCAGGCCGCTCAAGGAAACCTGGGGGCCTGGCCTGTGGCAACTTGGCCCACATTGGTGCTAGTACAGAAGTTCTCCATTCACTTCAAGAGCGCCCATGGGGGCCAAACACCACAGCTGATGGGGACCAGTGGCCTGTGGACCACCCTTGGCCAAGGAACAAAGATCAGAGGAAGAGGGAAGGCAGTGTGAAGGGAAGGGACGGAGGCGTGCTTCTGGGTCCTTTTGGCCTGGATTTGAGTCCCAGAGAAGTTGCAGAGTCTCAGGCAGGGACAACATACATGGCCCCATGTACATTGCATGTGGAAGACCCTTTACCAGCTCACCTAGAGGGCCATCAGAGGACCAGTGGTCCCAGTCCCATGACATCCTAGACTTGCCCCCAGTTAGATCATCTGGCCCTTTGTGAGTGAGGCTTCTCATCTGACAGATGCAGAAACTGAGGCACAGAGAACAGGGACTTACCCAACAAATGCTTGTTGAGCTCTCATGTGGTGGAGTCCTTCCAGCTACCATGGTGCCTAAGACAGCCTCTGAGGGCCTGGGTGTTATGGAAGACTCTTGCATATAGAGCTCTCCTTTGCAGCATTTCAGTGACCTCGTGTTAACTCACTTTGCATTGTTATAACAGAATACCTGAGACTGGGTAGTTTCGACAGAAAAGAGGTTTATTTAGCTCACGGTTTTGCAGGCTGAAAAGTTCAAAGGCATGACCCTGGCTTCTAGCGAGGACTTCTTACAGTGTCACATGGCAGAGAAGTCAAAGGGGATGCAGACACATGTGAAGAGACAAAACCTGAGCAATGTCCTGGCTTGATAACAACCCATTCTAGCAGGAGCTAATCCATTTCCGTGGAAACTAATCCAGTCTCACCAGAGTGAGATCTCGCTCACTCCCATGAGCATGGGGGCCAGCAAACATTCAAAGAGAAATCCACTTTCATGACCCAAACGCCTGCCACTAGGCTGCACCTCCCTACACGGCCACACTGGGCATCAGATTTCAACATCAGTTAGGCTGGGGACAAACCATATCCAAACCATAGCACCTCCCCTAGTCCCTAAAGGGAAGGGAAGCAGCTCTTTCATACAATGTGAGACCCAATTCAGGACGGCGGAGACGTTAGTTCCCAGCCGTTCCAATGTTTCTGAGTTTGTTGGGGCCCAGCCAATATTCTCAGGGCACAGGCTTTCAGAAATAGTAACACTAAGTGGTTTTGTGGGCTGGAGCTCACCTGGCTGTGGAGGTGGGCAGGAAGGACACACAGGTGCAGTTATTCCAGGAACACAAACGGACCTGGCGTGTGGAGGAGGTGGGTGGAAGGAGGGACTGTTTTTAATTTAGCCCTGAGACGACCTGAGTCTAGGAAGCATGGCTGGAGAATTTACCAGGGCTGGTAGCAGCCCGTTTCCGACCTGCTAAACTGATTATGACTTTAAGAACAGAATGCACTCCCCTCTGTAGTTCCTTGCCTTAATATCTGTCTCCCTGAAACACTGAAGTTATTTTTATCTATTGCATTTTGTTCTGGGTGGAATTATCCTACCCCAGTCCTGCTGATAAGGAGTTTCTAAGTGAATTTGCACGTTGCATGAAAGTTAAATTGCTGCCTTTTGTCATTTTTTTGTTAACACCACACCCCCAGCTCGACCCAGCGCCACTCCAGCAACACACATCCGACTTCACCCTTAAAAGTCTTTGCACCTCATTCTCTGACTCACCTGCCACCCAGTTGGATGGAGCACAAGTGACCAAGTATAGTCTTGCAATGAGATGGGTCGGGTCACTGACGTGGTCATTTGATCATCTGATCAGCCAGGCCGGTGCCCATGACTTGGGTGAAATGTTATAGGGTCTTCCCTGTTCTTGGCCTTCGGAACACAAACCTGGTGGCCGTTCTGCACAGGAAAGGGAACTAGCTCACACTGAACAGCTCCCATATGCTGAGCACTTTGCATAACGCGGTGAAAATCCCATTTCACAAATGGAAATACTGAAGCCAGACAGAGCTTACTCAAGTGCACGTGGGCAATAGCAGGGCTGGAATTCGGAAGCACCGCTAAAGTCTGCCAATCGCACTAACCCGTCAGCCTATGCAATTGGAATAGAAGTTTCCAGGGGAAACAGAGGAGGAAGCCTGTTCCCCTCTCTTGAAACAGAAGGAGTGTCTGCTTACAGAGCTACTGTCAAAGCAGTTCGGTGGAGGGATTGATTTTTCAATAAGCCACCAAAATGATGGTACATTTACTACTTATGTTACTGACAAGGAGCACATTAGTAATTGGAATGTGACATTGGGATATGGCAGGTGAGTAATAATGTGATTTACATCCTTGGGGGCTTGGGTTTAAGTTACGTAGTAGTTATTGCAAGGGTCTGTGCTATAAAATCAGGCTCTGAGGGTGCTCAGAGAGACTGCAGCTGTTGGGAGGATAATGGGCATAGAAATTGGGGAGGTGGTGAAAAGAGGGGAAGGGAAGAACAGAAATAACTTTCTCTGCACGCATTATTAAATGAATGTGAAGAATACGTATTCCCGGCTTAGATGGGTCCTATATGTTCATGCTTAAGTGTGGGCTTGAACTGCACCTAGGGGTTTCTTTAAAGACAGGTAAGATTCAATTGTGTGTGTGTGTGTGTGTGTGTGTGTGTGTGTGTGTGTGTGTGTTTGTGTGTGTGTGCGCGTGTGTGTGTGATGGAGTTTCACTCTTGTTGCCCAGGCTGGACTGCAATGGCTCAATCTCAGCTCACCGCAACCCCCGCCTCTCGGGTTCAAGCAATTCCCCCGACTCAGCCTCCTGGGTAGCTGGGATTACAGGCATGTGCCACCATGCCCAGCTAATTTTGTATTTTTAGTAGAGATGGGGTTTCTCCATCTTGGTCAGGCTGGTCTCGAACTCCAGACCTCAGATGTCTGCCCGCCTCGGCCTCCCAAAATGCTGGGATTATAGGCATGAGCCACCACACCCAGGCAAATGCTAAGGAATTTTGAAGAAGGAGTAGTATTTCCATAAGTGGCATAGCTGAAGACATTACAAAGGGCTGGGAATTAATGTATACATATGCGCTTCTGCTCTACGAAGTTACTTTTTTCCCTTTCAACGGCTCCCCAAGACAGTCATATAAATGGTCATTAATATGAACACAGTGTTCATTGGTATAAAACATTACCATTCTATATTTTATTTCTCTTTTGGTAGCTCAGCAATTCAGTAAGTGTGATGCAGTCAGTCACACAGTCTTTGCATTTTGGGGAATAAATGGTCAATGACCTTCCGCAAAGGAGGAACTGGTACTTTTCACCTGTTTCCTAAATCTTGGATTATTCTCATAAGGACAATGGCCATTGTGCCCATTCTTCCGGGATAAAGATACGCGTATATTTGTTGCTGGGCTGGTGCGGAGACTTTGCAGTTCAATCAGAACTCAGAATTCTCCCTCTGCTGTCATCATTTGATGCTTCTCCTTGGGAGGTGCATGAATTGGAGTTGCTTAATTAAGCAGAGGAAGCAAAAAGATGCTCTGGAAATGATCTTCAACCACATACAGGGTTTTCTGCAGAGGATACCAATTTGCACTCCAAATAGGAGAACATGAGCATCGATGCACCAGGAGAGGTTTGGGGTTGGATGTCAGGGGAGAGAAGGGAGCCCACCATGCATGAAGGTGGACAGCACAGACTCTGGAATCCGTTGGACTTGGCATCAAGTGACTAGCTGTGTGACCTCCCACAAGGCGTTTTGCTTCTCTGAAGCACAGTTTTCTCCTTTGCAAAACTGGGGTCACAGTACTTCCTTCAGAGGGTGTGAGGAGGCTAGAACAAATTAATGTTTGTCACGCACTCAGTGCTGACTGGGCGCGGTGGCTCACACCTGTAATCCCACCACTTTGGGAGGCTGAGGTGGGAGCATCACTTGAGCTCAGGAGTTCAAGACCAGCCTAAGCTTGAGACCAGCCTAAGCAATATAGTGAAACCCCGTCTCTACCGAAAATACAAAATTTAGCCAGGCACAGTGGCATACGCTTGTGTTCACAGCTACTCCTGAGGCTGAGGCAGGAGGATTGCTTGAGCCCAGGAGGTTGAGCGTGCAGTGAGCCGAGATTACGCCACTACACTCCAGCCTGGGCAACAGAGTGAGACTCTATCTCAAAAAAATATAGATAGGTAGATAGGTAGATAGATAGATAGATAGATAGATAGATAGATAGATAGATAGATATTTTGGTGACTTTCTCCCAGTGAAATGTTTTGTCACCTTATTTCCCCGTAGGCTATTTTACTCATCATCTGAGTAAAAGCACCCCAGCTGTTTTAATTCAGAGTCTAGCCTGCCAGATTTAAGCATGGCTGATGGCAGAGTGGCCCCTTTTTATTTTTCTTTTCGTAACAGCTTTCTTGAGATATAATTCACATCGCATACAATTCACGCATTTAAAGAGTACAATTCACACTCACTCCTCAAACAATTTTAGAGCATTTCATCACCCCCAAAAGCTACTCTGTACCTGTGAGTAGTCATTCCTTATCCTCCCCCTACTTCCCAGCCACAGCCACCCACTCATCCACCTTCCATCTGTATAGATTTGCCTATTCTGTCAATTTCATGTAAATGGAATCGTACAATATCAGGCTTTTTTGTCTGGCTTCTTTCATAACTCAGCATAATGCTTTATCCATGTTGTAGCGTGGATCAGTACTTCATTCCTTTTTTATGATGGAATAAAATTGTGTGACGTGGATATGCCACTTTTTTTATTTTTTATTTTTTGAGACAGAGTCTCACTCTATTGCCCAGGCTGGAGTGCAGTGGCACCATCTCGGCTCACCACAACCTACACTTCCCGAGTTCAAGCAGTTCTCCTGCCTCAGCCTCCTCAGTAGCTGGGATTACAGGTACCCGCCACCACTCCCAGCTAATTTTTGCATTTTTAATAGAGATGGGGTTTTGCCATGTTGGCCAGGCTGGTCTCGAACTCCTGACCTCAGGTAATCTACCCACTGCAGCCTCCCAAAGTGTAATCCCAAAGATTACAGGCATGAGCCACCGCACCCAGCTAATATACCGCATCTCGTTTCTCCATTCATTAGCTGACAGACATTTGGGTCGTTTCTACCTTTGGCTGTTGTGAGGAATGCAGCTGGAAACGTTCATGTACAAGTATTCAATTCAATTCTGCTTCACCCTTAAAAATAGATCTCTGAACACAACTAAGTATTGACATTGCTAGAATTGAAGACAAGATGCTTAAAAGGATACAAATTTAGAGGCAGGTTGAAAAATACCCAAATCCCTTTTATATTTGCATTCTTATTCCACTGGCTTGCATTGAGATGCCTTAACCAAACGGCCCCTGTGACTCACCCATGAATTTACTGGAGAGATATCATGATAGAGGTTGTTCCTGGCCTCTCATCTTGGACATCCTGTGAAGATCCATGAGATAACATTTCTCATCTTCAATGTGTTGAGAACTGCAATTCTAAGTAACCACTCAGTACACGTTCTGTACGAAGCACTGATCAGGTACCTAGTCCGTTTTACCCTTCAATAAGCCTGCCACGTGCAGGAACTATTTTGACCTCCATTTCACAGATGAGAAATCAGAGGTAGGTGACTGGCCCACGGTGACGCAGCAGGAAGTGGCAGAGCTGGGATTTAAACCTAATTCTCTTTGATCCTGAGGTCCAGGCTCTTAACCACTATCTACATGACTGTGTGCATTTTTGAAAATCCGGCTCAAATCCTTTCTGAGAAGTGAAGGGAAGGTATAGATCTCGTTAATCTTTAACTTCTTTCACTCACTGCTTAATTTAACCCTGATCTGATCCCAAATCTGATTATCACTCACCTACTCTGAATCTAATTAGAATGTTTAAGGCCATCAGGATAGCCTGATATCAAAATCCCTTATCTGCCCATGTCTTTTCTCTATCACAGCCGTGATCAGTTGCTTGAGCTAATAAGGAGGGTGGGATTACTCATCCTTCTAGATTTTTCTGCATGTCTAAAGCATTCCCACTACTTCTCCTCCTGTTCCCACTATTTCCCCTTAGCACTCCGATTATCAACCTGCCGACGTCAGTGACGGAAGGGATTAGGACGCGGCAGTGGGACCGTTCTGCCAGGAAGCCATGCCTGGATGTTTCTCCCCAGTCATCTTTGTCCTGGCACAGAATCCCTCCCACACAGGGCTGCTGCTGCTCAGGGTTACGTGAAGAACATGGTGGCACTTACAGCAGTCACCCCGAACAAGAGCAGGAAGGACCTCTGCTCCCCAGGCCGAGAGACTCTCTGTTCCTTCTCCAGGTGCCATGCAGCAGTAGCAAGACAGGCCTTTCTTTCCTTCCCTCCCTCCTTCCTTCCTTCCTTTCTCTCTCCCTTACTTCCTTTCTTTTTTTCTGCCTTTCCTTCCTTTTTTCTTTTTTCTTTTCTTGCTTTCTCTTTCTTTCTTTCTTTTCTTTTCTTTTTTTTCCTTTTCTTTTCTTTCTCTTTTGAGATGGGGCCTTACTCTGTCGCCCAGGCTGGAATGCAATGGCACAATCTCAGCTCACTGCAAACTCCACCTCCCAAGTTCAAGCCATTCTTCCACCTCAGCCTCCCGAGTAGCTGGGACTACAGGCGCGCACCACCACGCCCAGCTAGCTTTTGTTTTGTTTTTTTGTTTTTTGTTTTTTTTTTTGAGACGGTGTTTCGCTGTTGTTACCCAGGCTGGAGTGCAATGGCACAATCTCGGCTCACCGCAATCTCTGCCTCCTGGGTTCAAGCAATTCTCCTGCCTCAGCCTCCCGAGTAGCTGGGACTACAGGCGTGCACCACTCATGCCCGGCTAATTTTTGTATTTTTAGTAGAGGCGGGGTTTCACCTTGCCGACCAAGATGGTCTCGATCTCTTGACCTCGTGATCCACCCGCCTCGGCCTCCCAGAGTGCTGGGATTATAGGCTTGAGCCACCGCGCCCGGCCCTAGCTTTTGTATTTTTAGTAGAGATGGGTTTTCACCATGTTGGCCAGGCTGGTCTCAAACTCCTGGCCTCAAGTGATCTGCCCACTTCGGCCTCCAAAAGTGCTGGGATTATTACAGGCATGAGCCACTGTGCCCAGCCAGGATATGCCTTATTAAAATATTTTGTCTTCTTCCCAGCATTGTGGTCAGAGAGGGAGGCCTACTGACTTTCTTGTGGAATTTATTGAGATTTTCTTTGTGGATCAGTCTACAGTCAACTTTTGTAAATATTCCTGGACATTTGAAAGAAAATCAGTATTTTTTGTTTGGGTACAAGCATTTTAGACATAGCACGTATACACTACACACACATACCTACATATATGTTTGTATTCAACACACGCATATGCTGAGTGGAATTTAATTGTGTTCTCAGAATACATCTAAACAAAGCCAAGTTTGTCAACTGAAAATATAAAGTCTTTTCTCAACAGATCTAAAATAAATTATTGGAAGAAGCTGAACCTAGTTAATGAAGAATCTGTCTGCATTTTTGGCACTGAGGTTGGTCATGAAAACAATTACTCCTTATCAGATTTGAGAGACTAAGTGTTTCGCTGAGTGTTCACTCGTCTCTTGTCCCTGGTGCATGTGAAGGAAGGGAAAGAGAGATCACAAAAGTGATTGCAGTTTTTGCCATTGAAAGTAATGGTGAAGCCGGGTGGGGTGCGGTTTCTCATGCCTGTAACTACAGCACTGTGGGAGGCCGAAGCGGACAGATCAACTGAGTTAGGAGTTTGAGACCCGCCTGCCCAACATGACGAAACTCTGTCTCTACTAAAAATACAAAAATTAGCTGGGCATGGTGGCGCATGCACCTACTTGGGAGGCTGAGGCAGGAGGATCACTTGAACCCAGGAGGCAGAGGTTGCAGTGAGCCGAGATTGCAGCACTGCACTCCAGCTTGGGTGACAGAGTGAGACCCTGGGAAAGAAGGAAGGAAGGAAGGGAGGAAGGAAAAAGAGAGAGAGAAAGAAAGAAGGAAGGAAGGGAAAGAAAGAGAAAGAAAGACAAAAACTGAACATATTTTTGCGCCGACCTAATAGAAATAGCAAAAGCAGGAGCAAGAATGGGATGTCATCACTGAGACATATAGAATGCCACTAAAGGCTCCTGCTTGCCACTAAGGTTCGTTACTTCATTCATTGAGTGCTGAAGTAGACCCTTGCTGTGCTCTATCCTCTCACTATCCATTACTCCGACTTCCTTCTGGGGAGTTACCCACCCCCACTCTTAATCCATTTTGTTCGGTTGGGGTTCACTCCAGAGGTGGGCATGGGGCTGGAGTCCTGAGTATCACAGTCCCCAGGCCACACTGACTGATGCAAGGTAGACACTTGACCCAGGCAAAGGTAGAGAGACACAATAAGACTTTGACTGAGACTCCTGCCCAGGAGATACAGGCATACCCATTGAACTTGAACAAGGGAGAATGTGAGGCTGGAGCTGCTCGCAGCCACTTTGCCCCCAGGAGGAGAGAGCCCACCTGAGCAGGGAACCAACACTGAGAGGGAGAAGTGGGATTGGCAGCATCATTTCAGATCCTTCGCCATGCTCCGTCTGCTTGCAGAAGCTGCCCCTGGACTTTGCAGTTATGTGAGCCAGTAATGTTATTTAACCCAATTTGGTTGTGTTGTGGGTCATTTGTAATGGAAAATCCTGACTGCCTACAGTGCCCGTGGTGTGTGCTAGACACCTGAAGGAAGAAGGTATAAATACGAACAAGAAACAGTCTCTCCTCTCAAGGATCGAACAATGGAGTGAGACCAGCACTGATCTCCGACCGTAATGAAAACACCACTTGACAACGGCCGTCATAAATGTGTGAACCAAGTGCCAGCAGACCCAGAGGGGAAATGAGTAACCAGCCTTTTGGTTGCCTGTCTGCAGAAGGCGTTCTGCAAGGTGGGGTTTCGGGGTGCTGTGCATGGGGAGTCTGAGAAGGGGCAGCTGGCTTTCTCGGGGTATTCAAGGCCAATCACCAAGGGTTTCCCATCCCAGTGCACATCCAATCAATTGAGCTCCTGTTCCAATCATACCTGGTAGGGATTTAATTGCTTTGGATTGATTTTTGCCAGTGGCGCCTTTCAAGCCCCCAGCCTGGGGATGGAGAGAGATTAGTCACATCAGGGGAGGCTCCCTACTGACAACAGCGAAAATCATCAGGGAGTGAAGAGGATTTCAGCTAGTCTTTCAAATCAGCCTCCCAGCCTGTACCTAGGATGTGAGCAGCCATTTTAACAAACGGTGACCTGGGAGCTTCGGAGCAGTGTAAACCCAGCGCTGATAGTCACGGGAGCTGTCGTTTGCTGGGTGCTCATGACATATTGACTCTGGGTTCTTCATATACATTCCAGGATATGCTCAGCTTTGCAAACCAGGACACAGGGCCCATTTCACCAGTTATTTATCACTGGCACAATGCATGGGCCTTACCTGCTATTGACGACTGGGATCATTGCCCCTGTATACTGTGTCTCATTTCATCCTCATGACAACACTGGGACATGTGCTCCATTGTACCCATTTTACAGATGAGGCAAGAGAAGTTACCTGCAAAGCTGAGAAAAGGCAGATCTGAGATTTGGTCTTGGGGCCATCCTGTTGCTCCTGTGGTTCCATTTATGGATTATTTCACAGGATGAGATGCTCCCGTAGCTGGGTCTTTGTATCCCTTGCTTCCTTTTCACTGTCAGGTGGTGAGCTTACTCTGAGGACTGGGTGTGGCCTAGAACCCTGTCATGAAACCCCTGGAGGGCTGTGTACACTGCTGTTCTCACATTCGCCATCAATGTGGGGTCCGTGAGCAGCCAAAGGCATCCCACGGGAATGTACAGAGGGTGTTGTGGGCACCCCTGAGTGCTCCAAGGGTCCTAAGAGGGAGAGATTTGTCCTTCGGTATGGCAAGCAGACCCCATCGGGACAGCAGACACTCTGTCCCTCCAGGGGTCTCTGCTGTGTTGAGGGATGAGATGTGATTGAACAAACCTCTAACCTAACCTGGAATGTTTCAAAGACAGCTTTGAGCAGAAGTGGAGAGAGTGCCTAGCCAATAGGGTCCCTTCTCATCTCCTACTCAGCCGGGATGCAAAGCTCGGATTTTCTGTTTACTTTTCAAAGGCTTTTATTGAACAGTAGATTCGGGGTATCGGAGAGGAATGGGATTCACTTCCTAACTTTGAGGACTGTCCCTGTCAAAGAGAGAGAAAGACGTGTAAGTAATCAAAACACCATCCAAATTCCGTGATGGCTATTGGCATATATGTGTAGAGTGCTCTGAGAACATGGGAGAGGGAATCATGAACTCAGCTGAGGAGTTCATTTCAGGGGAAATGGAAGGAGCATGGGGGCTCAGCTTGACCTGGTCCTTGAAGGATGAATGAGTCGGAGTAGGAGGCACGGGCATTTCAGGCAGATGGGACTGAGCAGGTCAAGGTACAGAGATTCCAAGTGCATGTGGTGTGTTCAGGAGGAGTAAATCGTCCCACAGAACTACGACATCATGAGTTGGAGGAACGTGCAGCTGAAACGTAACAGATTCACTCATTCATTCATTCATTTACTCACTCATGATTCTTTTCCTTCATCCAACAAGGAAGTAATTATTCAGAGGCTGTTATGGACCAGGCACGGGTCAAAACAGAAAAATCCACTAGACTCAGTGAGAGTCCAGTCTTCCCATTCCAGGAAGCTTAGCACATGGGGGATTCTGTTCCTACCAACAGGGTCCAGGCTTAAAGGAAGTGTTAGGTCACCTGAAATCTTTCTTTATAAGGTGAATGTGAAACTTCAAGTGTGGTTACTCCTGAAAAGTGAGGAAAGCTGGAACGGTGTCAAGGGGCTGTTTCCACAGTGGTTCACGTGAGATTTGCTAAGTGAGTATAAATGTGGGAGGGACACAGCCCTAAGCCTTGAAGTGGAAATGGTGGCAGAAGCCTGGCAGCTGGTGAACATGGTTTTTTTGCACCATCCCCCACCCCCCAATAGCATCTGGCAACATCTGCAGGCTACCTGCCGTTGCATTCAGAGGATGGGCTCTGAATTCAGGTTGCTGGGCACCTTCTATCAGCAACACCTCTTCCTGGCTATCACTTTCCCTCTCAGATCCTGCTCTTCCCATGGATGAAATGGGGTAATAATAACACCCAACCCGCAAGATAGTTGTGGTCTTACAAGACGCAAACAAATTACTACATGAAAAAGGTTCCGACCAGCAGCTGCTGCCGCGTGAAACTGCCGTTAGTGCCGCCCAGAACCATGCTAGACCCACCAAAACATTGCTTGTTGGAATAAATAGCAAACCCCAGGTACCATCTCTTCCATGAGGTCTTTCCCCCTCCAAAATGTGTTGGCATGTGGGACAGGAAGCTAGCTACTCAACGCTGGATGCAAAGATTCAGGCAGGCATGGAATGAGGGCCTTCTGCCTCTGCCCCTTGCCCAAGGTGAGGGACACCGTTCTCACCACTAAACAAACTTCACGCCTGGAGGTGCCAAGAGGAACAGACTTTTCCAGAGAAATGTGGCTGGGGCTCCTCCCTGGTATGAAAATAGATCGCCTGGGACTGGAGTAGTTAATGAAGATGATAATTAGAATTGCTTATTAGGACCTGTCTTCTAAAGTTCATTTGTGCTTTTAATAGAATCTACAACACATCTGCTTAGCAGAGATGACAGATCTTCCTGATTTGGTGTATTTTAAGACAAGATCTTTGCGCCCTGGCTGCTCCTGGTCTCCCTCCTTCCCATGTCTGCCATCTGCTGCTGCAGTGACCTTCCCCCATGGCAGGAGCCTGGAGGTTGTGACCAGAAAACGCCCTTCTTCTTGCCAGGGGACGCCCCCCTCCACCTAAAGCCAGAGAGATGTCTCATCTCTTTCTGAGGAATAACAGTCCCTTCGGCGGCTACACTCCCCATGCTCTTCAGCCGTCCTGCCTGTACTTGGTTGGATTGTGTGTGCCTCCATCCCAAATTCATGCCTACCTGGAACTATAGAACCTTATTTGGAAACAAGATCTCTGTGGTTATAACTAGTCAAGTTAAGATGACTGGATGAGGGTGAGCCCTAATCCAAGGCCCAATGTCCTTGTAAGAAGGCCATGTGGAGACACAGGGAGGAGGCCGTGGGACCACAGAGGCAGAGATTGGAGTGAGGTAGCTACGTGCCAAGAGACCACCAGAAGCTGGGAGGGGCCAGGAAAGATTCCCCCCTGAAGTCTTCAGAGGGAGCATGGCTCCAACACCTCAGTCTCAGACATCTAGCCCCTAGAACGGGAAGAAGATACCTTTCCGTTGTTCTGAGCCGTCTGCTTTGTGACACTTTCTTATAGCCGCCCTAGGCAAGTTTTTTTTCAGTTTCTCAAACTTGCCCAGCTCTCTCCCGACTCCATGCCCCTGCACCTGCTGCTCCCTCTGCCTGGAACTCTCAGCCTCTCCTCCCCACTCGCTCTTCTCCTGTCCCATCCCCACATCACCCGTCCAGCCCCTGCTTAACAGCGCTTTGCACGTAGGTGACTATGCAATCAATGACATCACTGAAAACAGAAAGCAAACATCCCGATCTCCCTGGGCTTCGGCTAGAGCCCCTGCCTCCAGTCTCATAAGCTCCTGGTCAAGGTGTGTGTCCGTCTTGTCATCCTTCTGTCCCTGGAGGCTGGTGGGAAATTAACATACAAGAATTTGTTGAAGAGTCTGGCACAGTGGCTCACACCTGTGATCACAGCCTCGGTGCAGAATAAAACTCCCCACTCACAGATCTCACAAAACAACAGATCTTCAAGGCAAAGGAGGAGGGAGAGGGGAGCAAAGGATGCTGAGAGGCCTCCATGCTCCGCTGATCACAGGGCCCTGAGCCTGGCTGCTCACACCTGGCACACCTGGCCACTGGTCTCAGTCTCTTTCATGTAGGAACTCATTTGCATCTCACAATATCACAACCATCTTGTGGGTGGGGTGTTATTATCCCATTTCATTCATGGGAAAACCAAGGTCTGAGAGGGGAAGTGATAGCCAGAAAGTAATTCCAGCACTTTGGGAGGTCAAGGCAGGAGGACTGCTTGAGGCCAGGAGATCAAGACCAGCCTGGGCAACATCTTTTGCCCCTGTCTCTGCTGAAAATAAAAAATTAGCCGGGCATGGTGGCGCATGCCTGTAATCTCAGCTGCTCAGAAAGCTGAGGTGGGAGGCTCCCTTACACCCAGGAGGTTGAGGCTGCAGTGAGCTGTGATTGTTCCACTGCACTCCAGCCTGAGCGACAGACTGAAAATGTGCCCCTTCCCAAAAAAAAAAAAAAAAAAAAAAAAAAAGAATCACTGAAGGACAACACAATTGATCCTATAATTGCTAACCCCAAAGGATTCCAGGGGTCCTTCCAGCCCTTCCAAGGCCTTGGGCCGCATTCCATGAGCATCTAGACACCTAACCTGAGGCTCCAGGCATGGAATTTAAAAAAAAAAAAAATCTTTTGAGACAGAGTTTTGCTCTTGTTGCCCAGGCTGGAGTGCAACCGCCTCCCAAGTTTAAGCAATTCTCCTGCCTCAGCCTCCCGAGTAGCTGGGATTACAGGCATGCAACACTGTGGCTGGCTAATTTTGTATTTTTAGTAGAGACTGGATTTCTCCATGTTGGTCAGGCTGGTCTCAAACTCCTGACCTCCGGTGATCTGCCCACCTCAGCCTCCCGAAGTGCTGGGATTACAGGCTTGAGCCACCGCACCCGGCCCAGGCATGGAATTTGTGCTGGCGTGAGCCGTGAGGAGATCCTGGTCTGTGGACACGTCTTGAGATCAGTGGGGATATACAATGATGGAGAATGCCTTATTGCCATGGCATAAAGTTGGATTGGAGAAGACAGAAAAGAAGCCGGATTCGGAGTGAGGCTGGCCACGCCCCCGCCTCCCTGGCGGACTGCTGACCTTGCAACGTCCTTCTCTTGGATCCCAAGTTCAGGCTTGTTTTTTCCAGGCCTCCTTGGCCACACTGCTTGGACGAGGTCCAGCCAGGGCCTCCACATGCCGGGGAGCAGCCAGGCCCAGGGCCCTGTGATCAGTGGAGCGAGGAGGCCTCTCAGCGTCCTTTGCTCCCTCCTGTTTTGCCTTGAAGGTCTGTTGTTTTGTGAGATCTTTGAGAGTGGGGAGATTTCTCTTGCACCGCGGCTGTGAGTGGGCTGAGAGGGAAGCAGAGGATAAAAGCTGTGCTAGACTTAGACCAGGGAACCAAAATAGAAATCCCAAGACCATTTGGTTCCCCTGGGACTCTGGCCTGGCGCTGATGGCAGAGTTACCATTGGGTCCTCTGGGGGGGTGTGCCCTGCAGCTGGGCTCCAGGTGAGGCAGGCTTTTTGACTTCTCTGTGCCCGTTTCCAGCTCTATGGAGTAGGAAAACTACTGGCTTCCATCTCACAAGGACGCTGAGAGGATGAAATGACAGAGCACATAGTTGTCCCTAGACTGATGTGAGGTACTGTTGTTTGTGTGGTTAATGACAATAGCAGTCATCCTATCAGGTGTCTTCACCAGGACTCTGACTTCTGGCTCCGCTTTACTGGGAGTCTTTGAAGACACTCCACGCCCACCCCGGGCATGGAGGCACTGGGGTGAAGGGCAGTAGGTAGATCAACTGGCAGGGCCCCTCATCTGGGGCTTGTCCCTGGCTGTGTCCTCAGCCTTACTGGGCTGAGCTGGTGATGTGTGTAAGGCTGTGGACTGCACTTGGACAGGTGGAGAGCAGACAGACACGATTCCACTGCAGGGAGGACAGCAGTGAGCAGGTGCAGCATTGCATAGGCATGGCATCGCACAGGCACAGCGTCGCATACACGGGCATAGCATAGGCAGGCATTGCATACGCAGACATCACATATGCAGGCATTGCAAAGGCATGGCATCACATAGGCAGGCATCGCATACACAGACATCACATAGGCAGGCATCGCATACACAGACATCACATAGGCAGGCATCCCATACACAGACATTACATAGGCAGGCATCACATACACAGGCATTGCCTAGGCACAGCATTGCATATGCAGGCATCATATGGGCCCACGTCACCTAGGTAGGCATATCATATGAAGGCATTGCATACACATGGCATCACATATGCACAGCCAGGGCTGTGTTTGAGGTCACTGGAGGGAAATGTTCTTAGACACAGTGGTTGGCTTTACTACTGATCACGACTGCATTTATTGGGCAGTTAGAGGGTACAAGGCTGTGGGCTTTCTAACACTTTCCTGGGATGAGAGCTATTTTATAGATAGGGAAACTGAGGCTCAGAGTTGGAGCAATCATCTAGAGCCGCCCATACACAAGACCTGGGATTTGAACCCAGGATGACTGACTCCAGAGGCTGAAATCATACCCACTTGCAGGTTGGCATTCTTGAAGAGAATGTCTAACCATTGCCACTTTTCCACTGGGGGGACTGGAGTCGTGTAGGCCCAGAACATCTGGGCAGACTTTGAGTTTGGAAAGGGAAATCCGGTAGGCTCCTCTGCAGCTGTCTTCATCTCGGCTTGTCCTTCCAGAAGTGAGGCCAAGAGGAGCCGGGCATGGTGGCGTGTGCCTGTAGTCCGTGCTACTAGAGAGGCTGGGGTGGGAAGATCTCTTGAGCACAAGAGTTCAAGGCTACAGTGAGTTATGATCACGTCACTGCACTCCAGCCTGGACAACAGAATGAGACCCCAACTCTAAAAAAAATAGTAACTAAATAAAAATAATGGATAAACAGAAATGGGGCCAAGATATGAGAATTGAATCTGGGTGGGGGGGCATCTGGTCTACTTAGGGGGTCTACTTAGTGATTTTTCCCCTGTTGGACTGTCTCCTCGACCCCATCTTGGGGATCCCAGTGTTATTGTGGGTAACCACAAAAATCAGGAAGCCCTTCTCCAGTTCCTGCTAACACCTTGGGATGTGTCCTCGTGAGAACTGCAGACTGGCCAAAGCCATGCCAGCTGGATCCTATTCTAGCCACAGGTTGGGATGAAAGCTTACTGTTCCGGTTCCCACCAGCCGCTTCCTGCCTGTCTTGACCCTTCCAATTTGCTCCTTTAAATCTTCACTTCCCTTTTGCACAGTTCCAAGCTCTTCCAGGCTCTGAGGATTTTTTTTCTCACTTCTCAGGGTGAGCTTGCGACCTTTCATTGCCTTCCCTGTGTGAGCACAATTCAGGGTTCAAACTCTGGACTCTTTATGGAACCTCAATGCAGGGGCTGCGAGTGTATATTCTGCACAGCGAGGCTCTAATTACAGGCTGCATGCTGGAGACTAGTCATTTTGTGAGTCATTAGGATGTGTGGCTGGGGCTTTATAATATCTTTTGATGAGTTCTGTAATTTTTATATCTTCACCTATGCTAGCAGTTTCGGTGTAGCAGAACAGGACAATAGGGCTGGCAGATGTCACAGCCCCTGGGCTCTTTCCGGATCGGAATTGAAAGGGTCCTCTCTGCATTCCGAGGAGAGAAATATTGATTCTGATTGGGTTCGAGGGCTTGAAAGCTAGCATGTGTCTCGTCTCTTGCTAATCAATATTCCGAAGCGGTGGTTGTGGGTAATGTTTGAGTACTTGCTTCTCTTCTCCTTCGTGTTGGCAAATTACAGGCTTTCAGGTGAGACTCCCGTCATTTTGCAGTGGCTACGAGGAGCCGGTTTAATTAGCGCACAGACCTGCTGGAAAAATCCAGTGTTATTAAGAGCCTTGTTCCGTGTGGTGGCTGCTGGGTTACCGGTCTCCTGCCCTCGACCCCTTCCTTCCTGCAGCCACCCAACACCCACCCAGCATTACTTTGCCATTTGTCCCAAGGTATCCAGGTGAGAAGGACAGAAAGGTAAGAAAACTCACATGGAAGGTAGAATGTCCAGATTTTTCCCCAATGAGATGAAAGACTCAAGGTCTCATCTCCATGGAAAATCCCAGTATCTATCCAGGAGCACTGGACCTGGCTTTGGCCCCTTGCCTTTGACCTTCAGAGGACTGCTGGGCAGACTCCTTGAAAGTGGGCTCTAAGGGCTGGATCCTGAGAATACTCAGGCCCTTCTACTCAAAAGCAAAAATCCCACAGGCTTTGGAGTGAAAATGGGTTGAAGGGTGAGTCCCAGCTCTGCTCCTCGCTTTCTGTGTGACTTTGATCAAATGACTTAACTTCTCTGGCCCTCAGTTTCCTCGTTGGTTTTTGGTTTGTTTTTATTGAGATGGAATTCTGCTCTGTTGGCCAGGCTGGAGTGCAGTGGCATGATCTCGGCTGACTGCAACATCCGCCTCCTGGGTTCAAGTGATTCTCCCCTCTCAGCCTCCCAAGTAGCTGGGGTTACAGGCGTGTCCTGCCACGCTGGCTAACTTTTGTATTTTTAGTAGAGACAGGATCTCACCATGTTGGCCAGGCTAGTCTCGACCTCCTGACCTCAAGTGATCTGCCCACCTTGGCCTCCCAAAGTGCTGGGATTATAGATGTGAACCACCACACCCGGCCTTCCTCATCTGTTAAATGGAGTTCATGACAGTGACTCACTCATGAGTTGCAGTGATGCTTCGTGAGATGAAGATCTTCACATCTGGCACAATTAATGGCCCATGGTCAGCTCTCGATCGAGGGCATTTGCTGTAAAGGTTGTACAGTGCTGTGTGTCACTGTGGCCACACTGTTTTCATTATTACACATATGAATCTTACTCCACAACCAATTGTGCAAGAAATCTCACCAAAGTAATAAGAAATTAATACTCATCATATGAGGGCTGGGCGCGGTGGCACACGCTTGTAGTCCTAACACTTTGGGAGGCTGAGGCAGGCAGATCACAAAGTCAGGAGTTCAAGACCAGCCTGACTAACATGGTGAAACCTCGTCCCTACTAAAAATACAAAAATTCACCGGGCATGGTGGCGCATGCCTGTAATCCCAGCTACTCAGCAGGCTGAGGCAGGATAATTAGTTGAACCTGGGAGGCAGAGGTTGCCGTGAGCCGAGGTCACGCCACTGCACTGCAGCCTGGGTGAGAGAGAGAGACTCCATCTCAAAAAAAAAAAAAAGAAAGAAAGAAAGAAAGAAATTATTGCATGGATGGATGGTTGGATGGATAGATGAACAAATGGATGGACAGATGGGTGGATGGGTGGATGGATTCATCCATTCATTCCTGCTGTCACCTGCTATGCACTAGGCATTATTCAAGTAGTTGGAGATAGAATAATAAGACAGACAAAGCTCTTGCTTTCAGAAAGACTGTCTTCTAAAGGGGAGAGTCTGATGTTCAACAAGAAAACAAATAGCACAAGGAATTTCTAGTAGCAGTGAGAACTGTGAAGGAAAATAAAGTGGGGAAGAGGGGTGCAGGATAATGGCGGCTGCTGTTTCACATAGGGTGGTCTCTGATAAAGCAATATTTGAAAAAGCCTTGAGGGAGGGGGGAAGTGAGCCATGTAGAGATCTGAGGGAAGAGCAGAGAGAACAGAAGAAGGCTGGTATGGCTAAACCGGAGTGTGGGGAAGAGGAAATGTGAGAGGAGGTGAGGTCAGAGGGAGCCAGGGGCCTTTCAGGCTTTTGGAAGACTTCGTTTTCCTCCCAGTGAAATGAGATGCCAATGGTGGGCTTTGAGAAGAGGAGGGACTGGATCTGACATATATTTATGTTGTGTTGAAAATAGACTCGAGGGAGGAAAGGCAGGTGCCGGAGACAAGTAAAGAAGCTATTGCAATAATCTAGGCGTGAGTTTGTGGGGGTTGGGACCACGGAGAAAGCAGTGCATGGTGGGGCAAAGGAGTGAGATTCAGCATCTGGTTCAGAGGTAGAGCCAGCAGAACTGACTGGCAGGTCGGATGTGGGGCAGGAGAAAAAACAGAAGTCAAGGCTGATTCCAGAGATGCACCTTTGAGTAACTGGAAGGGAGGCACTGTCATTTATTGAAATGGAGAAGACAGGGGCAGAAGCAAGTTCAGAAGGGGTGGGTCAGGAGGAAATCAGGAGCTTAGTTTGGGGCATGCTAAGTTGGAGATGTCTATTAATCATCTGAGAGTTGATTGTCCAAAATTCAAGGGAGAGGTCAGGGCTGGTCATATCCATTTGGGAATCATCAGCATACAGATAGCATTTAAAGCCATGATACAGATATAGAGTGTCAGATAGAGTACAGACAGAGAATGCAAGGATCGAGCTCTGGAGGCCTCCAGCATTTGGAGGTCAAAAGGGGAAGGGGATCCAAAAACGGCTACTGAAAAGGAGCAGCTGGTGAGGTAGGAAGAAACCAGTAGAGAAGTGACATGTATCAGAGAAGAGAGAGATCAACTATTAGATGCTGCTGGGAGGGGCAGCAAGAGGGGCTGGAAAGTTGACAATTGGATTCAATAATGTCATTTGTGACCTTGAGCTGTTTCAGAGGAATGGTGGCATGAATCACTAGATGGCTGACTGGGTGGATGGATGGACGGATGGATGGATGGATGGATGGATAGAGGGAGGGATGGATGGGTGGATGGGGAGGGATGGATGGATGGAGGGAGGGAGAGATGGATGGATGGATGGATGGATGGATGGAGGGAGGGAGGGAGGGATGGATGGATGGAGGGATGGATGGATGGATGGAGGGATGGATGGAGGGATGGATGGAGGGATGGATGGAGGGATGGATGGAGGGAGGGACAGATGGATGGATGGATGGAGGGAGGGAGGGAGGGATGGATGGATGGAGGGATGGATGGAGGGATGAAGGGATGGATGGATGGATGGATGGATGGATGGATGGACGGATGGATGGATGGATGGATGGAGGGATGGATGGAGGGATGGAGGGATGGATGGATGGATGGATGGACGGACAGACGGACGGACGGATGGATGGATGGATGGAGGGATGGACAAAAGGATAGCTACTGCAGCTAACTGCACCATCTCTTCACCTGTGACAGCAATTAAGCAAATGTTGCCTGACACTCCATGTGCCAGAACCAAAAGCTGTCAAAACCAATCTTCTCCATTCACCCAACTTTTTGGATCCAGCCCAGAACTGCTGGTGTGACCTATGCTTGCTATAAGATGAGAATCTTGACATCTTCTGGCTTCATTACCCATCTTTAGATTACCCATAATTCTCTGGGTTGAATGTTTCCCCTTTTAAGGTTTGAGAAGAGAAAGGAAAGGAAGAAAATGAGAGGAAAAAAAAACCTAGCTCTGGGATCCTGACCTTACCTGGTTTTATGTTTCCATTTGCCAAACTGCTGCTTTGCCAAATCTCCCTTACTTTCTGGAAAAGCAGATTTGTGCAGCCACCTACCTCTGCAAGTGGGGTTCCCTGGAGATTCCTCCAAGTTAAAGCCAAGTGAGGAAAGGTCTGAGATTTATCTGTAAATCTGTAAGACATTTTATGTAAAGCGTTATTTATCTTTTTATGGGTTTATTTGGTTGTTGTTATCATTTATTGGGTCAGCATGGAAGCTGAACTCTTGTCTTGCCTGCCTTGCATTTTCCTTAATTTAAAAAAAAAAAAAAAAACTATTTTCAATGAAGCCATCTCTCCTTTCTTCTAACCGTGAAAATCACTGGATTCTCAGGAGGCCTGAGGCACTGACCAGGCTTCCTACACAGGATGTGCTGGAATCTGCTCTTCCAGTCTCCTGAGAGCGAATGGTTAAATTTTCAGGAATGTTATAAGCCTCACATTGGTGGCTTGAAATTGAGGATGAGAGTAGGTACACCGTGGAAGCTGGCAATGGCTACAAATCAGGGCTACGTCAGCCGCCCCTCCAGAGTTGCTTGTTAAACACTTGCCAGCACACCGCACTGCCTGTTGCCTTCACTGTCAAGAAAGAGGTCTTCTGAGATCTATCTGAAGTGACCCTGAGATTTTCCTGCTTTCCTAGAAGGTGGTAGATTTCAGCCCAGGTGTGACTGCCACATCAGCAGAGATGCTGGAGAAGCTGTGTCACCCTGCAAACTTTCACAGTTGACACCCGCTGCTTCAAGCTCGGTGTGACGACTGGAGCGAGAGTGAGCCGCTCCCCTGAATGGAGAGATCAGAAGCAGTTGTTTGGCTGAGATGAGGAGAAAGAAGAAAGCGTGACAAGCCAAGTGAGACTGTGATCTTAACAGATGTTAGGATCTTACCTCATTAGGGCACCTCAGAGGCTCGCTGCGGCGGTGAAAAACAATAGATGAAGAGATGGCTTTATGGAATTGTCAGTGTTATCAGATCCCTGTCCTCAGTCCGATCTGCACAATCACCACCTCTGTTGTCACCTGTCCAATTTCCGATCTGGTGGTAGCTGCGTTTATTACAAGCACAAATGCAGCAGGCAGACAGAATGACATTAGCGATAGTAGCTGCCGTGGGCTCATTATCATGCAAGCCAGGAAAGGAGCTCTAGGCAGGCGATTAAACATGCCTTTGGCAACAGAGCAAAGAACAGATGCTTGGGAGGATACACCTTGAATTTGCAGGTAGGAACTGGGTTTAGGTCTTCGCAGGCGAAGCAGACACAGCATTATGCTGTAGTTAAGTGGAGGGAGTGGGTCTGGAGGTCCGGAGCTGGACTGCCTGAACTCAGGTCTCACTCTGCCTCTGACTAGCTCTGTGACCTTGAGCATGCTTCCCACCCTCGCTGTTTACGTTAGTCTGTCCATCTCTAAAATAGGATAACGATGCTAATGAGAATACCAAAAATCAGTGTGCTTTTGAGGATTCATGAGTCATCTATGTAAAACACTTAAAGTAAGGCCTGTCACATAGAGCTAATACATGTTGGCTGTCATTATTCTCCCTCTAGACCTTCTTGCAGACAGGCATGTCTAGATTTGGGGAAGCCTTGTCTTACCACTTAGAGTACTGCAAAGTCATCTACTTTGACATGAACTACAGAAAGTAAGAAAGGCTTTGGGCAAGTTGAAACCAACTTGTATTAGTCAGACATCTTTGAGTTTCGTGTGAGAGAAACTAACCCAAACTGTCTTAAGCCCAATGTATATATACAGATAGAGATGCAAAAGCTCCTATTGTGGTGATTAAAAATACCAGGGTTAATCTTCCAGTCATGGCTGGTTCCAGGGACTTAAAAACGTCAGGGCGGATCCTTCAGGTACGACTGGCCCTAGGAGCTCAAGCAGTGTTCCCGGCACTCTCTCAGAGTCTCGGGGTCTCTCCCCAGCACCAATCTTGGGGCTCTGTTTCCCGTTACTCCCTTTGTGTGCTGGCCCCATTTCCCCCTCCTGAAGATACCATCCTCCACATGGCTGGGGCAGATGACCTCAAACATCACCCTTATTGCTAAAGATCTCCAAGAAAACATATTTTCTAGAAGCTCCAGAAAAATCTGATTGGTTCAATTTTGGTTACATGCACATTTCTGATCCAATCACAATGGTCATGGGGATGGAGTGCATGATGGACGTGCATCAAGGGCCAATGCCTGAGCTGAAAGAGAGGCATCTGGGGTCATCGCTGCCCAGTCCAACCCAGGAGATGGGGAAGGGGAGGTTCTCCAAAGGCGGAGGCTCCGAAAGCCTGCGACAGCTTGGGTTCAAGTCCCGGCTCTTCCCTTATTAGTTTGGTCACCTAGGACAAGGGTCTTTCTCCTCTCTGTGCTTCAGTCTTCTCATCTGTAACATGTGTGTAATGATAGTGCCTACTATCTGAGCCTGTTGGAGGCAAAATGCGTGAGTATGTGCAATCTGCTTAGAACAGTCCTGTCCTTAATAGTTAAGGAATAAATGATCAACGAAGGCTGTCGTTATCTGATATTCACAGTTACTGTGAATATCTTACAAACACTTTCATTAATTCAAGAAATAATTTCGTGTCTTTCGTATGCCAGGCTGGGTCCCAGTGTCTTGATGGATCCTACGGCACTTTGGGAGAGACAGACATTAAACAAATGATGACTCAATAATTGTGGATTGGATTTCTCGTTCAATGTGGCAGAGTGGAAAGACAAGAAGGCTTGCGTTTAAAGTCAGACCAACAACCTGCAGACATGGTTAAATTCCAGCTCTCGGACATATTGGCTGTGTGACAGAGGACAAATCACTTCCTCTCTCTCAGTCTTAACTTGCCACCCTCTAAAACAGAATGATAATTGCTGGTGGATTCTGACTCCAGCTGCCTAACGCCTGAAGGCCACGTATCACCACACAACCCATCGCAGGCGCGTAGGACCAGAATAGGACTCCTCAGCTTCAACCTTGTTGGCACTTGGGGTCAAATATTAATAATGTTTTGTGGGGGGACTGTCCTGTGCATTGTAGCGTGTTGAGCAACATCCCTGTCCTCTACATACGAGAGGCTTCCAGTTGTGACAACCAATAATGTCTCCAGACATTGCCGTATGTCCCGTGGGACCAAAATCCCCTGCCCCACTTGAGAACCAGTTAATACATGTTGGCTGTCATTATTCTGTCATGTATAACCAGAGGAATTCCTCTGATTAACTGAGCTGGGCATCCCCTCTCCTGGGCCTCAGTTTCCCCATGTGTCAGATAAATGGGTTGGCCCAGAAGAAGGAGAGCCATTGGCCTCCCCAAAGCAGAGTTTTCCCCAACTCTAGCTTTTGTGGTGAAAACCAAGTTCTGCCAGCAGGCTTGGGACAAAGAGGAGAACGGACATTTGGCCCTCAGCTGGAGGGAGGCAGAGCCCTGCGGATGCCCATCACGGGTCCACCTCTTGCGGCCTCTTGTCTGGCTCTGGGCCCCCTCCTTTGCCAGGTTCCTGTTGGCCATCGTGTTTTTCCAGTTGCTCTGGGAACAGCTTTCCTCCCCACAGCCCACTGGGAATAGGAGAGTCTATTGAATATTCATGAATTTATAAATGAATATTTATAAATGATATCGATCTAGCTCCTGGGGCCTGAGCTGGCCTCGTCTCCTCCAAGTGGCCTCTTAGCCCTGGCTTCATGTTTCTAAGGGAACCTGTCCTGGTTTTCTTGAAAGGTAACCTTCTTGTGGCTCAACTTTGCTAAGAAAAGGAAAAGCCTTTTCCTCTCCCTTTAAATCCCTGCATGTATCTGCCAAGAGCAGGAGGAGTCCCTGCCAGAGCGCCGGGAAGGCGTTGGACATTTGAGCTCTAGAGTCAAGAAGGTCTCTGTTCAAATCCCAGCTGCATCCGTCCCTGGCTTCTGACCTCAGGCTGGTCACCTGGTTCCCAGAGCCTCAGTTCCTCATCTGTGTAACAACTAAAGGGGTCAATGGAGAAATGGGAATTCACCATCTCGTGGGGTGTTTGTTGTTGTTTTTTTTTTTTTTTTGAGACGGAGTTTCGCTCTTGTTACCCAGGCTGGAGTGCAATGGCGCGATCTCGGCTCACCGCAGCCTCCGCCTCCTGGGCTCAGGCAATTCTCCTGCCTCAGCCTCCTGAGTAGCTGGGATTACAGGCACGCGCCACCATGCCCAGCTAAGTTTTTGTATTTCTAGCAGAGACGGGGTTTCACCATGTTGACCAGGATGGTCTCGATCTCTTGACCTCGTGATCCACCCGCCTCGGCCTCCCAAAGTGCTGGGATTACAGGCTTGAGCCACCGCGCCCGGCCTCTTTTTTTTTTTTTTTTTTGAGACGGAGTTTCGCTCTTGTTACCCAGGCTGGAGTGCAATGGCGCGATCTCGGCTCACCACAGCCTCCGCCTCCTGGGTTCAGGCAATTCTCCTGCCTCAGTCTCCTGAGTAGCTGGGATTACAAGCACGGGCCACCACGCCCAGCTGATTTTTTGTATTTTCAGTAGAGACGGGGTTTTACCATTTTTACCAGGATGGTCTCCATCTCTTGACCTTGTGATCTACCCGCCTCAGCCTCCCAAAGTGCTGGGATTATAGGCGTGAGCCAGCGCGCCTGGCACGGGGTGGTTTTTAGCATTAAATGAATTAATAGAAGTAGAGTACATAGCATATTCCTAACAAATATTCAATATGTACTCGATATTAGAGTCTTATTATTAATGATTACACATATTATGATTGAGTAGTCAAATCTCAGTGACTCAGTGCTTTGTAAACTGCTCAGTGCTACATGCAGGAGTAAACAATTCTAAGATGTCATCAGCGTTATTAATATCGCTTTGCCAGCCATCCAAAGCAAAATGGCCCTGTGTGATCTGTCAATATCACAGTCCAGCAGCGTCAGATACTGTTTGGCTCTGATTTCAGGATCAGAAGTGGCCTATGAATAGACTCGTTGGCTCAGATTGACTTAAAGCTTCACTCTGAAAAATCTACAGCACAGATTTGGGCCCAAGGAGTCACCCCTAATGGAGACCAAGTTCCAGAATGAAGGCTTCGAATACAACTTGAATTGTGTGACTGCGCGAATGTAAACCATCCCCCGCAGCACAGACACGCCTAAGACACAGTCGGGCTCAGTCACGGTATCATGGAGGTAGTGACCACAATCAAATGGTCCCCAAATGTGAGCCACCATGTAAAGTACATTTTGTGCATTATCTCATTAATCCTCACAACCACTACGTCATAAGGGGGCTGTGACCAACCCCTTGTTGTGAACAAGGAAAAGAAGGCTCAGAAAGATTCAATGCAAGTCAAGAATCTCGAGGCAAATAACAGTGGAGCTGAACTTCCACCCCGGGCTTCTCAGACACATGCTCCTGTCGGCCACATCATCAACACAGCAGATGAAGGGCTGATTGGCTTTAGGATGAGGTTCTGTCGAATGCATGGAGGATGCAGGGACTGGAGGGAGGAGAGTCACGTGTGAAAAGGGAGGTGTCCCATAAAATTCTGAGCTGATGATAACGACAACTATACCAGCAACCATGCCAGACTCTGGACTAAATGCTTTAGGTGCATGATCCCACATAGCACCTGCAATAACCCTCTGAGAGAGTGTAGATACCCAGTTTGTAGATGATAAAGCTGCGGTCTGCGGGACCCCAGGGGATTGCCCAAGGAAATGTTGGTAGTAATCAGCGGAGCTGGGATTTGAATCTTGGCTGTCTGACTCCAGAGTTGCCATGGTGGTTTGATAAACTACCCCAAACTGAGTGGCTGAAAACACTAATTTTAACATGCTCGTGGATTTTGTGGGCCAGGGAATTGGACAAGGCTGGGATGGCTTATTTCTGTTTCATGATGTTCAGGGCCTCAGCTGGGAGAAGTCAGATCGTTGGGGGTAACTCAGATAGCTGGGCACTGGACCCAGAGGCTCCTGCTGGGCTGGAGGGTCCTCTTCCAAGATGGTGACTTCACTCATCTAAAGAAGTGGTCTGGTTGGCCCAAAGGCTGAGCACAGCTGGGACTGCCCACTGGAGCACCTGCTCGTGGCTTCTCCCTGTGACCTGGACTTCTTAGAGCATAGATTGTGCATTCCAGGAGAGAGCTTTCCAAGGGAACCAACCAGAAACTGCAGGCCTTTTATGACCGGACCTTGGAAGTCACGTGCCATTGCTTGTGCTGTCCTTTGCTGGTCAGAGCAGACAGTCCTGTCCCATTGGGATATGATTTATACCAGATGCTAGGCTTGTGCTGAGGCCTGAACAGCAGCAAGGTAAATCTTTGCCTGCGAATAGCCCCCAGTTAGCATGGGAAAAGCAACGAGGCAAGGGAAAGAACGACGCTCCAGCGTGCCCTGTGCTCCTGCCGCCTCTGCCAAGCGCTGTGGGCACAGGATCCATTCTGGAGCACGTGGTAACCGAGCTCACAGCCAAATTGCTCTTTCCCGAGAGCCAGCAATGCTGTGTTCTTAGTGACTCATGACCGGTGCTCCACAGACTGTGCTCAGTCAGGTTAGGCCGAACAGCCCCGAGAGTCCATTCTCCCATGATAAGCAGGGCGTTTCCAGTCGGACCAGAAAATCCAGCAGGGTGACGGGTCAGATAATGTCCCAGCAAACCATTTCCCAACCCTTGTCAAAACTGGTAAGTGCAGAAACAGGCAGTAACAAATGCCACTGGTGTGTGAAATGCCAGCCTGGCGGGGCAAGGAAGGGAGGCAGAAATCATTTGATGCTATTCAGGTGCAGGAAGGACTGGAGGGCAGGAAATAAACTTTCTGCCATTTGTACCATGGAACTATCTGCCATCTTGCCGAACCTTCCATTTGTTCATGTATTTCTTCATCCACCGGTGTTTATAGAAAGCTGATTATGTGCTAGGCACTATCCTCAACCCTGGGGACACAGTGGTGAGCCAAGCAGAGCTGGTCCCTGCCTCTAGGAACTGACAGTCTCACGGTCTGAGATTATTTCTGGGCACCACGTGGTGGGTTCAGGTACAGGCACTGGCATCAAATCACCTGGAATCAAGTTCCTGCTCAGCCACTTCCCAGCCAGAAGACCTCACCTGAGTCATTTCGAATCTGATTTGCTCCTTCTGAACTTGTTTCTGTATCCTTTTACTGGGGATAAGATCACTCTTTCCTGCGGATGGTTGTTTAGCTGAGATTTGGATTCATACATGCAGATGCTGCTGGGTGTGGTGGTGGCAGCTTCCTCTTCTCTTCTAACCTCACTGTGAGCTCCTCCAGGGAAAGGCCTGTTCTCTGCTCCTCCTGTGTGTCTCTCAGGTCCACTTCAAGCTGCCCCTGATGCCGGCACTCTATAAATACCTGTTGAGTCTTTGGGGCGGAAGCTTCAATGCTACTATCACTCTAAGTTAATTTAAAATAGTCCTGACTAAAGCATAGCTAGCAAAACTTCAGATTCTTCTCGGTGGGGCGCGGGTGGGGTGGGGGGGGGGAACAGTTTGTTTAGAGTCTCTGAAGTGTAGCTTGGTGCATGCTGAGTTCATGTTCAGACAATCCTGAATTTGCATGAAAACTCCTCCTCTGTGTATTAGCTTCTCATCCTTCTCACCTGGGGCAAGTTTAATCTCTCTCAGCCTCAGTCTCCTTGTCTGTAGCAGGGGGACTGGTCCATTTGGGGGCTGTGAAGTGATGCGTGGAAATCACCCTGCTCGGGTCAGGCACATGGTTGGTTTCGATGAAGGAGGCTTCTGTTATAGACCTGCTACCTTCATCAGTCCGGATCTTCAGAAGCTGGAGAGACCCAGCGCTAAGGAGAGCGCTGCCTCTCAGGAGCCAAGGGAAGGGTAATTGTCGCTTACAGCTCCTCACTTCTTCTCCCTGCACGTGGAGGGATAGATGGAATGTTTGCAAAAGTAAAAGCAATGATAGCACATTTTTTAAAGTTCATTGGTAGGCTGGGCGCTGTGGCTCACGCCTGTAGTCCCAGCTCTTAGGAGAATAGCTTGAGCCCAGGAGTTTGAGACCTGCCTGGGCAATATAGCGAGACCCCGTTCTCCACAAAAAGGAAAGAAACAAAAAGACAAAATATAAATAAATAAAGTTCATTGGTGTTTACAGAGCATCTACAAACTTCCAGATGCTGTTCTAACATCTTTTTATGGATTCTTTCATTTAAGTCTCATAATAAGCCCTGTAAAGTAGGGACTGCTGTCATCCCCCTTATATAGATGAGGACACCAAGGTGCGGAAAGGTGAAGAGATTTGTCAAAGGTCATTTGAGAAATAAGTAGGGAGCTAGAAGTCAAATTCAGATCTGTCTCTCCAGAGCTGCTCCCTAACCGCTCATGAGTAACTCAAAAAGCAGTTCTCAGGCTCTTCGGTCACAGGGCACAGCCCTTCTTAGGGCTGGATGGAAGTGGTGGCCTCTGCCCCCAGGAAGGAGCCTGCAACATTCTCCAACGCTGTGCCCTTTTTCAAAGGTGAGACCTGGGTCACAGCCAAAGGGAGCATTATCTTCCCATGCTCGTCCCCACCTCCATCCTCCCCCGCCTCCCGCCTACCCAATCGAATCAAGGAGAACTTCTCAGAATCATGGACATGCACACAATATTGGATCTAATTTCAAGAGATTCAAGGGCTCCCGTCCCTACCAAAGCCAGCCCATCCCCCTCACATGGACACAGACAAGACCTTCCAGGCAAGAATCAGGAAATGATTTCCCAGTGGAGACAGTTAGGGGGCCTGCCTTAAGCCCTGAACTGTGATCTGAAATTTGCATGCCGCTTCTTTGAATGCTACCTACTTGAAAATCTCTTGTTTTCTTTAAGTCATTAAACATGCCCCCTGACCTGACGGTCTGGGATTAGGAAACTCTGTTGTGTCCTTTAGGTCTCCCAGCCTCAGTCTGTTTTACAGAAGACAGAGGCAGGCAAGAAGGAATGGGGTTCAGGAATGAGGTCCTTATATCTGTATGTGTCATCTTGCATGCCCACAAAATCCCAGTAAGGGAGACAATATTTTCCCCATTTCGCAGATGAGGAAACTGAGGCTGAAAGAAACTACGTCACCCATCTCGGGTCTCACAGCCTATTACATAAAAAGTTCAAAGGGCATTGACACTAAAAACATCCTTTTCTACCATGCCACTGAAATAAAGAATAAAATCAGCATTTAAGATGACGTGTGTAACAGAAGTATAAGGCTGTGTCGCTGTGGTGTGAATATATGTATGCTTAAATTCTCCAAATTAAGGACATTTTATTGGGGTCATTTAGAGCAGAGCTTCTCAAGTTTTATGTGCATGGAAATCACATGAGGAGCTTGTTAATTTTAATGCAAATAAATTCTGATTCAGTAGCTCTGGCGTGGGACCTGGGATTCTGCATTGCTGGCAATTCCCAGGTAAGACCCCTGCGGCTGTTCTGGGGATCACTCTGTGAGTAGCCAGAAGCTGGCCCATCCTCTCGCCTTGCCCTACACAGTTTTTCATAACTGAACAGGAAGTGCTGTTATCTCAGAGCCGTCAAAGAAGAAATACATTTCTCAGTGGGAGTGATGGTGGAAGAAGGGGCCTGCCAGCAGGTGGCGGGCAGAGGGGACCTCTGACCCCAGCAGAGACCAAGCATCGTTTAACACGCAGCGTAATGTGCTCACCTAGGGAGTCCGCCAACGAAAGGAGGACACTATTGTCCATGGAAAAATTTCTGGGAGGGAGCTATTATTGTCAGTCTCAAGTGGTTAGAGAAGTCTTCTCCAAAAAACATTTTAACAAGAAATCAAGAATCAACAAAAATAACATTACCTCCAAGTTCTCCTTCATTAACCTGGAAATGGGGATATAATCACCGCTTTCTTGCTTGCATTAACCAGGAGTCCAGCCTGGGGAAGGGTGGCTCACTCCCGTCCATCTTTCGTGGCCCAGCTCTCCCCAGTCACTCCTGCTTCCTTCCCTGCTCTCCAAATCTCCGAGCTCTTTCTGTCTGCAGAGACCTTTGCAGCTGCCAAGCCTGCCGAAAACGTCCTTCCCCGTTCTCTCCACCTACTGAACTCCTCCTACCATTTGGGGTTCCCGTAAGCATCCCCACTTCCCCAGGAAAATATCTCTGATTCCGCCAACATGTATCAGGTCTGCCTGTAGACTGTCACTACCCCCTTTCTTTACTTTTCTTTTTTTTTGTTTGTTTGTTTTTGTAGAATTGGGGTCTCACAACGTTGCCCGGGCTTGTCCTTGAACTCCTAGGCTCAAGTGATCCACCCGCCTCAGCCTCCCAAAGTGCTGTTATTGCAGGTGTGAGCCACCATGCCTGGCCGTATTTTCCTTCATAGAATCAAGTAAGCAGTAACCGTGGATTTCTGCACTTGAGGATTTGCTCCATGCCTGTTGTAGGTATCATGTCTCTTTCCTTCGCTACTCAGCCTTTTGTCCCAGAGGGGCTCAGCAATCCTCTTGCAAAGCCCAACCTCCCTCAGCCATTCTTTGTTACACTGATCACTAGCTGAAATAAATATGTAGATACAGATGGATATATGACTACCAGGTTCTCAACTTCAGATCCATGACGTTTGTGGCCAGGTCATTCTTTGTCATGGGGACTGTCCCGTGCCCTGTAGGATGTTTAGCAGCATTCCTTGCCCCTATGCACTAGATGCCAGTAGCACCATTTCCTCCCCCCACCCCACCCCCCTACACACAACCCCTGCAAATGTGGTCAGCCATCAGGTATCCAGATATTCCCAAATGCCCTCTGGGGTACAAAATTGCCCCCAGTTAAGAATCACTGAAAAAAATACACCATACAGGCCACATACAGTGGTTCATGCCTATAATCCCCGCATTTTGGGAGGCTGAGGTGGGAAGATCACTTGAGGCCAGGAGTTCTGGACCCGGCCTGGACAATACAGCGACACCCCATCACTACAAAAAAATTAAAAACTTAGCCGGGCATGGTGGTGTGCACCTGTGGTCCGAGCTGTTCAGAAGACTGAAGTGGCAGGATCACTTGAGCCCAGAAGGTCGAGGTTACAGTGAGCCATGACTGTGCCACTGCACTCCAGCCTGGATGAAAGCATGAGGCTTTGTCTCTATAAATACACACACACACACACACACACACACACACACACACACACAGAAACATATAAACATGCATGTCTGGATATGTACACTTACATGCATGTGTGTATGCGTCTGTGTGAATATTTATTTGGTTAAGAGCTCCACAGGACAAGGACTTTCTTTGTTCGTTGCTGTGTTTCCAACACTTCAAAACATGCCTCGTTCCTAGTAGGTTCCATAAATACCTGTGAAATGAATAAATAAGGGATCCATCCCCCACCTCCCTCTACGAGTGTAGTTCAGCTGATTCAATGAGATTATTTACTTACTCATTTATTTGTTGCACTTAGCACAGTGCTTGGTATTGGCAGACGATCAATAAATGCTAACGCCCCCTTCCCTCCTCCCTTTTCCCATCTCCTCCCTGCTTCCCCGGAACTGCCAAAGATCTGTTTTATTATTTTACCCCCTGTGGACCTCATGTTTCAAAAGATTTTTTTTTCCGGAACTGATTAAATGATGATTTATTCTTTTCTCCCTGTGCGATGAAGCAAAGGCAGGGCTAGCTGTGCAGTCACTTCGCCGTCAAGAACCCGAGGCTCCTTCCGGTATGACTGCCATGTTCCCAGATGTGGCACAGGCTACCGCTGAGATCCCAGAAATGCTTATGATGTGACCGACGACATGTTAGGCCTCTGATGGGTACCAGTGAGCTACGGGTACCACTGAGCTGATGGAATTCCAGCCCCAAACAAACTTGACATTTCTAGTTTGTCTCCCGGTGCAGGGTTATCAGGAGTAAAATAATGATTTCAATTAAGCCCTTTTTTAGAGGCTAGGAAAAAACGCACAGCCCTCCCTGCAATTTTCCACCCCCAAGACTACCACAAGGAGCCCCGGTTTGGGAACCATCAGCCCATCGTGGTAGTTTCTTTGCTGTCCTGTTCCTGTGGAACCGGAGGAGGCATTTTTCAGGACGAAGCCTCTTGATGACTTTTTTTCCTCTGCTCTCCATAATGAGCTTTCGGGCCTAATTAGAATGAAATGTTTTGTTTCCCTTCCTTCTTTTTCTGTCTCCGTAATGATCTTTATCATTAGGATGGATTAATTTCTCATGCCTCTCTCTCTCTCTCTCTCTCTCTCTCTCTCTCTCTCTCTCTCTCTCGTTATGTTTCATTGCAATGTGTTTGCCGTGTGGATGGGGATCGTTAAAGGAACCTCACTAGCACTGGGAATAAATAAAAGAAAGAAAAGGAAAAGTGACAGAGAATGAAAATGGCACCAAATAAGCCTCTTGCTGACAGCCTCTCTCGGTGAAAACTGAGAACAGGGAAGCGCCAGGCAGCACCATTTGTCTTTCCTCATTGCCACTGCTTTAATGAGAAAGGGAAATCAAGCAATCGGGACATTCCTGTCATCCTCCAGCCCGAGCAGCACTGTTGTGAAGTCCACAGTGACCGTGGCTCGCCGGAGCGGTGCTTTCAAAGGCTCCCAGGCACAGAGGCCTCTGCCCAGCCCGGCCTCCTTCCTCTCTCATCAGTCTCCCAGCATAAGTACATTCTTCCCTCACCTGCTTTTACTTCCAGTATGTAAATGGCCCAAGGCTAGGGTGTCCCCACCTCCCCCCAGGGTCCTCTGCACACTGGAATCACTTCAAAGGCCTTCAGGAAGGAGAGAGGAAGCGAGGGACCCACCAGGTCAGGTAGGAGGCACCCACCAGTCCTCTACATGCGTTTATGATCAAAGCTCTTACCAGCTGCTGAAGAATGAAGAATGAATCCCTCTCAATACACACACTGGAAGGGGGCCACTTTGACCAGATTTTACCTCTCAAATATAGCTTTTTGCATTACTAATTAATTGAGACTTCTAGGAAAATGGCCACCCCCTCTGATCCCTATGCTGGAAATCCCTGTGTTGTGGTAGAGAGAGAGTGATGTATCAGTTAGGATAGGATCACTTTTGCCGCTGTAACAAGTGACCCCAACATCTCAACGGCAAGGACTTGTCACTCATACTACATTATCCAGTGCAGCTCAATGGTGACTCTGCTCTGTGTCTTCTCCCCCACACCCCACCCAGGACCCAGGCTGATCAGAAGCCCCTATCGAGGACGTTGCTGGCGAAAACAGAAAATAAGTCAAATCGCACGCAGGCGCTATACAGAGGTGTCCAATCTTTTGGCTTCCCTAGGCCACACTGGAAGAAGAATTGCCTTGGGCCACACTTAAAATATACTAACAATAATCATAGCTAATGAGTTTTTTTTTAAAATCACAGAAACAGCTCATAATATTTTAGGAAAGTTTATGAATTCGTGTTGGTCTGCATTCAGAAACGTTCTGGGCTTCATGCAGCCTGCAGGCCGTGGGTTAGATAAGCTTGCGTAAGCTTCTGCTCAGAGGTAACCCACACCGATTTTGTTCTCATTTCGTTGACCAGAAAATGTCACAAGGCTAAATGTGCCATTGGTGGGAGAAAAGTAGTACTGTCTTCGAGAAAAGAGAAGCAAATATCTCTGAGAAATAGTAGTCTACCACAGTGGGCTTGGAGTTTATAATTGCTAACAAATAAAAGAAAAACAAGCTAGAAATTCTGATATATACTAATATAGTCACCTAATGGAAAGTATAAAGCAGCAAAATGTGGATGTGCGATAGTCACATACAGCATGGACGCATCTTAGAAATGTCATAGTGAGTGAAACGACTTGCACCTAAATCCCTGTCTCAGGCTCTGCTTCACAGGGGGGCACAAACTCAGACAGCTTCTGGGTCTGGTGCTTGTCCAGAGTGTACTTGGCACTCATTGTCTCTGAGGACGGAATTCCCCCTTGGGGTATGGCTCTAATTCTGGAAAAGTCTCCCTCTGCCTACCCTTCATTCCTTAATTCCCATCCAGCTTCCTCCTGGCAAAATCCAGCCCACAGGCCAAATCCAGCCCACCCACCAAGACTGTTTGTACAATTTTAAACGGTTGAAAAAAATCGGAGGAATGTTTTCACGATGTGAAATTTATACAAAAATCAAACTGCAGTGTCCATAAATAAAATTTTATTGGATCACAGCCGTGCCCATGTGTTTATGAGCAGTTGGGACTGAGACCATTTAAAATATTTACTACCTGGCCCTTTGCAGAAAAAGTCTGTCTTACACGACAGAATGTGGCAACTATCAGACTATCCTGGGCAGTAGCATCAGCGAAAAGAAGTACCTCGTACGCTAAAGCCAGACGTTACCCTCTTGAAGAGTTACGATGGGCTTTTTATGTCGTGGACCTGCAGAAGACAGCAAGAGTCAGATAGAAGCATAGACCCAGGTCAGAATGCAGTTGGAGCTGCTGCCGGAGCCTTGCCGCGGGAGCCCCGAGGGGGCTTCCCACAACCCCCTTGACAGTCGCCTTTCCTTTCCCTGCTCTGCCAGTTCGGGTTTTGGGTAAGCAAGTCGAGCCTGGTCAGCTGAAATGCTCTGGCTGATCAGGGCAATTAAAATTTCTCTTTGATGGAAGATTGGACAAAAGGCTCTTTCTGGATGGCCCCTGGGGAGAGGTTTTTCAGCTGTGTGCAAAGCCCATTTTCCTGATGGGAAATCTCTCCATTGCCCGAGGATGGTATGCAGACCCAGAATCTCCTGGGCACCAGTCCGCACCAGGGGGATGTTGTCCCACTGTAAAAAATATAGGACAAAGAAACAGAATCTGTCAAACCTGTGACATTTTCTAAAAGCTGAAAAATTTATTAATCCCTGATAGCAAATGTAAATTTTTTTTCTTTCTGCCTGCCTTTTAAAAAGATACAGAGAAGATTGTCTTTAACAGCAGCCTGTAGATCAGGATGCTGAATGAGGGGTGTGAATCAGAGTCCTCTTGTGGGCATTCTCAGTATATAGACTCTCAGGTCCCACAGTGGACCCACTGATGAATCTCAGAATGGGGCCCAAGAATCTGTATTTTTTTTAATATAGAGATGGGGTCTTGCTATGTTTCCCAAGCTGGTCTCAAACTCCTAGGCTCAAGCAATCCTCCTACCTTGACCCAACAAAGTGCTGGGATTACAGGCATGAACCACTGTGCCTGGCCAGGAATCCATATTTCTTTAATTTATTATTTCCATAGGTTTTGGGAGAACGGGTAGTGTTTAGTCACAAGTACGTTCTTTTTTTAAGATGGGGTTTCACCATATTGGTCAGGCTGGTCTCGAACTTCTGACCTCAGGTGATCCGCCCACCTCAGCCTCCCAAAATGCTGGGATTACAGGTGTGAGCCACCGCGCCCGGCTTTTTTTTTTTTTTTAAGATGGATAAATACGTTCTTTAGCAGCGATTTGTGAGATTTTAGTGCACCATCACCTTAGCACTATACACTGAACCCAATCTGTAGTCTTTTATCCCTAACCCTCTCCCACCCTTTCCCCCGAGTCCCCAGAGTCCATTGTGTCATTCTTATGCCTTTGCGTCCTCATAGCTTAGCTCCCGCTTGTGAGTGAGAACATACAATGTTTGGTTTTGCATTCCTGAGTTACTTCACTTAGAATAATAATCTCCCGTCCCTTCCAGGTTGCTGCAAATGCCATTAACTCGTTCTTTTTTTACGGCTGAGTAGTAACGAGCTTCCCAGCACTTCCCGTGTGTGCTGGGCTACACACCACTGCTTTAACATTGTAGTTATTTACATGGGAAAATGTCCATGGAATACTGTCAAATCGTTTTTTCTAAAAGCAAGGTAGCCTGTGTCATGCTGATTTCTGGAAAATTCTATGTCATTATGTTTCTTTAGGAGAGGGGAATAAAAGCCAAAAAGGTATTAACAAGGGTCGTGGGATTTTATAGGTGATTTGCACATTTTTTTCTTTGTACTTTCTCCGACTATGCAATGGGTAGCTATTTCTTTTAAAATGAAAAAGAAATCACCAGGAGCAGTGGCTCATGCCTGTAATCCCAGCACTTTGGGGGGCTGAGATGGGCAGATCACAAGGTCAGGAGTTCGAGGCCAGCCTGGCCAATATGGTGAAACCCTGTCTCTACTAAAAATGCAAAAATTAGGCTGGTGTGGTGGCGGGTGCCTGTATTCCCAGCTACTCGGGAGGCTGAAGCAGGAGAATGAATCGCCTGAACCCGGGAGTTGGAGATTGCAGTGAGCTGAGATTCTGCCACTGCACTGCAGCCTGGGTGATAGAGCAAGACAGAAGCAAGAAAGAGAGAGAAAAGAAAGAGAGAAAGAGAAAGAAAGGAAGGAAGAAAAGGAAGGAAGGAAGGGAGGGAGGGAAGGAAAGAAAAAGAAGAAAGAAAGAAAAACAAAGAAAGAAAGAAAGGAAAGAGAGAGAGAAAGAAAAAGAAAAAGAAGGGAGGAAGGGAGGGAAAGAAAGAAAGAGAAAGAAAGCAAGAGAGAGAAGAAAAGAAAATTATTTCCATGGTTGGGGGCGGGATGGGGCAGTGAGCCATGTCCGTGAGACTCCAGTAGTCGGCTCTGATTATGTGACGGTATCGGGTACTCTTACATCTGGCCCTGCCTGTTGGTATGACCTGGAAGCTACTGGAAGGTGTCAGGAAAGTCTGACATACCCACTCCCACCTCCTGCCTCTGGCCTCTGGTGCGGTGCACACCCCAGAAGTCAATGCCCCCTCAAGGCAGCAGGCAGAGCCCAGATGGAGCGGTGACCCTGCTGTCACCTGTGCTCCCATTCCTGGCCCAAATGCAGTCTCAGGGTCTCTAGGGAGTCCAGCCCAGCACCTGCCGCAAACACGAAATTCTCTGGGAACTCCAGGAAAGAAATACTCCTGGCAGAAGAGTTCAGTCCCTGCCTCGGGGCTTGCCTCTGGCCATCTCCGATGACCCAGGACCCAAGATGCCCTCCTGTGCCTTCATCATGGGAAGAGAGGCATCTGTCTGTCTTTCACAGGCATCTCTCGCTCCCTCTCTCTCTCTCCTTCCCTCTCTCTCTCTCTCCTTCCCCACTGCCCTCTCTCTTTCTCTCTGTATCCTACAATCCTTGGATCATCTGAAGGCCTGGAATCTCAGGCTTGACACCCCCATGGAGCCTCTCTCTCCCCTCACAGCCCACAGGAGCCCACCCCACAGGTTTTCCTACAAGGTCTGCAAAGGACAGAGTGGAAAGGAATGTGCTAGAAGGTTGCAGAGACACCCCAGGAGATGTCTCCAAAGCGGGCTTTCAAATGACCTCTGCCTACCTCCCTGCCCGCCATCCCTGCCCATGGCTCAGGTCCTCAGACTTGGACAGGTGAGCCCAGGACACTTTTGCCACGGGGCTGTGGGTGCCCCTGCAGGCCCTGGTGACCTGGGCCCAGGCACATCCGTTGGCTCATCTTGTATCTCCAGCCCCTGCGCACAAGCGAAGCTTCCAGAAGAAAGGAAAAAGGGAAGGGACACAGGAAGGACCAGTCTCCTAAGATTCGCCCTCATTCACATGGCCCTCCACAAATATGTACGACGTGGCAAACACAGGTCTAGGTGCTAGGGTACAGTGAACAGAATTAGACTGGTCCCTACTGGCATGAGGCTGACAGTCTACAGGAGGAAGCCAAATGATCATGTTTAAAAAGCAAATAGAAGCCAGTGTGGTGGCTTATGCCTGTAATCCCAGCACTTTGGGAGGCCAAGGTGGGTGGATCACCTGAGGTCAGGAGTTCGAGACCAGCCTGACCATCGTGGTGAAATTCCATCTCTACTCAAAATACAAAAATTAGCTGGGCATGGTGGCCCACTCCTGTAATCCCAGCTACTTGGGAGGCTGAGGCAGGAGAATCGCTGGAACCCGGGAGGCGGAGGTTTCTGTGAGCCAAGATCGAGCCACTGCACTCCCGCCTGGGTAACAGAGGGATACGTGGTCTCAAAAAAAGAAAAAACAGAAATGTCCCCTGTGAGAAGAGCTCCACAGGAGAGGTAGATGGCCCTTTGACCTGCTCAGAGAAGTAAGTTATGGGGGCTTCTCTGGAAAGAAAGCCCTTGCTGATGCCGAAGGATGGGTGACAGGAAGACCCCATCTTCCCCTTCCCCATACCCTAACCTTAACTGACGGCCTGCTCGCCTCTAAGAGGCACTGCTCTCCCTACAGGCTGGGGAAGGAGAGAACTGGAAAATCTCCTTCTGACCATATTGTGTCTGGGTCTTTGTATCACCCTTGGCCTCAGACCCTGAGGCCAGAAAGCCACAAAGGGTCAGAGGTCAAATTGGGCAGAATCTATCTGTGAGCGCTTCAGCCTGTGTTTAAGGTACAAGGATCATTTGAAATGCCCCCTTCACAAGGAAGGCACCCTATGAACGTCAAAACCTCGCCCCTGCTCAGGAGCAGACAGACCTGCTTACTGAGACGTCTCAAAAGTTGTGCAAATGACAAGTTCATTTTTAGCTGAAAAGAAGACACATCTGAAATATTGATGTGGCAGCCGGAGCCCGGCTCCAGGCCCAGCTAAAAAGGGAGGTGCTAAATAGTTGATGGAGAGTATAATTAATCAGTACTTATGGCTCTCTGGCTGCAACTTTCAAGCTAACTGTCCCCCAGATGCACTTCTCTGACCCGTCAGAGCCCAGAGTGCTGCCACTCAAAGCATCACAGTTCATGAATCTAATTGCAAACCTGCCTGCCATCATGCCCATCGCCCCTGCCCAGCTCACCCCATCTCCCCTGCCCAGCTCAGCCCCATCTCCCCTCTCCGGCTCACCCCTATCTCCCCTCCCCGGCTCACCCCATCTCACCTCCCCGGCTCACCCCCATCTCCCCTCCCTGGCTTACCCCCATCTCCCCTGCCTGGCTCACCCCCATCTTCCCCTCTCCAGCCTAAAGCCTCTGACGCAGGCGCTGCCTGACCTGACAGAGAGCTCCTGCTGCCTCCTCCACCCGTGCTTGTCCATTTGCTGTTCCTTCTCCTTGAGCACCTGGCTCACTCACTCCCACTTCTTAACTCGCTTCTAACCAGCTGTGCAATCCTGGAAAAATTTCTCAATCAGGTTGTGCCTCAGTTTCCCCATTTGTAGAAATGGGGAAATGGTAATAGTCCTCACTGTGTTAGGGTCGCTGGGAAGACTGAATGTGTTAGGGACGTCAAGGGGGTAGAGTGCCATGTGGCATGTCAGATTGGCCCCGTAGACGTTAACTGTTGATGCGGCACATCTTTCCAGCTCATCTCAAGCGTCACCTCCTCCTAGAGCCTTCCCGGCCTCTCAGTCTGAGTTGGAGTCACTTAATTGCTGATGTGTGGTCCTTGCTAGACCCTAGTTTCTTGAAGCTGAGAGTAGCATCATTCATCTCTGCATTCCCAGTGCCTGGAATTGGGTACACAGTAGGTGCTGAGTAAATGAATGGATGGATGGATGGATGAATGAATGAATGAATGAATGAATCTCCTTGCAGGAGGAGATTCATTCTCCAGGGTCTGAGATTCTGTGCTATCATTTTGAGGCTGGGGAAATCAATTCAAAATCTCCCGCATCTTTAATTTGGGCTGAAGTGTGCAGCTCTCTTCCCCTGTTACAGGGAGGTAAATTTGCCTGTCCAGCCAATCTCATGACTTAGCTGCCCCAGAAGCTGCTCTCTGCCCCAGGGCACACTTTGGCACAGGACACACAGAGTCTAGGGCCGTGAATGTCATGATGCAGCCTGCTCTGCCCAGCACCACTCGAGGCTGAGTTTTGGAGAGCGACCCTCATGGTCACTGAGTAGGGGGCACCTGGAACCGGCCCCTCCCTGGCTTTGCCCTGTTTCCTCTCCCTACTGGTGGCTGGTGGCCATTCCCATCATTCATGCCTTTTTCTTCCCATATGGGGCAATGGGCAGCCCCAGAATCTCAGCCACAGCCATGGGGGCTGTCTTTGGGCCCCCTGGCTCTCCGCTGCCATGCCTCGCATGCTGGGCACACACAGCAGGATCTGGGCCACGCTGCCAGCCAGGAAATGCAGACTGCCCTTGATTAGCATAAGCAACGTGCTTTCCTTGGCTGAGTCTGGAGCTGTCGCAGCCTAATTAGCAAAGCTGCCAGATCAGCAGGCCCTCTCATTACCAGCGGCCCAATCCCACCCATGTCTCAGCTGCCGAAGCCTCCCTGGCCCATCCCTCAGCAGCTTTCCCCAAGGAACTGGGAGTGAGGGGAACAGCCAAGAAGAGCCAGGCCATGACCTTGTCATGAGCTGATGCATAATCCAGCAAGGGACTCATCTTCCGGGAGGGCAGAGCTTGGGCTAGGGGCCTCTGAAAGTTCATTGCAGGCCTTCTGTCCCACGTCCTTTCAGCCCTTCCATCATAGAGTAAGCCTGTGCTAAGTTCTGCAAAAGCTAATCATGCAGGCTGTGAGCCCTGGCAGCAGAAAGTGCCGTCCTCTCCCTGCTTCAAGCCACCATGTTCTCTGCCCTGGACCCCTCACTGGTCGCCCCAAGGTGTGTAGTTAAGTCAGTTCAGGGCACCCGTGGACAGAGAATAAAATCAAGCAAAGTGAGGAAGAGGGGAGGCTGCTTTCGTTTAGGTAGTCAGGAGGGCTTCTCAGAGGAGGTTACATTTTGGCTGAGACTTGAATGACCAGAAAAAGTTGGCTAGGCAACAGTCTGAAATAAAGATATTCCAGGACAAAGGACAGCAAATACAAATGAAAAAAAAAAAAAAAATTCTTTTTCAAAGACAATAAAGGAGGCCAGGCACAGTGGCTCAAATATGTAATCCCAGCACTCTGGAGGCTGAAACGGGCAGATCAACTTGAGGTCAGAAGTTTGAAACCAGCCTGGCCAACATGGTGAAACCGTGTCTCTATAATACAAAAATTAGCGGGGCATGGTGGTGTGCACGTGTAATTCCAGCTACTCAGGAGGCTGAAACAAGAAAACTGCTTGCACCCAAGAGGCAGAGGAGGCAGTGAGCTGAGATCACACCCACTGCACTCAAGCCTGGGTGACAGAATGAGACTCTGTCTCAAATAAATAAATAAATAAAAGACAATGAAGGAGGCCAGTGTGCAAGGAACTTGGTAGGAGGTTGAGGTGGGGATGGGGAGTCATGGCATAATAATGAAGAAATAGTCAGATTAATGAATGAATGAGTGAATGCTGTCAGAATGGAAAGAACTGAGAGACCCCCAGGACCTGGAGTATCAGGAAACCTTTTTTGTCGTCATTTTTTCTTTCTTTCTTTCTTTCTTTCTTTTTTTTTTTTTTTTTTTTGATATGGAGTTTCGCTCCTGTTGCCTAGGCTGGAGTGCAGTGGCACGATCTTGGCTCACCCCAACCTCCACCTCCTGGGTTCAAGCGATTTTCCTGCCTCAGCCTCACAAGTAGCTGGGATTACAAGCATGTGTATCATGCCCAGCTAATTTTTCTGTTTTTAGTAGAGACAGGTTTCTCCAGGTTAGTCAGGCTGGTCTCGAACTCCCAAACTCAGGTGATCCACCCGCCTCGGCCTCCCAAAGTGCTGGGATTAGAGGTTTGAGCCTCCGCACATGTAATCAGGGAAGCTTTCTAGAAGACAGGAGGCTTCTTTTCTTCTCTATATCGTAGAGAGAGATTCTGTGTAGTAAGAGAGAAGAGGGAGACCCGTGACTAGGGCAGGTGAGAGTCAGACAGGTCTGATGGCACTCACAGATGATGGCTCCCTTTGCTGTGTTAATGAATTAGGCACTAAACCCTTGACATATCTGAACTTCTGGCTGCCACAACCATCTCGCCATGGGAGTACTACAGTTATTCCCATTTTGCAGTAAGGAAAACAAGACACAAAGATGTTAAATCAATCGCCCAAAATCCACAGCTCTTCAGTGACGGAGCCACACAGACTGCACCCAGCCACCTGGCTCCCACATCCTTACATTCGCTTAGTCACCGTGGAATGGGACCTTGCCTTTGTATTGGTTAGGGACCCAAGGGACTTTCTGTGTTGCACAATGGCCAGCCCGGGTCCTTGCCAAAGGCCTTATATATGTCCCTGGGAAACATACGTTTCTGGCCCTCAGGAGTTTTGACCCACCAGACCCACTGGCCGGGAGCCTCAGAGTGGCCCTCAAGAGTGCCAAGTGCCTCTCTGCAGTACACAATTGTTGCTTATTTGGACTACACGGCATTCAACCCTCTTTCCAATGCTTCAAGAAGACCCAATTGCTTTAAGGCAAAACCTGCTTTCTTCAGTTGCATTGAAAATGCCAGCTGCATGTTATCCCAGCCTCCCTTGCAGCTGGGGAATAGTCACGTGACCTCATATCTACCTATCTGATGTCCCCATCTCACCATTAGAACTGGAAGCCAGTGACCTAAAGAAGAGGCGAGAAGTGCACATTTAGATTCCATTTCCAAAGACTGTGGTGGCAACACCCTCATCAGTGGTGATACCGGGCAAGATAGAGTGTCTGTGCCCACCAGTGTGGACTAGTCATAGGGTTCATTCAGTGGCTTGATTTGGGACACACAGTTTGGGTTTCACACTTTTCAAGCTTTGCTCTTTCACCCTTCAGGAGATGCGTGTGTTACTCAGACGAAGGTGACTTTTCTGGTTAGATTGGCTGGAATTGGATTCTGTTGCTTGCAACCAACAGCTCTAACTGGTAGCCTGTCCTTACCACTCATCAGTAGAGAATGGATCTCTGCTGGTGGGGAGCTAGCTCAGCCTTTATCAAGCAGATTCAGGGACAGCCTCAAAACTCCCAGCAGTGGGCCAAGAGAGGAACTCTGGGAAACACTCCTGAATGAGAATGCTCCACTCCCTGCTGCCCCACCCAGAGACAGTTCCCTGTGATCTGTGGTGATCTGGGTTCTAGGGAGGGAAAAGCAAGAATGTAACATTCTTGGAAGCTATATGCTCAGGTGGAAAAAGAAAGGTTTGGAGTGCAAAGAGATCTGGGTTTAGATTCTGATTCTTCTCTTAACTAGCACTCACTTAAACTCTCTGGGCCTCGGTTTCTTCATCTGTAAAATGGGGAGGGTGGCAATTTAAATACTTTCATCTATATGTACTAAACACCCAAGACTGGCTGGCATAAAAAACCAAAGATGTTTATTAGGTCAAGAAATTGTACCTGCAGACGTAGGTTGACTTAGTCACAGCTCTGTCTCCTTTCTTGTTGATTCTCCTGGCTCTGCCGTCTTCTGGATGTCAGCTTCCTCCTCAGGCTGAAGTCCTGAACATTATACTTGTTCACAGTGACATCAAAGAAAGGGAAGGAGTTGTCATAAGCCAGAGACTCAGGAAAAACTTCTCCAGCAGCTCACAGCAAACCACTCCACCCATTGGTGCAAATTGGGTCACACGCCCATGCCCCAACCAATTGCTAGCACCCAGGGAATGACGCATGCTGATTGGCCTAGGTCTGAACTCCTGAACCAATCATTGACAAGGATTTGGGATTCTCATGATTGGCTTAAGCCAGCAGCTCTCCGCCGGGCGCGGTGGCTCGCGCCTGTAATCCCAGCACTTTGGGAGGACGAGGCGGGTGGATCACGAGGTCAAGAGATCGAGACCATCCTGGCCAACATGGTGAAACCCTGTCTCTGTAAAAAAAAAAAAAAAAGAAGAAGAAGAAGAAGAAGAAAAGAAAAAAAACAGCAGATCTCAGATTTTGGTTCCCAGAAACCTTTTACGCTTGTGAAAATTAGAGAGGATCCCAATAAGCTTTGGTTTATGTGAATTACATTTATCAATACTTAACATTTTAGAAATTAAATTCAAAAGATTAAATATTTATTCATCTTTAAAACAACAGCAATAAGCCCATTACACATCTTAGTATAACTGACGTATTTTATGAATAATAGTGATACTTTCCAAAGCAAAAAAAAAAAAAAAAAAAAGTAGTGAAAAGAATGGCATGCTTTTACACTGTTGCAAATCCCTTGAAAGTCTGGCTTTGCAGAAGATGGCCGGATTCTCAGACCTGCTTCTGCACTCTGGCTGTTGTGATATGTTATCTTGGTTTAGATCAGATAAAGAAAATCCAGCCCTATGCAAGTCTGTGTTTGGAAGAAACTGGGACTGAGACCTCCTGAAAGCCTCTCAGAGCCCCCGCGGTCGTCAGACCGCACTCGGGGAACCGCTTGCTGAAACTAACCGGGGCTCACTCAGGAACTGTCTGGGGTCACACTCTGTGAACTCCCTGGCAGCTACAGCTCAGGAAGGGACGCACAGGGGTGGCGGAAACACCCACGGTATTCACGGTACAAGGATAATCATTGCTTCTACTTCACAGGGGTTTTGAGCAAACTAAGTGAAATGATGGATGTAAGCACCTAACACTGAGCTCAGTAAATGGTACCCAGGGGTGAGAGAGGACCACAGGTGAGCACAGTTATAAGTGAGAATCCGTGATCCGGATGAACCAGCTTCTCAGCTCCTTTCCCCAAACTTCCTTCCACCCACACGCATCCCGTTCTGCCATCCTTTCTACACCGTTTCACTGAATGTTCATCTCTGGAAGCAAAGACATACCGTAATAAGTGCCACAGAAAGGAGAGCAGGGGCAGTGTTCCAACAGAGGGGAAGATGAAACAGCTGTCAGACTCTCTAACACTGAGATGGTTCTGCCCCTCAGAAGAGCAGAAATGTGCTCCTTTTTCAGGAGCGGCTCTGTGGCGACTGTATCTGAGATACAGTCCTGGCTCCAGCAGGTCAAATCAAAGCATCTGGTGTCCACGCCTGGTCAGCAGATAGGGGTTGGGGTCAGGAAGCTGAAAACTGGATGACGTCAGGGAGCAAAGGGAGCCTTGGAAGGAGCCAGTGATTTCAGGCCAAAATCAGCACCTCCAGCTTCTAGGGAACATCTGGAGCCCTCACTTGTATACACACACACACACACACACACACACACACACACACACACACAGAGTAGGGCAAGGGCTGAAGGGCTGGACAGACTGTGTGTATTAGTTTTTTGTTTTGTTTTGTTTTGTTTTGTTTTGAGACAGAGTGTCACTCTGTTGCCCAGGCTGGAGTGCAGTCTTGCAATCTGGGCTCACTGCAACCTCTGCCTCCTGGGTTCAATAGATTCTCCTGCCTCAGCTTCCTGAGTAGCTGGGATTACAGCCCACACCACCACACCCAGGTAATTTTTGTATCTTTTTTAGTAGAGATGGGGTTTTGCCATGCTGGTCAGGCTGATCTCGACCTCCTGACCCTGTGATCTGCCCACCTTAGCCTCCCAAAGTGCTGGGATTACAGGTGTGAGCCTCTACGCCTGTCTGACAGTGTGCATTAGTAAGTCCCAATTTCAAGACTCTAAGAGGGCAGGGACTTATCGCCCCAGCACCTAGCTCAGTGCATGCCTCCTAGTACACTCTACAGCTGTTGCTTGAATGAATGGCCCTATACCCTTGTCCCGATAAACCATCTAAATATCCCTGAATTGCCAACCTGCCAGCATCCTGATTACCTATTCTAGATTGCCCCTTGCTCCCAGGAGTACCACAAAAAGCCGATGAATGACAATACATTTGGATCTGTGGCTTAGCTCTGCTTTGGAGATCAGGAGATGCTGGTTCTAGCCCCATCTCTGCACCAGATCACTACGTCATTCAGGACTTGACACATTCCCTCTCGGAGACTCGACTCTACCACCTGTGAGTCATAAGAGGGGTCCCCTGAGCAGGTGTGTTGAATGAAGGGCTCAGGGACCCAACGACCCTGTACCAAGGTCAGGAAGACAGAATGTTCCACTAAGTCAAGTTCACAGGCATGACCAGAAAGGCAGTTGCCAACTGAGGATTGGGGCACTGGGGACTGAGGGGCGTGGCCATACCTGGTGATGTGTTCCCTCTGGACTCTCATTACCCTTTCATAGAGTGTCTGCACCTCTCTTCAGCCCCTGACCTGGTAGAGAGTAAAACCTTTTGCTGGGGTTTTAAGATAGCTAGGCTGCTGCCAGGCCCTGAGACCTGCGAGCTTGAATCTGGGCTGTAAGCAATAATTTGAAGGAAAGAAGCCATTTTAGGTCCCAGGTTCAAACTCCTTTTTCCAAATGTGAAATTTAGGAGGCAACGGGAAAGGGAGGGAATGGTTGCTGAGCACCTAGAAATGCCAAGCCTCTGTTAGACGTTTTTTCTGCATCCCTGACTTTCTGTCCATATGGTGATGTCAGCGCCCCAAGAAACTGGAAAGAGAAATGCAGTATTTTAGCCAAGATCATGAGGCCAGGATTCAAACTCATTCCATCGCGAGGCTAGGATTGAAATCTTTCCTCTCCTGTCCATTTCTTTCCCTAGGTCCTTCCTCCCTCTGTCTGTCACTCCTCTCCCCTTCTCTCCCTACGGGTCCCTGTGAGGCACCCAAGATGCCACAGCCATCGCTGTTGCCTCAGGAGATGCGAGCAACCATCTTAAGAAGCACCGTCATCATTTCGCTCTTCCTTTGTAACTCTGCGTTTTCACCCTGGGCATTCAGAGTTGCAGGTTCCTATCGCCCTCTCCCCTCTGCCAATGAAAGCTGGCACATCAGCCGGGCGCGGTGGCTCAAGCCTGTAATCCCAGCACTTTGGGAGGCCGAGGCGGGTGGATCACGAGGTCGAGAGATCGAGACCATCCTGGTCAACCTGGTGAAACCCCGTCTCTACTAAAAATACAAAAAATTAGCTGGGCATGGTGGCACGTGCCTGTAATCCCAGCTACCCAGGAGGCTGAGGCAGGAGAATTGCCTGAGCCCAGGAGGCGGAGGTTGCGGTGAGCCGAGATCGCGCCATTGCACTCCAGCCTGGGTAACAAGAGCGAAACTCCGTCTCAAAAAAAAAAAAAAAGAAAAGAAAGCTGGCACATCAGCCTGCTTCCTGCCCACCCTCCATCCTTTCCAGTAACGCCTGTCTGTCTGCATTCTTCCTCCCTGGCTCTAGCCCTGTGGCTGCTCTCAAAGCAGGTCCCTGGGACTCAGGCCAAGTTCATCAGCAGGGCCTGGGATGGTCTAGGAGGCAGAACCTGGTGACCTGTATGTCCCAGGGCTCTCTGCTGTTTGCTCACCCTGATGGCTGTGACATGGGGTTTGTGAAGAGGGGGTGGCTGTTGGGAGGGGGGGGCAGTCTCAGAGACCTCAGGGCCAGTGTTCAACTTCCCGTTCAGAGCTGTTTCTTAGGGGGCCGTCATCCCCTGCCTGGAGCCCTGCTTTGGAGCGGCCCTGAAGATGTCTTGTGTTTTTCGGATGCTTGGTGAGAGCTCTGGCTGTGCAGTCAGCTCTGTCAATTTGCATTAGTTGAAGCCAGTCAGTGCCTCCGATTCACCATCTGTAAAATGGGCCCAAGAGCAGTAATGACCCCATAGGGTCATCAGAAGGATCCTATACCTGTAAACAGCTATGGTCTCACCCACAGAAAGGACATAGCAAGTGGGTGCAGCAACTACTGTGGTCACCAGGAGGAGAGGGATGTTGGCGTGGTCAGTCCAGGGAAGAAAGTCTCCTTACCCAGAGCCCTGTAATTCCAGGGTTGGATATGATGTCCACTTGCATATGTCTCATAAACTCTCTTGTCCACACACTTATTTACCCAACAAATTAACGAGCATTTACTCTGTCCCAGGCACTGTCCCAAGAGCCAGCGTACAGCAGTGACAGGACAGGGATGGCCCCTGTCCTCAGGGAGCTTACTGTCTGGTAGGAAGAGACAGTTCGTGAGCATTTAACAAATGATCTCAGGGAAGCATCAGTGCTATGACAAAAAGAAAACGTGGTGACCGGTTGGGGACAACTGGGGGAATGCGTTGCTTCAGAGACGGTGCTAGGAAGGTCCTCTGGAGAGCTGAAACCTGACATAGACCTGAACGGTGAGAAACAGCTGGGCATCTGTTGGACGGGGAAGGAGCTCTCCAGGTAGAAGGTGTGGCACGTGACAAGTCCCGGAGGTAGGAAGCAGCCTGGCTTAGTTACGGGATAACCAGAAACCCAGTGGAGACTGAGTGAAGTCCAATGTGAGAAAGGACGGTGTCGGAAGGGGAGGGTGGTGGGAGGCAGGGGACGGATGATGCTGTTTGTGCCACGTTCAGGAGGTCAGAGTTTATCCACTGAGCAATGGGAAGCCAGTGGAGGGCCCCAGGCCGGGGAATCACATGGTCTGACTGCCGATAAGTCTGGCTGTTGGGCGGAGAATGGGCAGAGAGGCAGATGAGGGTGGAGAGGCCTGCAGGAGGCTGCTACGGTCTTCCAGGGGAGAGATGATGGCGGCTCAGACCAGGGTGGCAGCAGTCGAGGTGATGAGAAGCCCTGGAATTCCAGACACCTTTTGGAGGCAGAACCAACAAGATTTACTAGTGGGTGTGTCACATCCCCAAAACAGGCACTGTGGGAGAACGGCGTCCTTGACAGGCCAGCATCCAAGGCCAAGGTCCAAAGGGATGTTACACCTCTGCCCCCACAGCTGCCTCTCTTTGGGGCAGTGAGCGTTCCGTCTCTGTCTGTCTCCCAGAAGCCAAGGGTCAGATGTTGATATATTTGGGGAAATTAGAGTGATACACGAAGCTATCAGGAGGTGGCCCTGAAGCCCAAGAGTCCCCTCCCTTTTGCGAGCTGCAAGGGCCTCCAGCAGTGGCAGGCACTTTCTGCAAATAAAACAGAGAGAGGCCACTTATGCAGATGTTATGCAGACACGGCGATGACCAGTCCACTGGACGCGTGAGGGACACCGGCACCAGCAAGGTGGGGAGCCCCGGGAATCCGCGCAACGCAGTTCCGTGCGTGCACTGGAAAACGCCGCTTATGCCAGGGTGCGGGAGCAGACAAGGACTCAAGACATGCTTTGATGGACATAAATCTATAGGCTAGAAAATCCGAAGTCCGGAGAACTGCAGTTTTTTTTCATCTTCCGTGTTGTTTCCAAGGGGAGGCTAATATGCAGCCAGAGCCAGAAAAATGCAGGTCCTTTCACCAGCTTTACAGACGTATTGGAAAGTGGCATCATTAAGTCCACGTGAATACAGCAGAAGTTCTGGTACCAGACTCAGTGGGAGGGTGGGCGCTGCCAGGGCCACCTGCCTGGAATGAAGGGTGTGGACGTGTGGACAGGTGGACAGGTGGACACGTAGGCCCTCTGAGCAGCAAATGTCCTGCTTTTTGGGGGGAGGGAGGGTTTAGAAAATTGAGGCAATTGTCCTTATAGACACATAGCGTAAAAAATCCTTTGCTCCTCTTCCCTTTCCTCTTTTTTTTTTTCTTTTCTTTCTTTTTTTTTTTTTTTTTTTTTTTTTGAGATGGAGTTTCGCTCTTATCACCCAGGCTGGAGTGCAGTGGCAGGATCTCGGCTCACTGCAATTTTCACCTCCCAGATTCAAGCGATTCTCCTGCCTCAGCCTCCTGAGTAGCTGGGATTACAGGCACCCACCACCACGCCTGGCTAATTTTTGCAGTTTTAGTAGAGACAGGGTTTCACCACGTTGGCCAGGCTGGTCTCGAACTCCTGATCTCAAGTTATTCACCCACCTCAGCCTCCCAAAGTGCTGGGATTACAGGCGTGAGTCACTGCGCCCGGCCTCCTGTTTCTTCTGTGGTGGTCTCTCTGATCACCCACTTAGGATGCCAAGTATAGGGAAGGCAAGAAAAAAAATGCTGATAGCATCTCTGTACTTGTTAACCCAAACACAGGACCCAAACTACTTTTCAGGGAAGGAGGCCATGAAGTGCCACGTTTTGAGCAGTGACCCTGTGGCCGCTCAAGCATCTGCCACAGATGCCAATTTCACTTTTACCCCAGCCCTTCAGGTGGGCAGACTGGGGCCCTGGCAGCAGAGCGGGCCATCTGTGTCACTGCCCTCTGCCATGGGGTAGTGGGTAGTCTTCCTTTAGCCAGAGGGAGCACGCTTTGCCATTGGGCTCTCAGAGGATCCGGGGAGAGGGCTGGACCCCTCCTCCTTAGTACATCTGCCTGGTGGGTAGAGGGCTCTGAGAAGTGAGGCCGGGGTCTGCTTTGCTGTTTCTTTGTGGCTAAAGGTAGGGATGTGAGAATTTATTTGCTGTGATGAAAGACAAGCTCACTATACTCTCTACCATCCTGGGTACAGACTTTGCAAAGAGTGGACTTGCTTAAAAATCAATTTTAAAACATTATAGTAGAGACCACAATTTAATTTTTAAAATCACGATCCCATTAATCTAATCTTAGGGCCGGGCACGGTGGCTCACACCTGTAATCCCAACACTTTGGGAGGCTGAGACGGGTGGATTGCCTAGAGACCAGCCTGGCCAACATTACCAATAGCATCTCCATGCTTGCTGACCCAAACAAGCATGGAGATGCTATCAGCAATTCTTCTCTTGCGGGCAGATCGCCCGAGGTCAGGAGTTTTAGACCAACCTGGCCAACATAGTGAAACCCGGTCTCCACTAAAAATACAAAAAAATGATCTGGGCATGGTAGCTCATGCCCATAATCCCAACTATTCCGGAGGCTGAGGCAGGAGAATCGCTTGAACCTGGGAGGCAGAGGTTGCAGTGAGCCAAGATTGCTCCATTGCACTTCAGCCTGGGCAACAAGAGTTAGACTCTGTCTCAAAAAAAAAAAAAAAAAAAAAAAAAAAAAAAAAATCTAACTTTAGTAGGTTACATGTATTGAATGCTAACTCTGAGCAGATGGTGTTCTAAGTGCTTTTACATGTACTTGCTCACTTAACTCTATGAGGGAGCAGTGTGATTGTTCTGTTTTACAGCGGAGGCAAATAAAGCCCCAGGAAGAGATATACAGCCTGAGAAAGGTCAGACAGTGAGGGCGGCGTTCTGTCTTAATGTCCGCTTGCTTCCAGTCCCTGGCACCAGCAGTCAGCCAGTGTAGACCAGGGAGGGTCACTGGTCAACTGGTTGGTAAGTTGAGTGATTAGCTAGTTCATCTAGAGCAGGCGTCCCCAAACTACGGCCCAAGGGCTGCATGCGGCCCCCTGAGGCCATTTATCCGGCTCCCCAGCCACACTTCAGGAAGGAGCACCTCTTTCGTTGGTGGTCAGTGAGAGGAGCACAGTATGTGGCGGCCCTCCAACGGTCTGAGGGACAGTGAACTGGCCCCCTGTGTAAAAAGTTTGGGGACGCCTAATCTAGAGGACCAGTCTCAAGTTAGCAGACCCACGTTCCTACCTCAGCTCAGCCGCTTCCTAGCTATGTGGCCTATTATGGAAATTCTTTCCTTCCCATGTGCTTCCATTTTCCTTATTCATGCAATGGGCTTAAGAACTGCCTCACTTTGCAGGGTTTGTGTTGTGAATTAGAGGAGACACATGCTTGCAAACATCTGGCACGTGGTAGGTGCCTAATAAATGGTTGCTGCAATGCTGAGTTCTAGCTGTGAGTACAGCTTTGCTATCCAGTTCCAAACAAGAGACACCCGAGCTGCCACCTGGACACCAGCTTGTAAGGTGCAGGACATCCCTGGCTTGTTCCACGGCGGACGTCTGCACGCACGCCAGGGAGCAGCACAGACAGGCCTGGGCACCCCATGTCAGTTTCCCGACTAGAGAAACCGGCGCTCAGCCTCTCCACCAGGTACAAACCGAGTCACTTCCCACCCATCTGGAAGAACGGCATCTTCCTCCATGTGCCGCCGGCCCCAAAGCCTGCCGTTCTCTTGCCTAGGCTCAAGTGCGGTGGCATGATCTCGGCTCACTGCAAACTCCAACTCCCAAGTTCAAGCAAATCTCCTGCCTGAACCTCCCGAGCAGCTGGGATTACAGGCGCCCACCGCCACGCCTGGCTAATTTTTGTATTTTCAGTAGAGATGGAGTTTCACCATAATGGCCAGGCTGGTCTCGAACTCCTGACCTTGTGATCTGCCTGCCTCGGCCTCCCAAAGTGCTGGGATTACAGGTGTGAGCTACCGTGCCTGGCTTGTTTTTGTGTTTGTTTTTCATTTTTTGAGAGAGAATCTCACTCTGTGACGCAGGCTAGAGTGCAGTATCACGATCTCGGCTCACTGCAACAGCCACTGCCCTGGGCTCAAGTGATTCTCTTCCTCAGCTTCTTGAATAGCTGAGACTACAGGCACGCACTACATGCTCGGCTAATGTTTTGTATTTTTAGCAGAGATGGGGTTTCACCGTATTGGCCAGGCTGGTCTCAAACCCCTGGCCTCAAATGATCCACCGGCCTCTGCTTCCCAAAATGCTGGTATAACAGGCGTGACCCACCGTGCCCGGCCAAGAAATGCACTTGGAGTAGAAAAACTCCTGCTGGCTTGTCTTGTTGCCACCTGCAAATGGGGCCCAGTCACAAAGGCCTGCACTGGAAAAAGGTCCCCCAGGCCTGTATCCGGTACATCCTCCCAAGGTCTCCTAACCAAACAGTAATGAGTGTAAGGGTTATTGCTGAGTTTAAAATGAGGAAACTGAGGCCAGTATAAGAAAATTAAATGCCAATTTATTCAGCTCCTGGGCGAGGTTCCATGGTCCCTGGGAAAGGGGCCAGAGAAGTCCCACCGACTTCCTGGGCGTGGGGTTTTTATGGCTATAAGGAATGAGCAACAGCTGGGTGCTCTGATTGGCTCCAGGGGAGCGGGATTGGGACGGGGTACGCCACTATTGGTTGGTGGGTTGTTGGGCGGGTTTTCAGGTGTGAGAGCCGGCCAGGGTTGCATTAGCCGGAGCCTTCCAGGATAGCCATGCGGCAGAGCTAGGTGCCGAGTGCAGAGCCTGGTACTGGGTGCACAGGTGGGTGTGTCCAGCCTCCCGTCGAGGCAACCGGCCTTACAGTGAGGATGAACCAAATACTTCATGCAAATAGTTCAGTAAAAAGAATACAGCACATGGATCCCGCTTGTTAATTGCCCAGCAGAACCTGGATGTGAAGAGTGGGTAATTTCACAGTCCGTGTGATCACCCTCGAAGTATGCCGGGTGTTTTCTTTCTCATCCTCTCTTACCTGAGCAGGGTGACCTTCCTAAAAATCACTTAGCGTGGCTTAAATGAATGTTAAAACGCGTTCTCATTCCTTGACTCGGTGGCGGGGTGGGACAGGAGCTTGCCAGGTAGTGAGGGTAAGTTTGACGCCCTGGGAATCGAGCTGACACGTGGCTGTGAGTTGGGGACGCAGCCTCATGTGGAATAGAAGGTCCGGAGTTCACCGTAAAGTTTGTTGTTTTACTTTCTGTCCCATAAAAAGAAAATGTGTAAAAGGGGCATGTTGATATTTTTTCACGCTGATATATTTTGTCACAAAACATATCAATGGAATTTTTTAGAAAAGCGCAAATGATCTGTTGAAATAAGCAAGTTAGTTTCAGGATTTAAAAAAAACATTGTTTCACGGCCTTAGTAGTATGGTCCCGTATTTTTCTAGAGAGCAAGCTGGCCATCCTAGATACTTAGATACTTATCACTGAAGGGAGGCGGTTAAAACAAAACAAAACAAAACAAAACAACCCCAGGCTACACAGAATATGTGGGTCAAATGATTGAGTTTGTCAGACCCCTTCATGAATTCTGCTGGGTCCACATCCCCTCCCCACCTTGTCCCCTAGGGCTGAGATTTACAAATGCTGAGATGTGTACAAAGAAGCTTTTGCCCCAGAGGAATGTTTTGTCACTGGGGGAAGAATGACCCCCTTGACACCTCCTCTGACCTCGCTCCTCAGAGCATGGTAGCATGTACTCAAGAGTGCACCAAGAACAGCAGCATCGCAGCTCCTGGGAGTTTATTCAAAGTGCAGAATCGCGTTGGGTGCAAGTGGCTCATGCCTGTAATCCTAGCACTCTGGGAGGCCGAGGTGGGTGGATCACTTGAGGTCAGGCGTTCGAGACCATCCTGTGCAACATGGTGAAACCCCATCTCTACCAAAAAATACAAAAACCATAAGCTGGGCATGGTGGTGCATGCTTGTAGTCCCAGCGACTTAGGAGGCTGAGGTGAGAAGATTGCTTGAATCCAGGAGATGGAGTGAGCTGAGACTGCACCACTGCACTCCAGCCTGGGCGACAGAGTGAGACCCTGTCCCCAGTCCCACCCCCTACCCACCCACACACAAAGTGCAGAATCTCAGACCACACCTCAGACCTCAGGCATCAGTTTCCGCATTTTAACAAGATCCGAGAAGATGATTGTGGTCAGCAGAGGTTGAGATGCCTTATGAGATGATGCCCAGAGACCCTCAGATGCCTAAGAGGGCCAATGGAGTTTGAAAAACCCTCAGGATACAAAGACAGGCCATGATGATTCTGCCGGGGAATGTCCTGAGCTGCTTCTAGAAACAAGTGAGCTGGGTTATAAGGAAAGGAAAGAAGGGTTTCATGGAAATGGAAAGGAGAATATTCCCGGCAGGGGGTGGACAGTCAGGAAAGTCATAGAGCTGTTGAAGAGCATGATGGGAGATGGCAAACGGGACCTCGGGAAAGGCAAGTGGGAGGTAGATCCCTGCTCAGCTGCCTCTCACCCAAGTGGGCAACTTCCGGGCACCCCTCCTCCATCCCTTCTCACCCTAGAGCCCATGTGCCCAGGATGGAAAATCCCTGGCTCCCTGTTTCATTAGTGCCATGAGTGGGACTTTGCTATGCCAACCCAAACTGGGACTCCATGAGCTAGGTCATAGCCTCTGAGCGCGAACTCTGTGCCAACATCGTGCTGGACACTTCACCGACTTCATTTTGTTTATTCTTGAGGACAACCCAACAGCTGGTTCTAGAGAGGTCAAAGAGCAGAGCCATCAAGAGTATGTAGGCAGGCCGGGCGCAGTGGCTCACGCCTGTAATCCCAGCACTTTGGGAGACCGAGGCGGGTGGATCACGAGGTCAAGAGATCGAGACCATCCTGGTCAACAAGGTGAAACCCCGTCTCTACTAAAAATACAAAAATTAGCTGGGCATGGTGGTGCGTGCCTGTAGTCCTAGCTACTCAGGAGACTGAGGCAGGAGAATTGCTTGAACCCAGGAGGCAGAGGTTGCGGTGAGCAGAGATCGCGCCATTGCACTCCAGCCTGGGTAACAAGAGCGAAACTCTGTCTCAAAAAAAAAAAAGAGTATGTAGGCTCAGCAGCATGGGGGACTCATACCTGTAAGCCCAGCACTTTGGAAGGCAGAGGCAGGAGGATCGCTTGAGGCCAGGAGCTCAAGACCAGCCTGGGCAATATAGCAAGACCCCTATCTGTACAAAAAAATAAAAATAAGAAAAATTGGCTGGGCACAGTGGCTCATGCCTATAATCCCAGCACTTTGGGAGGCCTAGGCAGGTGGATCATTTGAGGTTAGTTCAAGATCAGCCTGGCCAACATGGTGAAACCTCATCTCTACTAAAAATACAAAAATCAGTCATGCGGTAGTAGCATGTGCTTGTCATTCCAGCTCCTCAGGAGGCTGAGGCGGGAGTATCGCTTGAGCCTAGGAGGCGGAGGCTGCGATGAGCTGAGATTGTGCCACTGCACTCCAGTCTGTCCAACAGAGTGAAACAGTGTCGGAAAAAAGAAGAAAAGAAAGAGAGAGAGAAGGAAGGAAGGAGGGAAAGAGGGAGGGAGGGAAAAGTTAGCTGGGTGTGGAGGCATGTGCCTGTGGTCCCAGCTACTCAGGAAGGTGAGGTGGGAGGATTGTTTGAGGCTGGGAGGTTGAGGCTACAGTGAGCCCTATTTGTGCCACTCCCCTCCAGCCTGAGTGACAGAGACCAGACCCTGGCTCAGAAAGAGGATGTGGGGCCGGCCGTGGTGGCTCATGGCTGAAAACCCAGCACTTTGGGAGACCAAGGTGGGCAGATCACCTGAGGTCAGGAATTCAAGACCAGCCTGGCCAACACGTTAAAACCCCCATCTCTACTAAATATACAAAAATTACCTGGGCGTGGTAGTGGGCACCTGTAATCCCAGCTACTTGGGAGGCTAAGGCAAGAGAATCGCTTGAACCGGGGAGGCAGAGGTTGCAGTGAGCCGAGATTGTGCCACTGCACTCCAGCCTGGGCAACAAGAGCAAAATTTCATCTCAAAACAACAACAACAACAATACCAGCATGCGGACTGGAGCCAGACCACCTGGTCCAGATCCCATCGGCATCTCAACAGCGGTGTCCTTGGGAAAGTTCAAGGGGATTTTCCTACCCGTATCTTGAAGTTTCCTCTTCCATAAAAAGGACATAAAACTAATAGTATATACTTTTAAAGAGCTGCAGTGGTGATTGAGTATCTCACATAGAGTTTGGCGGCACGTGGTAAGCTCTATACGTGAGAGTTGTTATTACTCTTGTTCATCCCCAATGAACAGATGAGGAAAGTGAGGCTCTGAGCTTTAAGTGATCTCTTCAAGCTCCCACAGTTAATTATACTCTACTGTCCTGGCAAGGATCCCCCATGGCCTCTGTCCTCTCTCTCCCACTTAGCCTGACTTGGAGACCCCTTAAGTGTGCTGCAATCTCCCCCTCTGTCATCAGGCCCCTCTGCCTCCCACCAGTTTCCTCCCACCTAACTCATAACGCCTTGTCTTGGCTATGCGCCTGAGTCTGTTACTCCTCCGGAATCAGGCCAATTCCTCTGCTCACAGTGCCCACCTCCTCACCTCTGCTGATCTAGATTGCGCCTTTCCGGGGCCAAATAACACTCCCACCCCGGAGACTCTGCAGTGCGGTGCACCCCTGAGTGCCCCCTCTTCAACTGGCCACCTCCAGAGCACCTAGAGGGCCAGGGCCCTGTTTGGGACATCAGGACTGTGTCCCGTCTTTCCAACCACAGTACTTCGTATGCAGTTGGTGCTTTAATAAATGCACGATGGCCAGGCTTGGTGGCTTACGCCTGTTTAAGCAGCACTTTGGGAAGCCGAGGCAGGCGGATCACCTGAGCTCAGGAGTTCAAAAGTACAAAAGTTCAAAAGTACAAAAGTTAGCCGGGCATGGTAGTGTGTGCTTATAATCCCAGCTACTCAGGAGGCTGCGACCAGAGAATCACTTGAGTCTGGGAGGTGGAGGTTGCAGAGAGCCGAGATTGCACAGGCGCTCCCACTTGGGGTGACAGAGTCTTGTCTCAAATAAATAAATGCATGATTAATGAATGCCTGGTCCTGCCCTAATTCCAACCAGTTAGCTCCTGGTTCTCCAGAAGGTTCTGGGATGTCTGTGGCCTGTGGATGTCCTGACGGGCTGTTCCTCTCCCTCCTAACATTCATTCCTGATCTCCAGCTATGAGTAGCTATCCTGAGATCTGCTTTCCCAGGAGTGCCATCGAGTGAGCGTTCCAGGTCCACCACGATGACAGAAAAGGACCTGATGTGCAGGCTGGGCCTGTCCCGATGTGGGTGCCCACGAGCCCCACCCTCTCAGGACCTGGTTCCTGGCCTGGGGCTTGGTGTCTTGATTCAGTCCCTCTGCCTCAGCCCTGCTGACATTGGCACCAGATCATGCTTTGCTGTAGGAGGTCATTCTGTGCACCCGCTAGATGCCAGAAGCACTCCCCACCTCCTCAGTGTGACCAGCGACGTGTCTCCAGATGTGCCAGATGTTTCCCAGGCATGGGGAGCAAAACGGCCCCTGGTTGTGACCCACTGCTACCTGGAGTTTTGCCCAGGATAACGCGGAAGAGCAAGGCCATGGCTCCAGCGCAGAGAAGCTGAAGAGGAGGGCTCAAACCTGCGTCCCCAAACCTGCATCCAAGAGGCCCCAGAAACAGTGACAACAGCCGGCATGCTGAGCAAGAGGGGCCGTCCCCAGCCCCCACCATGCGTGGCCAGGCAGAAACTGTGGTCCAGCTTCTGGCAGATCCCAAGACTTTCAAGAAAAGCCAGAAGTCCTATCATTTATGTGAAATAGAAGATTCTTAAATGTTGGAAACTAATGTGAATTGTTTTTAAAAAACCCTGCGGGAAAAACCAAGTATGTCTGTGAACCAAACGTGGGCCGCTGGCTGAGAGTTTTGCAACCTTTTCTGCAGACCGAACTTCCATCCCGGAGGCTCGGGCAGCTCACATGGCCCAGCAGTGTGAACCTTAGGCACCGTGAACAAGCTCCATGCCAGGCCTCTGAACCAGACAGACAGACAGTCCCTGCCCATGTGGGCCACTTCAAGTCCCTTCTGAGGTCCCATGCCAAGAAGTTAAAGGTTCTACTTTTTTTTTTTTTTTTTTTTTTTTTTGAGATGGAGTCTTGCTCTGTCGCCAGGCTGGAGTACGGTGTGGCACAGTCTCAGCTCACTGCAACCTCTGCCTCCTGGGTTCAAGTGATTCTTCTGCCTCAGCCTCCCGCCTCAGCCTCCTGAGTAGCTGGGACCACAGGCGCGTGCCACCACACCCGGCTAATTTTTGTGTTTTTAGTAGAGACAGGATTTCACCATGTTGGGCCAGGATGGTCTCGATCTCTTGACCTCGTGATCTGCCCACCTCAGCCTCCCAAAGTGCTGGGATTATAGGCATGAGCCGCCACGCCTGGCTGAGAAGTTAAATGTTCTAAATTGCGAGGGAAGCACCCAAGGACAGAGGTCAGGAACCCTGAACCCTTGCCCAGATCTGGCACTGATTTACCGTGGGTCTAAGCAATCACGTTCCCTCTCCGGGCTTCAGTTTCTCCCTCTGTTGAATGTCTGTCAAAACAGAAGTGAGATTGAATTCGTGCCCTCCACGTCCCTGGGACTTGAACGAGCACTTCCTGTTGGCAGTGCAGAGACCCAGCTAGCTTGCCCAGTGCCTACGGGCATCCTTGTCCTTAGACTGACCTGGGCGGGGAAACGCTGGCTCCACCGTGCAGCTCCGGCATCCTGCATTTCCGAGTGGGGAGTCTGGGTCCTCTCCGATGGACTCTTCCTCTGTGTAATGAGGTTATTAAGTGCCAGAGGCTGCCTCGGATATGGAACCCATACCTGTCACTGGGAAGGCACACAGCCGTGGCCCCTGCTGGTGCTGATGGTGCAGCTCTGGAGCAGTTCCCTGGCTAGGAGGTGCCCAGGGCCACAGGATGGCTCAGGTGGGCAAGCCTGCACCTGGCTGGTCTGGAATCCCTAGGACACTTTCTCAGTGGGCTCTGCAGCTGGGAGGAGCCGTGCTGGAGCTGATAGGAGCAGAAGAGGTCTGGAAGATTGTGCTATCCAAGACCCTAATGTATACATGGGAAAACTGAGGTCATGAAAGGGAAAAGTGTCGGCCAGGCACAGTGGCTCACGCCTCTAATCCCAGCACTTTGGGAGACCGAGGCAGGAGGATCACCTGAGGTCAGGAGTTTGAGACCAGCCTGAGCAACACGGTGAAGTCCCATCTCTACTAAAAATACAAAAAATAGCTGGGTGTGGTGGTGGGCGCCTGTAATCCCAGCTACTCGGGAGGCTGAGGCAGGAGAATCACTTGAACCCAAAAGGCAGAGGTTGCAGTCAGCTGAGATCACACCACTGCACTCCAGCCTGGGTGACAGAGGGAGACTGTCAAGAAAGAAAGAAAGAAAGAAAGAGAGAGAAAGAGAGAGAGAGAGAGAGAGAGAAAGGAGGGAGGGAGGGAGGGTGGAAAGGAAGGAAGGAAGAAAGAAAGAAAAGAAAAAGAAAGGGTAAAGGATCTTCCCAGGGCCGCCTAGCCCACAGAACAAGCACCCATATCTCCTGGCTCCCTGTCCAGTGCTCTTTCTAACGTGCCACATTGGAGTCTCCCAGGAGTGGGCACTGGTGAGATGTTCCTGACAGAGAGCTGGATAAACACTGACTTTGCCTGTCACTAACTGTGCCTGGAACAGCCAGGCAGGTCACGTACCTGGCTGAGGTAGCCAGAGCTAAGCAGGCAAGGAGCGGAGGGGACCTCCCAGAGTGGGGGCGAGAGGACGCGCTGGCACCGTGTGGGATGAAATGGGATTTGATGATCCCTCCTTCCCACCTCAGCCTCCCGAGTGGCTGGAATGATGGCTGCACGCCACCACACCCAGCTGATTTTCATGTTTTTTTTTTTTTGTAGAGACAGGGTTTCACCATGTTGCCCAGGCTGGTCTTCAACTCCTGGGCTCAAGCGATCCTCCTGCCTTGGCCTCCCAAGGTGCTGGGATTACAGATGTGAAACACCATGCGCAGCCTGATTTTTTCAAAAAGGCCAGGTGAAAGCTAAAAATCGGAAGTTTTTGGTGCAAGTTATCCTAATGTTAACATGTGGGCATCCAGTTAAAATTTTTTTTTTTTTACTAGAGTACTTAAAAAAAACACACATACACACATTCACAGGCCAGATGGCGCTCCACGGCCACCAGTCTGCGAGCCCTGCTGCCCTCTTTCACCCTCGGTTTACTCCGTTTTAAAATGGGTAGAACAGTGCCTTCTCTCACAGGGCAGGTGGGGGCTGAAGTGAGCTGATGCCAGTCATACTGGCTGGCCCACAGGAAATGCTAGCTACTATTCTTTACTAAGACCTGAGACGCTTGGCAAGGTGGCGAGGGCTGGAGTGACGGAAGGAGCTTGTGAAGGTTGGCACGGGAAGCTGGGAGGCCCTGAGCTAGACTTGAGAATCTTTTGGAGTGTGTGCTTGTGGTGTGCCTGGCGCTGTGGGCATAGAGCAAGTTTAAACCGCTGCCCGTGCCTTGCGTTTCGGGGAGAGTTGGGACTCTGCCCACTCCGCCGCTCTTGGGGTTGTACTTTATCCCAGGAATCCCTGAGTACCCCTCCACAGGCCCCTGATCTGGGAGAAACATTCCACTCCCAAAGGTCAGGTCTTTAAAAGCTAAAAGAAGGCAGCGCCTTTCACATTTACCCAAACACATGTTGCTTGTTTGTTTTAATGAGAAACTTCAGGGGGAAGATGCCAGTCCTTCCTACGTATCTGTTCAACAAATCTGCCTCCTGAAACCAGTTCCAAAGATATTTAAATAACAATCCTGGGGAAAGAAGAATTTAGAACAAATTCTAATTAGTCCCATTGGGACTCGGGGCTTTTACAGATTTCTGCCCTGAAAACCCAGAGGCCAGGGCTAAGGTGACTTCCCAATGTCCAGAGTCCACAACTCTCTGCCTTGCTGTCTGGGCTTGGCCCATGCTGGGGCTACTGAGGGCAAAGTAAGGCCCATTCCCAACCTTGCTGGGGGCCCTTGCAGCCCCCAAAGCCCCTAATCTGCTTGTACATTGGTGACGGGGGCCCTGTGTGCTCTGTCTTGAGTTGGAGAAGCCGGGAGTCGCTCTGGCTGACGTGCCCGCGTTCTGGCAGGCAAAGCCCATGATTATGGGGAAAGCAGCCGCAGGCGTGTGTGGACAGACCTCCTGGAGCCTAGGCAGGTGGCCTGCTGACGAGGGAGGCCTCTGCATTTGGACCTTAGGTACAGAAAATTGTCAGGATGGAGGAGGGGGTGTGATGTCATTCCGATGTCACAGCCACTGAAAACATGACCTCGCCACGCTCCACTGCCTTCTTCCTCCCCACTCAGAGGGCATGAAGACCTAGCAGCCCTTCCAGGCAGGGCAGGGGCCCTCCGCTGTGGCAGCAACAGGGTCCCCTGGAGGGCTGTGCCCACAGACGGTTAGGCCTCACCTCCTGGGCTTCTAATGCAGAAATCTGGGGGAGAGTCAAGAATTTGCATTTCTCCTCCATGTTCCAGAGAGCCGCTGCTGCAGCCGACCAGGACCCACACTTGGAGAGCTGCTGTCCTAGGCTTTACCTGGGTTAGTTCCCCTGGCCCTCGATTTGCTGCACGCCCCGGGCAACGTCTGCCTCTCTGGGTTTTGTTTTTCTCACCTACCAACAGGCGAAAAGCCAGCTTTGTCTTTGAGCAGCTAAAACCCCCTCCATGTCGGGATGCCAAATTACTGTTTGCAGGAAGCACAGAGATCTTCCCAGGAAAGACCCAGGCACGACTGCACAGGGGTTTCTTCCTCTACGTTCCGACTGCCTCGTAGCCACTGTGGGAGATGAGTCTCTCTAGGGGAGATGGGCACTTTAAGCCTTAAAGGGACAGGCCAGGCCAGCATCCTTGGACCTCACTGCTGACCCAGCAGGAATCTGGAAATGGTTCCCCAGCCTGGTCTTTGAGATCATTTTGTTGCCTTCAAGAATGGCAGGCTGGGGCTCCATCACCATCCCATCGATAATGGCATGATGGTTAAGAGAACAGGTTCTGGAGCCAGAACTTTCTGAGTTTGAATCCTGACTTCACCTTATACTAGCTGTGTGACCTGGGGCAACCTGCTTAACCTCTCTGAACCTTGGATCCCTCATTGATAAAATGAGGATGGTAATAGTACTTAGCTAGTTGTTCTGGGGATAAAAATGAGCTAATATGTGTAAAATGCTCTGTCTACTATTAATAGATGAGCTAATATGTGTAAAATACTCCATCTACTATTAATAGATGAGCTAATATGTGTAAAATGCTCTATCTACTATTAATAGCTCTTACCAATAATGATTATATATCCGTGTATTGATAAAGGGATTAAATGATAACTTTTAAGTAAGGAGTCTCCAGCAGAGTGCCTGGCAGAGAGGTGGCAGTACTTAGTAAACAGTACCTGTTATTCTTTTCTTGGGCCCCTTGCTGGCCCCTGGACCTCTGTGGGATTTGAGAGACTGCACAGGGGTTCTTACTCTACGTTTTCCGGATCTGAAAACTGCCATGGTGAACACGGTGCCAAGATTCCCAGAACCAAGGGCCCCAGTTGGGGAAGTAGTTCCACTAGTAGCCACCGAGGGCAGCAGAGGGCACATCCTGTCCCCCCCCCCCCCCCCCCCCGCACTGCTGCGGGTTCCCTGGGAGTCCCCCTCTTTGTGAAGAATGAGGAGGTGACTGCTCCCTCCTGCCCACAGGCGCGCGTTCTCCATAACCCCTGATGTGGGAGGCAGTTCCGCAGGGAACACCGCTCACTCAGAGTCAGACTCCCAACGCTGCGTTTTCCAGCGGCATCACCTTGGACAGGCCCCCTTGTCTCCCGTAAACCTCTGTTTTCTCAGCTGGAACCTGGGGATAGGGTGGTTTGGCGGGTTGAGTGAGCTGGAAAGCACGGTGCCCAAACTGGGGTGAGTGCTCAGTCAATGACACCTATTCCCAAGGCTGCACCATGGCGATGAGTATGGACCCTGCCGCCAGACGATGTGGGCTTTAGTCCGGCTTCCGTCACTTACTGGCTGTGTGACTTTGGGTAAGTGACGTGACCTCTCTGTGTCTGTCTCCTCATCTGTAAAGTGGGGATGATAATAATAGTACACTTACCTCTCTGTGTTGTTAGGAAGATTAAATTAATATGTACAATTCTTCGAACAGTGCCCGGCACATGGCACATAGTAAGTGCTATGTAAATGTTTGCCATTATTATTACTACTAGTAGCAGCATTTTCACTGTTCTTTTTTTTTTTTTTTTTTTCAAGACATAGTCTTGCTCTGTTGCCCAGGCTGGAGTGCAATAGCATGATCTCGGTATACTGCAGCCTCCGCCTCCAGGGTTCCAGCAATTCTCCAGCCTCAGCCTCCCGAGTAGCTGGGATTACAGGTGCCCACCACCACATCCAGCTCATTTTCATATTTTTAGTAGAGACTGGGTTTCGCCATGTTGGCCAGGCTGGTGTTGAACTCCTGACCTTATGTAATCTACCTGCCTCAGCCTCCCAAAGTGCTGGGATTACAGACGTGAGCCACCACACCCGGCCTATTCTTTTTATTCTGAATAAAAGGTAAAACATTTTAACTTTCTGCAGAAACTCTCCTACTTGAAGTGAACTCTTCAAAAAGGGGCTTTAAAAAGGTGAGGTGTGGCCCCTGGAAGGAAAGACGTTATTGTTACAATTATGAATCTAACTTGGGGCCCATTGTGGTGGCTTGTACCTGTAATTCTAGTGCTTTGGGTGGCTAAGGTAAGAGGACCGCTTGAGGCCAGGAGTTCAAGGCAGCCTGGGCAACAGCGTGAGACCCCACCTCTAAAAAAAAAAATAAAACTTAGCTGGGCATGGTGGTGGCCCACCTGTGGTCCTAGGTACTCGGGAGACAGAGGCTGAAGGATTGCCCAGGAGTTGGAGGCTGCATTGAGCTTTCATCACACCACTGCATTCTAGGCTGGGTGACAGAGCAAGACTTTGTCTCCAAAAAAGAAAAAAAAAAAAAATTAATCTGGGGCTCATGACAGTCCAGCAGGCAGGGCATGAAGGCCAGCTGAGCTCTGTGAAACTGCTTTAATGGCCTGTTCTGTTCTGTCTGAGGACTGGGCTAAGCTCTGCCTCCAGGAGAAGCCCTTTGCAAGGCCCTAAAGGAGATCAGGATCTCTGCCAGGTCATTGGGGGTCCTGAGAAGACCATCAAAGGGTATCGGTGAGCCCATGACAGGCCCACAAAAGTCTCCAGCCTGGCCAGGACAGATGGCAGGATGGACCCCAAGTAAAATCCTCACCCCCCAAGGGCAAAGGTCTAAATAGGTTTGGGGAAAATCCCACTCTAATCCTTCCTGATGCACCTGAGTCCCAGAGTCCTGCTGGGATGGCTGAGGGAAGAAGAGGAGATCAGCGCCATCCCTGCCAGTGGCCTTGGCAACAAAGGCAGCCCGGGGGCTGCCAAAGGGCTTCGAAGTCACTTTGGAGTCCCCAGGAGTGGACTGAAGATGGCTGTCTCCAGAGAGATAGCAGGGAGTGTATCCCGCTCAGAAGCCATGAGCGTGTCACTCCGGCCTCCTCTGGGAATATTTCACTAACCCAGTTTTTAAGGATTAACCCTATGCTAGGCCCCACACAGAGCTTTACGTGCTCCTCATCTCCTGAAGGCCCCTGCCACAACCCGACAAGTAGTGACCACGATCATTTCCATTTTACAGTGGAGAACCCGAGGATTCTGGGGATGGATTCATCTGCCCACAATCACACACTAGTGAGGGTGAGAGCCAGGATCTGAATCCTGGCTTCTCTGTTCTAGGGACTGTGTCACCAACCCCCTGAGTGGGCAATTTCCAAGCTGACTCCGATGATCCCAGAGCCTCCTGGTGTCCACCTTATTTTGTCTTTTCTCCTAGATTGTGGGTGAGATCCACATGTACTTCTGGGGAACAGAATAGGGAGAAGGGGATGGGCTGTCCTGTCTGAGATTAGGCTGCAAACAGACTGTGGCTTCCATATTTCTTTTCCTTTTTTTTTTCTTTTCTTTGTTTTTTCGAGATGGCGTTTCACTCTTGTTGCCCAGGCTGGAGTGCAGTGGCACAATCTCAGCTCACTGCAACCTCCACCTCCGAGGTTCAAATGATTCTCCTGCCTCATCCTCTCGAGTAGCTGGGACTACAGGCATGTGCCACCACACCTGGCTCACTTCTGTATTTTTAGTAGAGACGGGGTTTCTTTATGTTGGCCAGGCTGGTCTTGAACGCCTGAACCTCAGGTGATCCGCCCGCCTCGGACTCCCAAAGCGCTGAGATTACAGGTGTGAGACACTGCACCCAGCAAGAGGCACTTTATGATCACACAAAGCAAGGTGTCCTGACATTGTGGCTGAGGTCTTCATACCCCTGGAAAGTCTTGCCAGGGGTTACAAAACTGTGGGGTGTTACAAAACTCTGTATCATCCTAGGAATCAAGAGTTAATGTTTTGTCTTAGCAAGAGGTATTTGGAGATAGTAACATGTGGGTTGGAATATCTCAGTAAAACATCTTCTACACATAGAAACATAACATTTGGGTCAATGATGGATCAATTGCATATTGATGGTGGTCCTTTTAGATTATGCTATATTTTCATCGTACTTGTTCTGTTGCGATCTGTTTAGATATACAAAAACTTACCATCGTGTTACAATTGCCTACAGTATTCAGAACAGTGACGTGTTCTACAGGAGCAATAGGCTGTACCACATGGCCTAGGTATGTAGTAGCTATCCCACATAGGTTTATGTAAGTACCCTCTACGATGTTTACGCAATGACAAAATTGCCTACCGACGCATTTCCCAGAACGCCATTCTGCCTCTGTCCCTATCCCTGTCATTAAGCGATGCATGACTATTTTAAAATCACAGCCAGATGGGGGGAAATGGGGGTGAGATTTCAGTGGGCTCAAATATTCAACTTCAGGCAGACTCCAAGCATAATGGGGTCTGTTACTGTTTCTGGGTTTTGTTCCTTGTCGGCTTCTCCAGTGATCTAAAGGAAGTTCCCCTGGGAACGAGGGGACACCGTGATGGGACCTGCACCGATGCCTGTGTCTGTACCCTCTTTTATGTTCTTGGATGGCACCCTGTCCAGCCTGAGGTCAGGGTCACGGGGACCCTGTCTGGCCTCAGAGCCAGAACCAGAGCAGCCTCCCCACCCCCTCACTGCCCCTGTCCCCTGTGAAGTCACACTATGCCTCTGCTCTTTAAAATGAGTTGCCGGGAGGACGAAATGAGGACAGCTCCTGCTGTCTTTGCTGACCCCCAAATCCTCCCTTCCTGCTGCTCCAAGGAGGCTGGACACAGTGTGCCCTGGAGCAGGACAGAGTGAGCCAAGTTGTCTCCGGTATCAATTCCCAGCATCCCCCAGGGGGCCTGGGAAGGTCTCCTGGGTGTAGAACTAGCTACAGAATTGGTAGGTCCCAATGTTAGGAAACAGTTAAGAATTTCAAGACAATAACAGCAGAGCATTTACCTTCTGAGCACGGGGCCCAGTGTGACCACACAGGTCACATGCCCAGAATCTGGGTCTGCATGGGAGTCTCCACTAAAACCCCCCTGGAGTTGTCATTTGCGTAGGACCTGCCCAAGCCACTCAGGGCAGAACATGGGTTGGTTAGTCCTTGGCTGGCTCCAGGATCTCCTGTCACAGAACTGAGCAGAAACATCTCCTGGGCCCAGGCATCCTCATACACATACCTCACGGTGTGTTTACTACACCGCCCCACCCAAGACAGATGGGTTTCTGCTAGGCTACTGACTGCCACTATGGCCACAGACTTGCCAGCCAGCAGAGTTGAGAGCAGGGACCGTGAGGGGCTACAGCTGAGTGAGGGGGGCATGGGAAGCCTGGGAACCTCCAGAAAAATGGGGAAGGTGGACCCCACTGCCATCTGAAGTCCTGGGCCTGAGTGTACAACACACACACACACACACACACACACAGAGCCACAGCAAACCTGCATGGAGAGTTGCAGAGGGAATTTCCCAGGGCTGTGGGCTTGCAAAGGAACCTGGATGTTTGAAAAGTAACTAGAAAGAGTATGTGTGTTTCCAGAGGTTGCAGAGGGGACCAGTGACGGCAGCCCTGGTGGCCAATAGGCTAGATAGAGGCTTTTAGATAATGTTGACTTTCTTCTTCCTCCGTCTCCTCTTCCTCCCTTTCTTTCTTCTTCTTCTTAAGTTTTAAAGAGTTGCTAATATTTCAAACTTAGATTTCACATAAAAATCCACATCCCTGGTAGCTCTAGACAAACAAAAAAAAGTAGAACATCTGGTAACACTAAGACGACATTCCTGCCTGACAGCAATCTGCAGCCTCCTCTGCGGGGGCCAGTGGCCTCGTTCACCACAGTCCCCACCATCCTCATGTCTCTCTGACACCAAATCCGAGTGACAGGAGTGACATACTCATGCTTATGCTGGTTTTTGTTTGCTTCTTATTGGTTTGGTTTTTGTTTTTGTTTTTTGTTTTTAGACAGGGTCTCACTCTGTCACCCAGGCTGCAGTGCGGTGGCACCATCTCGGCTATCTGCAGCCTCCCCCTCCCGGCTTTAAGTGATTTTCCTGCCTCAGGCTCCCGAATAGTTGGGATTACAGGCATGGGCCACCACTCCTGGCTAATTTTTGTATTTTTAGTAGAGATGGGGTTTCACCATGTTGGCCAGACTGGTCTTGAACTCCTGACTTCAAGTGACCCACCCGCCTTGGCCTCCCAAAATGTTAGGATTACAAGCATGAGCCACCACGCCCGGCCAAGTGCTATTTTTTTCTTGTCATGGAGTCGAGAGGAAAGCACATGTCTGTATCCAAAGTATAGCTGATGTACTTCCAGAAATATGAGAAAGAGTATGTTTCTTTGTAGAAGTAAAAAGTCTTCCTAAGTGTTTAATATGCCAAGAGTGTTTAAGTCAAAATAATACCACCTAAATGCCCTTAAGAAATAAACCACCACAGCCCCTGCTCTCCCCAGCTCACTCACTTATGTTCCCAGGCAGGTCCCTGAAGGTAACTCAGGCAGTCCTGGACCAGGTTTCTCCAGGATGCAGGATCTGGTAAGGGCGTTGCTAGCTTCTCTGCCCTCGGGGGCTCAGAGTGATCAGTCTTCTTTTCTGTCAGTTATCTCAGCCAAGGAGAGGAATTACGGGATTCCCAGCATCTCCAGTCACTTGGTGTGGTGTCAGTTTCTTTCTTCCTGGAAAAGTGCTGTAGGGACTTTTCTTCCACTGCTGGGAGCATGCAGCACTTGGCATGCCACGCTGCCCTCCGCTGGGCAATCAAAACTGCTAGCTAAACATGGCAGGGATTCTAAGGCAGCCTCCGCAGCCAGGCCTTTTCCGTCATTGGGTAGGTGAGGATGCAGGGGCGGGTGGAAGCTGGGAAGGCCACATGGTTGGTGGCCAGGCCACTGTGGTTGCCGAGAGCTAGGGCTTCTTACCCACAGGCAGGAAACGGCTCCTAAAAGGTTTTGTAGATTTGGGGGAAAGTAATTTGCTTCTCACAGCTTGTTGGAGAGCCATAGGCCAGTGACCTAGAAATTTGCACGTCTCAGGCCTGGACCAGTGGGAGCTCCAGGTTACAGAGCCAGGTCTGGGCAGGGTAGGGATGCATTCATGCTGCCTGCAAGGGGAGGCTGGGGGCTCCATGAGTGTGTGACTACTCACCTGGCTGTGTAGCCTCAGCTCCCGCGTGGCTACAACTGGGGGAAACTGGACCTGCCTCCTGGGGCTGTCAGGAGATAATTAGTCCTTCTAAAGAGCATCGTAATCCGAAGATCAAAGGGGGTTCAGAGCTGCACACTAACTTCCCAGGAGCACTGCCAGCCTGAACACCTACTCCAGCGGGTGGCTTCTGCTGTGCAGACCCTCCAAGTTGCCATCTCCTACAGGATTCGCCTGGCCTTGTCACTGTTCCCCCACCCACTCCCAGGGTCCAGGCTCTGGTCTCCCCTGGCAACTCCCTCACCTGCCAGTGGTTGCCATAGTTGGAGAGTCCCTAGGCAGCACTGATGATGGACAGTGGGGAACTACTAATGCCCTAACTCATAGATGGGGAAACTGAGGCTGGGGAAGTGAGGTGAAGTCACAGGGCCTCCCACCAGATCTCAGCCCCTTGCTATCTCCCCCACCGAACGGTGCGTGCACGCTGCATTCCCTTCACTTAGAGGATGGCTGGTCACGGCAAAGAGGAGTGAAGGAAACGTCCTGGGACCACTCCCCTGCCCACCCACTCCTCCTGACCTCTCCCAGCCGGCTCTAGGGACCTCGGCTTCTGGCAAGGCTGTCACAGGGTGTCAGGAGAGGAGGGAGATACAGCAAAGTTGCGGGGGAGGCCAGGCAGGGGCCAGAGGCCTTCAAAGACCGGGGCTCCAGGGGTGCCACGGCCGCCCCTGCGACACCGGCCATCTTTCTGACCCTGCGTGTCCCCAGGAATGACCGCTTCGGGGATGCACCGAGTGGCCGGGCCGGGCGCACAATGGGGCGACGCGGCGGCGCTCCCGGGGCACTCGGGCCAGTCTGGGCGCCGCGGCGGGGCGGGGGAGGGGGCGGGGCGCGGCAGGGGCGGGGCGAGCCTCGGCCGTCGCCAGCCCGGAAGGAGCGGGAGGAGGAGCCGCGGGACTGGGAGTCGTTCCCACGTGAGAGGTTCCGCGGCCGAATTCCTCGCGTGCAGCGGCCAAGGACCGCCCGGCGTCCAGCCGGACGGAGAGCCCTGGTCCGGGGCGCCGGGGCGGCCGAGCGGGCGGCAGGGGCGGCGCTCGGCTGCGCCCCGATGCGGCGGTGACCCCTGGGACTGTGAGCCCGGCGCGCGCCGTCGGAGCCCCCCGCGCCGCCGCGGGCAGCGCCCCCAGGGCACCCGGCATGCGGGCGGCCGACTCCGGCTCGTGGGAGCGCGTCCGCCAGCTGGCAGCGCAGGGCGAGCCGGCGCCTTCCTGCGGAGCGGGGGCCGGGCCCTCGCGGCCCCCGGGACCTGCAGCCTGCGAGCCGTGCGTGGACGCGGCGGGGCCCGGCGATCTGCCCCGTGTCGGGGCGCCCCGGGTCCGAGCCGATGGCGACTGCAGCCAGCCGGGTAGGTGCGCGCGGGGCTGGGCGGGGCGGGCGGCGCGGACACAGGCCCGGGAGCCGCCGGGGCCGGGCGCGCGAGGGCGCTCGGAGCCGGGATCGGGAAGCCGCTGGTGGCAAAGTTCTCGCGGCGCGCAGAGCCCCGAGCCCCGGGCGGGTGCAGCGGGAGGCGCGCGGGACGCGGAGTTAGTTCCTCGGCGTGGGGACCGCGGCTCGGGGGCCGCACCGGGAGGCCAGGACCGCGTCTGCAGGAGCCGGGCGATCCCGCTGCGCCTGGAGACCCAGCTCCGGGCCGGACCCGGCGTCTGCTGCGGGAAGCGTGGGAAAGGGGCCAGCCCCGCGCGAAGTTGGGTCGGCCCCCTGGGACCGCACCTGTGAGCCATCTGGCGGCCCCCGCGGAGTGCCGAGGGGAGCCCCCTTCACCGCCGCCCCTCCGAGGCGAAATTGATGCCTCGCGTTTGCTAGGAGCCGGGAGATTGCTGCGTTTCTCATACACTTGAACTCCGAGTAATGCAGAAAGAGAAATTGCAGAGGTGGAGACACAAATGCAGTGATCTAATTGCGTATGGTTGGCTAATCCGCCCCAAGTGGAGAACAGCGTTTTACTGTTAAAGTGTTCCCAGTGGGTGTGCCCAGTCCATCCCACCCAGGCCTCCGCTGTCTTTCTTCCCCTTCCCCCTCCCCCCAGGTTAGGGCACGGGGATGGGAGACAGGAGCCCCCCTGCATCGTCTTGACTGGAGGAGGAAGAAACCATAGAAGACGCAGGGCTTTTCTGAGAAGGGGCTGCCATCATCAGGTCCAAGTTCTGAGTACTTTTTCCGGGAAAGATGGGAGGGAAAGGCACAACATAATTAGTCCTTATTTATTGAACACCTATTGTGTTCTAGTAATTCGCATGCAACATATCCTTAAAATCTTATAACAACCCTGGGAGGGAGGCTGTGTTATCTCGAGATAACACGGATGGGAAAAGAAAAGCTCAGAGGTTAAGTGACTTGCCCAAGTTCCCAGAGTCCTAAGTCATGACGTTGGAATTCCAGATTTTGTTCGTGGAAATCCAAAGCCTTAGCACCATAATACATCTCCCAGGCAGCAAGTTCACTAGCTGGGGAGCACACGGGCTTATTTACCTAATAATTATTAGCCAACCACAAGGCCCACTATTCCTGTTTTTCCTATGTTATCCTCCCCAGAAGATGGAAAGCCGCCTCTGGATGTCAGGGCAGAGGATTCCTCTCTCCTGTGTAGGAGTTTTGCTCTTCCTACCTTCTCCCCAGTTACACGTAGCAGAGTCCAAGACAGGTTGATGTAAAACGGCATAGATGCGAAGAGTAAGCAGACGGGAGAGCTTGGGCAAGTTGCTTCATCTTTTCAAGACTCAGTTTACCCATCTGTACAGTGGAAATAATAATGGTCCCAACTAAAGATTTGTCATTCCAAAGATTGTGTCTGTAAAGCACCTTCCCTCATTCACGGTAAGTGCTTAATGCGTATTACCTCTCAGCTCCTTCTGATGTTACATGCTTGCTAGATTACCCGTCAGTGCCCCACTGACTCAATTTTCCATTAGATGGTGGTGCTTTCTGCTCTGTCTCCACCCTCATGAACTATGTCAAGATGACTTTTGTCTTATCTGTAAAATGCTTCAGTGATCTGAGGCTGAGTGTTAGGTCAGTGGAAGTTGTTATTATGAAAACATGTGCAGGAGATGGCTGGGTGGAGATAAGGCTGGTTACTTTGTGTCTATATAGACTCCAGTTGTGTGTTTATAATAATATCCTAACAACGGGGCTGTAGCCCAGGAATGCCTGTTTCCTAGGTCTAGGGGTGAGTGGTTGCTACTCCTGCAGCCCTCATGTTGTGCCCGTTTTAAAAGAGCGCATTGGAAACCTCTTTTCCTGATTTACAGATGACATCACTGGCATGAAACAAGATCAGACCAGCAGCTAAACCAGAAAGTTTTGAGTTTTCTCTACCCCACTGCCCTTCCCCCTTTCTGGTCTCTGGTTCTTAAAAACCAAATCGAGTTTCTGAGAACTTCCATGATCGCCAGGCATTGAGGGAGGACAGCCTGCCATGAGAATGGTTTCAGAAACCGTGGACTGTTACGAGGGGATTTCCTCTAGGAGGGAGATGGGAACTCTTTGGCCCAAAGCTGCAAGCTGAACTTGTTGCTGAAATAAACATTTCACCCAGGCCGGGAGGTGACTGTTCGTCGAATCTCAGCGCTTGATCCCAAGTTGAATGCTCAGTTTAAGGAGCTGGAAGAGGTGCCCTGTTGGATGGGAGAGTCTGTGAATTGGCACTTTCAGAGATGCGGGGAAGGGGAAAGGTAGAGGGGTGCTGGCCTGGTGAGATGGAGGCCTGAACACCTTCAATTGCTCAGGGAGAATTGTCCTGAGGTCAGCAGGTGATGGCCCTGTAATGGTGACAGCTCTGGCCTCCAGGGTGGATGATCCAGGCACTGGAGCCGGAGATGCAGACATTGGATGTTTGCACAATCCGTTCCTGCTTCTGCCTCTATTGTATTTTACTCTGAGATACTCCACAACTCAGCTTCCCCGTTGGCACTGAGGGACTAACTCCTTCTGTGGGGCAGATCATTCCAGAGCCCCCTCGGAATGAACCAGGTCCTCACTGGAGTTTTTAAAGCCGAGAACAGGAATCCAGTTCTTCAACCTTTCATTGTCCATTCATCCGGTCACATTTCTTGAGCATCTGCTCCAGGCCAGGCACTGTTGTAGCTGCCAGGGATATGGCAGCAGAGGAGATGACTGCAGCCCCGGTTTCCATGGAGCTTACATTCTGTGGGAGGAGATTTCCAGTAGGCAAATAGGCGCAGGATATGTCCAGAGATGGTGTAAGAGTTATGCAGAAAAATAAAGCCAGGGAGAAGTTAGAATGATGGGAGCAGGCGCTGCTTTGTATTTAGGTAGGGGGGACAGAGCAGCACGTTCCAGAACGAAGTGAGGTGCTTGGGTGCTGAGTTTCAAATGCAGGAGGGTGTTGCTGATGAGCTAAAGGAACTAAGTCGTTTTTTTTTTTTTTTTTTTTTTTTTGAGACGGAGTTTTGCTCTTGTTACCCAGGCTGGAGTGCAATGGCGCGATCTCGGCTCACCGCAACCTCCGCCTCCTGGGTTCAGGCAATTCTCCTGCCTCAGCCTCCTGAGTAGCTGGGATTACAGGCACACGCCACTATGCCCAGCTAATTTTTTGTGTTTTTAGTAGAGATGGGGTTTCACCACGTTGACCAGGATGGTCTCGATCTCTTGACCTCGTGATCCACCCACCTCGGCCTCCCAAAGTGCTGGGATTACAGGCTTGAGCCACTGCGCCCGGCGTATTTTTTAAAAGGTGATGGGAAATTAGCATCTTTGTAGACAAGGCGCTCCAGGGGTCTGTAACGGAAGCCTTTGCACTCTAACCTTATTGCTCTGTTTGTCATTTCTCTTTACCCTGAGCTCAGAAAGCCACGTGGCCTTATCCTGCCTCTCCACATCCTCTACCTTTTTACAATTCTGTATTATTGTATTGTGGTGTTCATTTGTGTTCTTATCACTTCTTGCCCCTCCCCTTTAATGAGACCCGAGGCTGAGGGGACTGGGGTGCTTGCATGTCTTCGTGTACTAGCTCTCAGCACTGTTTCCTCCCGGGGACCAGTTACAGTGTGAAACAAACATGATGCTTTGTCTTCATGGGCGAAGCAACCCCGTGGGGACGTGCCGTTGCTAATCCCATCCACAGATGGGGAAACTGGCCCTTAGGAAAGTTCAGTCATTGCCCAAGGCCACGCAGCCAGTGGGTGTCACAACCAGGAATTTCTCCCAGACTGTAGACCTCAGAGCAGTGTGGAAAGACTTCATGTTGCTGTAAAGAAAGTAGACCCACATTATTTCTCATCTCTTTTTCCTTTACACTTTTATCCTTTAAAAAAAAAAAAAAAAAAAAATGTGTCCTGTCCTTGGCACTCTTGGTTTTAAGCAGCTCAAGCATTTGCTTATCTTTCTGCTGTTAGCAATTTCAGCGGGAGGTCAGCTCTCTGTGAGCCCTTCTGAAAAGGACTTCTGCTGGGACTGGGTGAGATGAAATCTCCACTGCTCGGGATTAAGCATGCTTTTCGGAAGCTGCCCACTAGGACCCATTGGTGGGTTTCGTGTGAGCCTACTTCTGCGAGCAGGGTGAGGGCAGAATGCAGGCAGTGGAGGGCTCGGTTCTCCTGGACAATCGGGGTGAAAGCCGCTGCTGAGACCCGTTTCCCTGGGGAGTCTCAACCTGTGACCCAGCACCCTCCACTCTTCACCCTGTGTCAGTGTGATGGACTGAACTTTACCCTTCTGCCAAGGCGGGTGGCACGCCCTAGTGGGTACAGGGCACCGGTTTTGGAATCAAACACACACTGGTTTGAATTTGTCAGCTCTGCTCCTTACTAGCTATATGCCCCCAAGCAAGTTATTTAAGGTACCGAGCCTCAGTTGACCTTTCTGTAAAATGGGAATCTTACTACCCACGTCAGAGTTGTTGGAAATCAGACAGGAATCTGTATGATTAGCATTGTTTCTACCTGTGGGGTCCAATGCCACCCATGCCGTAAGGGAGGAGGGCGATTCCTCCAGACTCCAAAGGACTTGATGTGTATGTGTTTAAAATATAGAGAATACATTTCTCTTATTTTTGAAGTTTGAAATATTGGGATTTACGCAGACAGGTGACTCGAAGGGCTGCTAGCTGCGTACTTGGCCTTCTGAGTCATCATGAAATCTCCACAATGGGCACGAAGCACCATTTATGTTCTTTGTAATATTCCAGTTGAATGAACTGTACAATTTGCCAGGACCCTCCAGCCATTCTGGAGGAAGAAGAGTTTGTTCGTTTTTTAATCATCTCAAGAGGAAAACAGCACCCCTGGCTCTAGAGTTAGCCTCCCGCATCCATAACAGGGCAAGCTGACAAAAATGAAATCTCGGCACATTCGCATGTAGACAGATTTGAGCCCCAGCAGATAAGCGCACCTAACATGTCATTAAAGCCAGCCCAAGCCATCGCCCTGGGGATCCCGTGTTTGCTGTGAGTCACTAAGGGCTGTAAACCCTCCAGAGACAGGCATGGTTATAAGGAGTGTGCGGACGTGGAGTGATTTTAATGGATTTACTCTCCGTGAGTGTGTCTTCTGTTGTGGGTGCCAGATGAGGTGCCTTTCAGGAAGAGGGAAGGTCAGGCTTGCCTTCTGTTCCCAAGGACAACCTCTGTCTCCCTTGTGGCAGCCTCTGTGAAGGTGGGGACTCCAGGCTTTCTCTTGTCTGCTGCTTGGATGCCTTCAGGAGAGGCCAATTAGAGGACATGCATTGTGGCGATGCTCTGGAACTCTTAGCAAATGGCAAGAGCTCAGTCACGTGCTGCACCCAATTTGGAGGAAATTCACAGCCAGAATAATGTAACAGGCACATGAGTGCTGCCTGACGTCCCAGCCCTGAACTGGGTGACACCAAGTCTGGCCTAAGGGGCGGGGGAGCTGTTGGGCTCTGGGAGGGGCCAGTCCTCAGTCCACAGGGGGACTGTTTTGGGAAACACCCTCCACCTGGCACCTGGTGGCTAATCTGCAGGTGCGGACCAGATCGTCTTTTGTTGCCTCTTGGATTTGGAGGCTGACGCGGGCTCCCAGCTAGTTCGGGCTGTAACTTCATCACAGGCATGGACTGTATTCACTCCCTTTTAATTGTACAGAAGTTTCAGAAAGCGCTCCCTGGGGGATTGGAGAGAAGTAAAAACAACAGCTGCTGTTTCCTGGATGCCTTATTCCCTCCCCTCTCAGCGCAGCCTCAGCAGCGTGCTCGTAACTTTGAAGTTCTGTGTGCCCAGGCAGGGAAAAAGGTGGATTTCTGTTCAGTCGGGTCCCACTGGCATGGGAAGATCATTGATTGAGGGCCAAGCAGTAACCAAGCAGCGCCCTGTTCCATGCGTTTCTGTTGATCCCCCCGTTCCTGCCAGCCAGCTGGCATTCTCCCCCTCTTACAGGGAGTCCACCGAGGCCTGGAGAGGGTACACCGATTGTGTTCCAGGCTGCTGTGCTGCCCTCCTGGGGCCATTGCTCTTGAGGTTTTCCTGGTCAGCTGACGAATCCCCAGGCTACCAGGGCACAGGGCCGTGGCTGAGATGCTGAGAGTCATGGGGTTTTCTCTCTGGCACCTTCCGCTCACTGGCTTCCAATCAGCCAGAGCCAGTTGGGAGGGGGGCCTCTGGGGCCCAGAGTGGCTCCCAGTCTCTGTCTCCAAGAGACTCTGCCCCTGCCCCTTCACCCCAGCCAGAGGTCAGAGGCGAGCTGGCTCCTGATGGGAGGTCACCCTTGCACCCATTTGGAAACCTAGAATGCAGAGCCCTGAGAGGGAAGTCTGTGCAGGGCTGGGGTCAACCTGCTCCCTCTACAAGGTGAGGAAACTGAGGCCCGAGGCTGGGAAGGGATCATACTCCAGGATGTCACACAGTGAGGCTTCCAGGGCCAGATATGAAACTTTAGAAAATGCATGAGAGGCTGGGGGCGGTGGCTCCCACCTGTAATCCCAGCACTTTGGGAGGCTGAAGCGGGCGGAGCACTTGAGGTCAGGAGTTCAAGACCAGCCTGGACAACATAGTGAAACCCCATCTCTACTAAAACAAAACATACAAAAATTAGCCAGGCATAGTGGTGCATACCTGTAGTCCCAGCTACTCGGAAGGCTGAGGCAGGAGAATTGATTAAATCTAGGAGAGGAGGTGGAGGTTGCAGTGAGCCAAGATCACGCCACTGCACTCCAGCCTGGGCAACAGAGCAAGACTCTGTCTCAAAAAAAAAAAAAAAAAGAAAGAAAGAAAGAAAGAAAGAAAGAAGGAAAGAAAGAAGAAAGAAAGAAAGAAAGAAAGAAAGAAAGAAAGAAAGAAAGAAAGAAAGAAAGAAAGAAAGGAAGGAAGGAAGGAAGGAAGGACAAGTCATGGGAATGTCTTGGCAGCTCTGGAAGTTTTCACCCTTTACCATCTTCCCCAGCCTCCTCTGACCCCTTCAAGGCGGGTCTCAGACTTTGGGGATTGCACTGGTCTGGGGTGCTTGCTGATGTATAGATTCTCAGATTCCTCTCCCCAGCCAGGAATCTGGATTTGTATCAAGTACGCTGTGTAATTTTGACATTCCACAGATTAGACTTTGAGAACCTCTGCCCTTTGCTTTCCTGGGATTGGGTTAATTTTAGAGTAAGAAACCCCGGAGGGCACAGGCTGTGGTTTATGCTGTGTTGCCCAGACTGGAGCGCAGGGGCGATCAGAGCACACTAGCGCCTTTTCACTCCCACAGGTGGCTCAAAGTACCCAGTCAGGTAGATGGACATCTTAGTTAAATCTCACTTTTTTTCCTTTTTGTGCCAACCCTTACCCGGGCACATGTGTTCCCAGAATCTGCTAGAAAGAGACACATGTATTTCTTGGTCTTGTGAACTCGCAAGGCTGTCCTGCAGTGAGAGAGCAGGCAGAAGCTTTGGTGGTGGCTGTTCCAGGCTCCAGGCTGCCCACCAGCACTCATGTGCTTCCCATTCGAATTCCTGGCTCCTTGAGCCCCGCAGAGGAGCCAAGGCGCTGGGCAGGCTGCTAGGAGACAGAGGAGACAAAACTCTTGTCCTGTTACTCACCCACCTTCGAGGCCTGTTCCCATGCTTCCCAGGGCGGCCCCTCACCCTCCCGGCCCTGCCCACACCCCGGGTCCCTTTCATTGTCTGCGTGATGCTGTTCCCGTGGCCAAACATCCAATTGAGTTCTTGTCTGTGCTTCCTCTGGCATCTCTACCTGTGTCAGTCAGACTCGGAGAGCCACATGGGGGAGTTTCTATTTACTCTCTGCCCTTTGAGGAGGAGAGCCAAGGGGCTTGGGAGATTGCGAGGCGACTCTGTGTGTGGCCCTCCCCTGCGTGGTAGCCCCTGGGCTTACATGCAGCTGGTACGACTGAAGAACTGAGATTTAAGTTTGACTTAATTGTAAAAGGCCACATGTGGCTAGTGGCTCCCATGTTGGAGCTGACCCTGAGTCAGAGCATGAGGCTATTGAGTGTTTCCAAGGCTTGGGAAGTCTGAGATATGTGTTTTTCCACCAAGAAAATGTGTGTTTTCCACCCACAAGGAGCTGAGCCCTGACATCACTGGGCTCAAATGCAGATTCTCACCCCAGAAATCGACTCCAGGTTGCGGTTCAGAATCCTGCACTTTTTTAAATGCATTTTTTATATTGTGGTAAAACATAATTGACCGTTTGAACCATTGTTAGAGATTCCATTCAGTGGCATTAGGCACATTCAGTGTGGGATGACCGTCACCACAATCCACTTCCAAAACTTTTTCATCACCCCAAACAGAAACTGTGCCCGTTAAACTCTTAACTCTCCATCCCTCTCCCCGCCACAGCAACCACCGTGCTACTGTCTATCTCTGTATATTGGCCTATTCCAGGTACCTCATCTAAGTAAGATCACATCGTTGTTGCAGGATTCTGTGCTTTTTTTAAATTGCATTTTAGGTTTTGGGGTACATGTGAAGAACATGCAAGATTGTTGCATAGGTACACACGTGGCAGTGTGATTTGCTGCCTTCCTCCCCTTCACCTAGATCTGGCATTTCTTCCCATGCTCTCTCTCCCCAACTCCCCACCCCCCACCATCCCTCCCCTATTTCCCCCCACAGACCCCAGTGTGTGATGCTCCCCTCCCTGTGTCCATGTGTTCTCATTGTTCAACACCCACCTATGAGTGAGAACATGCGGTGTTTGATTTTCTGTTCTTGTGTCAGTTTGCTGAGAATGATGGTTTCCAGGGATTCTGTGCTTTTTAAAAATTTATTTGTTTATTGAGATGGAGTCTCACTCTGCTACCCAAGCTGGAGTGCGATGGTCTGATCTCCGCTCACTGCAACCTTCGCCTCCCGAGTTGAAGCGAATCTCCTGCCTCAGCTTCCCGAGTAGCTGGGATTACAGGCATGTGCCACCACACCCGGCTAATTTTTTGTATTTTTAGTAGAAACGGGGTTTCACCATGTTGGCCAGGCTGGTCTTGAACTCTTGACCTCAGGTGATCTGCCCGCCTCGGCCTCCCAAAGTGCTGGGATTACAGATGTGAGCCACTGCACCCGGCCCTCTTTTTTCATAGCATAGTTGTGAGTGCTAAACCCAAGGACCACTCCTTGCCCCGGGGTTTTGAGCAGAAGGGCACCTGCTGCTTAGACGCTACAGGGAGGTAACCCTTCCTTCAGTGCCAGAGAGATTTTCTGTTCAGCATCAGAACAGTCTGCCCCGGGAGGGAGTGGGTTCCCCAGCACTGGAGGCATCATGCAGGGACTGGGTGTGCCCCACTAGGGTACCAGAGTAGTCACTGGGGGGCTGCTGCTGGCTGGCACCCATCTAAATAGTCAATTTCCCATCCTGGCCTCCCGTTGCCACCGCCATCTCTCCTTTCAAAGAAAGGTGGGGAGGTTGGGCCAGCTGAGTCTGTGGTTCTGCAGCCACCTTCATACCATGAGCATTCCCTCCTGCCCGACACCTTCAAACCTCTGACCCAGGCTGAAGATCCTCGCTGATCTTGAGTAGCCCTTCTCCCGGTGCCGCCAGCCTCTGGCATTCCCTTAAACCTCCAGCCGTGGGGGGAGGAGTTGTTGGGCTTGCATTTCCTCAGCGCTGCCCCCAGCTTTCCTGTGCTCCTTTGAGGCCGTCTCGGGTGCGCTCACAGCTGACCAAGGGGCAAACCTGCATCTCTGGTGTTCCCTCTGCAGGGATAGAGGCCACCCGTTGGGTTCTGGGGCAGTCACGGATGCTTCCCCTGCCAGGCTGGGCTGCCTTCTCCTTCCCACCAGGGTACAATGCTCCTTCAGGTGTGGGGTGGACATGTCTACCCTGGGTGGCATCTTTCCTCTCTCTGGCACCCTCGAATGACCTGTGAGGAGCTCCATTTTATTTTATTTATTTTTTTTTTTTTTTTGAGGCAGAGTCTCACTGCCTCCCGGCTAGAGTGCAATGGTGCGATCTCACCTCACTACAACCTCCACTTCCTGGGTTCAAGCTATTCTCCTGCCTCAGCTTCCAGAGTAGCTGGGACTACAGGTGTACACCGTCATGCCCGGTAGTTTTCGTATTTTTAGCAGAAACGGGGTTTCACCATGTGGGCCAGGATGGTCTCGATCTCTTGACCTCGTGATCTGCCCGCCTCAGCCTCCCAAAGTGCTGGGATTACAGGTGTGAGCCACCGCGCCCGGCCCCAGAACTCCGTTTTATAGGTGGGGAAATGGAGGCTGACACAGCATGATCTCTGTAAGCCACTGCTGTCTGATAGAACTTTCTGCAAAGCTGGAAGCGGTCTGTATCTGCATCGCCCAGGATGGTGGCCCCTGGGCTTAACTGTAGCTGGTACGACTGAAGAACTGAGATTTCCATTTTACTTAATTGTAAAAGGCCACATGTGGCTAGTGGCTCCCGTGATGGAGCTGGCCCTGAGTCGGGGGATGAGGCTGATGAGGGTTTCTGAGGCCTGTCTCAGCTTTGGAAGCCTGAGGTGTGTGTTTTCCCACCATGCTCACCTGCGGCTGCCATGCTTCTCCGCGTGGCCCCCACGCCACCATCCTTAGAGTCACTCAGGGGTGTGTTGCTTTCCGGTGTTGTTTCCTGGACCCCATACCCACCCAAACAATCAAAAGCATCTCGGGGCCAGGCGCAGAATGGCTCACGCCTGCAATCCCAGCACTTTGGGAGGCAGAGCCGGGTGGATCATTTGAGGTCAGGAGTTCAAGACCAGCCTGACCAACATGGCAAAACCTTGTCTCTACTAAAAATACAAAAATTAGCCAGGCATGGTGGCACATGCCTGTAATCCCAGCTGCTCTGGAGGCTGAGGTGGGAGGATCACTTGAACCTGGGCGATGAAGGTTGCAGCGACCCAAGATCACGTCACTGTACTCCAGCCTTGGCAACAGAGAGAGACCCTGTCTCAAAAAAAAAAAAAATCTGGGAATGTGCCCAAGAATCTGCATTTTAAACAGACCCCACCCCTACCCCCAGATGATGCCAGCTCACTCTGCATTTTGAGGACTGAGGCTCCAGCACCTGCCGTCTTTACTTCTGTGGGTCTTCCCAGCGTCAGGGGCCCAACTCTGTCCTTTGTGCCTCTTCCCCGATCCACATCCCCCAGAATCCCATGAGCTGGGCCAGCGATTCTCCAGGTGTGTTGCCAGGACCAGCAACATCTGCAGCCCCCGAGGACATAGCAGATATGCAAATTCTCTGTCCACTCCAGACCCAAAGAATCAGATACTCTGGGTCTTAACAAGCCCACCAAGGCAATGTTGATGAAACTATAGTTTGAAAGCAGCCACTGAGCAAGGCCTCTCTAGAAACCTTCTACTTATTTTTCCTCTTTCCCTCCCTCTCCCCTCCCCTTTCGTTGTCTCCCGGTACCCTGGCCTGCTCCCTCCCCAGCTGCCAAGGGCTGGTTGGCCCTTCTATGTCTAGAGGCTGCTGGATGTGTCACTAGATAGTCTGTCTGCCTTTTACAAGGGCCTTCAGAGATCCTGGCCTTACCCAGGGGACGGCCCTAATGGTGCTGTTAGGGGGGCAAGCGGAGCAGCAGCCTGCAGTACCCCCGCCCCCATCTTCTCCCAACACCCCAGGTGGTGGCCGCCTGCTCCCCCAGGGCCAGAATTTCCGAAGAGCAGAGGGCCAGATGGGCCCATTTCCCTGGAGCCTCCAAGCCCGCCTGCCCTTGGGGATGCCTGGACAATGTCCACCCAGCCCACAGCTGTGCTCAGCAGATAGTACTTTTCCATGTCACATGTCCCCAGTGTGTAGAAAGGCAGGGGAGGTGAAGGGCAGAACATCAGCCCTGGCTTTGCAGCTGACCTGCTGTGGGACCTTGTACAGCTCACTCACCCTGTGGATGTGTGTCCCTGTTTGGTGAAGTGAAATCATAGCGTCAGCCCGGCCTAGCGCGTAGATCTGTGCTTTACAAGAGCCCGTGGATGTGGAAGTGCTTCATTCACACTGAGGCGCCTCAGAGATGCGGTTGGTACCATCGGTTGGTAGCTATAGGATGCTGGTGAGGACAGACCTGTACCTGGGCCACCACCTTGTCCTGTTTTTCCCAGGACTTTACTGGTTCGCCCCTGAACATCCCACACCATGGGATGTGCCTTGGTCTCAGGCAGACTGGGCTGGTTGGTCACTGGTGCTCTGCTCCGCTGTGCCAGCCACACTCGGCTGCTCTTGCCATACAGAAAGGAATCCCGGCTGGGTGCGGTGGCTCACACCTGTAATCTCAGTACTTCGGTAGGCTGAGGCAGGTACATCACGAGGTCAAGAGATCAAGACCATCCTGGCTCACACGGTGAAACCCTGTCTCTACTAAAAATACAAAAAATTATTCAGACGTGGTGGCACATGCCTGTAGTCCCAGCTACTCAGGAGGCCGAGGCAGGAGAATGGCTTGAACCCGGGAGGCGGAGGTTGCAGTGAGCCGAGGTCGCACCACTGCACTCCAGCCGGGGTGACAGCAAGACTCCATCTAAGAGAAAAAAAAAAGGGGGGGGGATCCCTCTACCCTCCCAGCAGCTGAGGCCTCACCTACCTGCCCCTGCTTTTAGATTCCCCCATCACTTTGATCCCTGCTGCTCGGCTGTCACTCCCAGCTCATTCAGGACAGCAGGCATCAATTCATGACCTTTGCAGCTCAGATTCCAGCCAACCAGCTCTTCATTATGTCACATTTGTCCGTTTGCTCACTCAATCACTCATCCTGTAAGTACTCACCAGGGCCCAGCTGAGCGCCTGGCACTGACCGCTGAGCAGGACAGACCTTGCTCTCATGGCACTTACATTCTGGAAGAGGTTTTGTTCTGTCTAGAACTCCTAACTGAAACCAGAAAGATACCCTCCCTCACCTTCTCCCCAGATGCGACAGGCCTGCTTGTTCACTCACACGGCAGACATCCAGCACCTGCTTCGTACTCGGTTTTGTGTGAGGATCTGCAAACGTGACAGTCCCCCTTCTGCCTCCACTGGAGGAGCTCAGGGTCTCTCTGACCCATGAACCACCCTAGCTCATCCCTACCCTTCGCCTTGCTAGTTCCCATCCCTCCCTGTCCTAGGCCTCCAACCTTTCTGGGAGCCCTTCTTGCTCATGGCAGCCCCTCTGGGCGTCATTCTTGCAGTGCTATCTGCAAATGTCACCCAGATCACAGCGTGGCAGAGAGTAGCCCTGCAGAAGGTGAAGATGGCACCTCAGCAAGCATGTGTCTGTGCCCCGTATGTCTGCACCCCATGTGTCTGACCCCTGTATGTCTGTGCCCATTGCTAGGTGTTACGGGACCAGAGGAGAGCCTTCATCATAGACCCTGCTGGTTAATTACTTGCAGGTTTTCTTAGAGTACCTACTTTGGGCCAGATCCCTTTCCAGTTCCTTGTGGAAGAGGTCGGTTTTCTCTTTTATGAATTGTGTGTTCTTTCCCTTCCCCCTCTGTCTTCAGGGACTGTCGAATCCATTGCCACCTCTTAGGTTCCGTTCACCATCTCCTGGCCGTAAATAATCACGTCCCCTCCGCCTCTGGCCCTCCTATCCTTCTTTGATCACACAAAGTCCCACGTCGGCTTGTAGGAGGACCCCTGGATCTGTCAGCCTCCTGAGTATGGGGCCTGGGTGGGGTTGACTGAACACCCTCTCCTTCCCTCCCCAGTGTGCCTGCTCCCTCCAGGGCCTGCATGAGCGCTTGCTGTGATGTCCCCTTCACCGCTGTCCTGGCTTATCCCTGACAGAGCTGAGCACACTGAGGTCCGCGGCAGCAGCTGGTGCTTCGGGTGCTCCAGACGGCATCTGGCTCTTCTCAGCCTTCCCAGTGGGAGTCTGATTTTCCAGCCTGTGCCTGGAGCTTGGCCATCTCCCTGGAAGGCGCTGATTGATCCCCTTTAGAGGTGACTTGAATCCATACCCAGCAGGCAGGCCAGTGCTACCTTCTCATAGCGGAGCAGGAGCACACAGCCCCGGAAGGCAGGAATTTAGCAAAAGGGCACCTGTGCTTTGTGCTTGGTGGTGTTTCAGGCGGATCCGCCTGTGTAGGAGAACAGGCTCCCCTCCCTGAGCGAGGACAGGTGCACAGACACAGGGCTCTGAACATGGGGACGTTGGAGTCCAGGTAGCAAGTGCTTAGGGCAGTTAGAGCTGACCGCCTGGGTGCCAATTGTTTCAACAATGGGGACCCTGAGCAAGCTTTTTAACCCCTCTGAGCCCCAATATCCCCATCTGTAAATTGGAGCTGCTAGCCCTATCTAGTAGGGGTTTTATGGAGATTAAGATCACCTGTATTAGTTCAAAATGGACTGGATGCAGTGGCTCATGCCTGTAATCACAGCACTTTCAGAGACCGAGGTGGGCAGATCACCTGAGATCAGGAGTTCGAGACCAGTCTGGCCAAAATGGCGAAACCCCGTCTCTATTAAAACTACAAAATTAGCCTGGCGTGGTGGCAGCGGGCACCTGTAAACCCAGCTACTCAGGAGGCTGAGGCAGGAGAATCGCTTGGACCCAGGAGGCAGAGGTTACAGTCAACGGAGATCATTCCAGCCTGGGCAATAAGAGCAGAACTCCATCTCTTTAAAAAAAAAAAAAAAAAAAGTGGGTGCTGGAGTGATATGAGACTCACCGGAGAGATGGCAAGTCAGACAAGCCAGCCCAGAACCCAGTGGTCCATAGGGTGCCATGCACTGGGGCAGGATCTGGATTGCTGGGGGGAAATTTTGGGTTAACATCTGCCTGGGCTTTGCTCTTCTGGCGACAGTCGGTCAGAATCTCATGCATTGTGAGAAGCTCACACTGGGGACTCTTGGGCAAGCTACTTAATCTCTTTGAGCCTCAGTTTCCACATCTTGTAAAATGGGAATGATGGTAGCCACCCTGCAGGGCCAGCATACAGTAGGAACATGGAGCTGCTGCTTTATTAATAAGCCAGCTTTAAATACTGCATGCAATACTGTGGATTGGAGATAGTGATGTTTATCTAGTTATTCATTTTTTAGTTGCTTTTCTTTTCTGTTTTTTGAGAGAGAGTCTCACTCTGTTGCTCAGGTGCAGTGGCGTGATCTTGGCTCCCTGCAACCACCGCCTCCCGGGTTCAAGCAATTCTCCTGCCTCAGCCTATTGAGTAGCTGGGATTATAGGCGTCCACCACGACGCCAGGCTAATTTTTATACTTTTAGTAGAGACAGGGTTTAACCATATTGGCCAGGCTGGTCTTGAACACCTGACCTCAGATGATCCATCCGCCATGGCTTCCCAAAGTGCTGGGGTTACAGATGTGAGCCACTGCATCCAGCCTATTTATTCCTTTAGACACAGGGTTTTGCTCTTGTCGCCCAGGCTGGAGTGCCATGGCAGGATCCTTGCTCACTTCAGCCTCAAACCCCTGGGCCCAAGTCATCCTCCTGCCTCAGCCTTCTGAGTAGCCAGGACTACAGGCACACACCACCATATCTGGCTAATTTTTTAAAACTTTTCGTTTATAGAGACAGGGTCTCACTGTGTTGCCCAGGCTGGTCTCGAACTCCTGGTCTCAAGTGATCCTTCCACCTCAGCCTCCGAAAGCGCTGGGATTACAGGTGTGAGCCTCCCGGCTAGTAATGTTTATTAAATGTGTGATCCACATGGGCAGTATGGGAGGTGCCTCTGCATAGGGTGGAGTGTGTGTATTTGAGGGCGTGTGTTCTCGGGCCATCTTCTCTGCCAGTTGGGATATTGAGAGCCATGGCAGTGACAGCTTGGAGCTTTGTTGTCGATCGCACAGGCTCAGGGTCCAGGTGCTGTGCTGAGCAGTGATAACAGGAGGTCCCTGCCAGGCTGAACAGAGAGACCCTGAGCTCCTCCACTGGAGGTGGAAGGGAAGGGGGACTATCACGTGAACCCAAGTTACAGGGGGCCAGGGTTGACCTAGGGAAGTCCCAGGGCTCAGCCTCAGGAGCGCCAGGTTCCAAAGGCAGTGACAGAGCCTGCCCCAGCCTGATCATCCCTCGGGGAGGGGCCTGCTCCCTCTGCGCTTAAAGGCCTGGGAGACAGAACTGATTGGTCCCTGCCTATCCAGTAGTTTAGTGGACCGTGGATCAGGTGACCACCCTGGTCCAATCAGCTGCCTCTGTACAAGTGGGCGGGGTACTTGGTACAGAGCGCTGCTTCCTCCCAGGGGCCGTGGGAAAGTAGCTGTAGTGGAGGCGATTGAGGGCAAGGAAGACAAATTGACTCACAATGTCTAGTGCAGTTGTTCCTCTTGAGTTTGAACACCTTCAGGCATTGGAAACTCACTTCCTCTCCAGGCAGCCCCCTAAAATGTTTGATTCGTTTTAAGCATTCACTCACTTTTATATTGAGCCAAGAATTGATCTCACAGTAGCATCCACTCGTTGGCCTGTATCCAGCGTTTGAGGATCGTACACGCCGAGTCTGTCTCCTCAGCGTGATAACCCCTCTGTTGTTAAGAAGACAGCCACGGTGGCACGGGGGCCAGCTTCGTTTCTCCGGGCAGTTTTCCTCCCAGCCAGGGCAGAGGAGATGGGTTGGGTGGTTGGGAGCACAGGACGTCTTGCCTTGATTCTCTCGGCTGAACCAACCTTAGATCTCTCGTCCCCCACTGGGAGCCCTTTGTGAGGGCGGAGGAAGAACTGCTGGAGCCTGTACCTTCTCTTGCACGTCCTAGGGAAGAATGTTCCCCAGGCTGAGCTATGTGTTCCTGGCTCTCTTGATGTTTGTTTAAGAGGACACAGCAGGAGCTCAAAGACATCCGGCAGCCCCTCTGGACGCAGGCAGGGAGACGGGCAGGTGGAAATGGCTGTGGAGGGTGGATGGGGCTAGCTCAGTAGCCTGGGCCAGGCCAGGCAAGTAGAAATGGCCAGACAGATGTCATCTCCCTCTCCCCCACCCCCTCTTTTTTTTTTTTTTTTTTTTTTGAGAGACGCAAATCTTGGTCTGTCATTCAGGCTAGAGTGCAGAGGTGCAGTCTCGGCTCACTGCAACCTCCACCTCTGGCTTTCTTTTTCTTTTTTTGAGACAGAGTCTCACTCTGTCACCAGGTGCCAGCGAGTGCAGTGGCGCAACCTCGGCTCACTGCAACCTCCGCCTCCTGGGTTCAAGCAATTCTCCTGCCTCAGCCTCCCCAATAGCTGGGACTACAGGTGTGCACCACCACCTCCAGCTAATTTTTCTGTCTTTGAGTAGAGACGGAGTTTCACTATATGTTGGCCAGGCTGGTCTCAAACTCCTGACCTCAGGTGATCCACCTGCCCTGGCTTCTCAAAGTCTGGGATTACAGGCATGAGCCACCACGCCCGGCTTCATTCCCCTTCTGTAGCCTGCCCTGCGTTCCACCCCCATGCTCTCAGGTCAGAAGGAACCCAAAGGCACACAGTGGCAAGTTCACGTATTCCTTTTAGGATCCATGAGTAGTGTCCATAGTCAAATAAACAGTACTCACCTCTTGGTCCTGAGAACATGTGCCCTCAGCAGACAGATTACAAAAACAGGAGGTGAAGATGGAATAATACATCATCTGCCGACCATTGAATAAAGGAGATTGAATTTCTCTGCAGGGAAGTTTTTAACCTGAACCAGCAGCCTACCTTCCAGACCAGGGCAGCCTGGGTGGGTGGGTTGGATTGGGGAAGGCGGGGGGTTCTGGTTTTTTTTACTGTGCTTCCCCAGAATTAGCTCTCTGCGGGGGTGCATGCAGAGAAGATGCTCATTTGGAAGGAGATGTATAGCTTTCTCTGGAAATCAGGAGCAGGGAAGATTTCCTGGGCACCAGAGTTATCCTGAGTTAATTTTCATGAATGCTGAAAGGATCGCAGTTGAAAACTCTTTGCTTCTGCACATGGTCTTTGCTGAAGTCCATGCTGTCTGCTCACCAAAGAAGGATCAGAGAGCTGCTATCCTCTCGTCTGGCTTCCTGAGTTTGGGTTTCATTGTCCCGGGCATGGGGACTAGAGAGTAACTAAAGCCTTGCCTTAGTATTTTGTTGAATTCCTGGGATATTTGCAGCTATGGATTGTCTACCGCTGGAGCTGGGGTGACCTCATGGCCTGGTGGGTGATCCGCTTGCAATTCCAGAGAGACATGGCAACAAGCCCACATGATACAGGGCTTGTTCATGTCCCAGGTTGCGTTACAATGCAAACACCTGCTCCCCATGAGGACTTTTATTTCTTCAATTGGTTTATTTTCTGCGGCCTTACCCAAGCGTGGAGGCAGTGTTGAAGCATCACAAGCTGTGGTGTTTATGTGGCTGGTTTTGTCTTACACCTCCCACCCCTGCCAGCCCTGTATGCCCAGGGGACACATCTTTGTCCCCTCTCCTCCTCAAGCAGCCGCGAGTGATCACAGTATTACTGCAGGTGTGTCAGGGAGGAGGTTCCCAGATGTTCCAGGGATATTTACGGGTTTGAGGTTTGTGGAGGTGGGGGAGGCAAAAGGAAAAATCTAGTAGAAGGTCTGCTCAAGAGAGGAGGGCGGGAGAAGCCAACTCATGTGAATAAAACATGGAGATGAAAGAAACGCTTCTGACCTGCTCCAAATGTTAACCTCAGCGTTTCTGCACACCCTTCTGTTCTTTATTCAAGCTGCGCACTTTGATTCTGCTGCAGTGGAACCCAGAACCCACTCTCCTCTAGGGGGTACCATTTTCTCCTGGGACATGAGGGGAGGGGATGGCTTCAAGGAAAAACAGGTTTTGTCACGAAAGCACCTCTGGCCAGGAGACTGTGGTCCTAGGGGGGCTCTGGCTTGACGGAAGGAGGCTTTTGTGCCTGGGGCCAGCTCAGCTCACTGGATACTCCTTGGGCTCAGAGCGCAGGTCAGGGGTGCACCAGCTGCTGCAGCTCAGAATGCCTGGCTCCTGCCAGGAGGACCCGGAAGGATGCTTCTCTGGGTAAGAGATTTCCTTGTCTGGGTTGGCAGGGTCGTCTGTAATCCTCTAAGAGAGACAAGCCTGGAGCTGGTCACCACGGGTGAAAATCCGGCATTGCCCTTCTATCTTCCTGCTTGTTGTGGTCTTGTGTTCTGTGGAACTGGATGTGAGCTGCATATGCGTGTGTGCGTGTGTGTGTGTGTGTGTGAGTGTGTGTGTGTGTGTGGTGGGGGAGGAGAGCCTTGGTGGTTGTTGTTGTTTTTTTTTTTCAATTTACATTTTTGGAATAGTTTTCTCCTCTGCTCTCCCTAGAGGCAGCCTGCAGAATGGAAACAGCATTTGACCTTTGTGAATTGTTAGCAGAGCTAGCCAGAACGAAGGGGGAAATGCTCTGTGGGAAGTCAGAGAGCACTCAGAGCGGGAATTAAAGTTCCATCGCTACCTTTTTCGGTCCATAAACCAGAGAAAGGTAGAGGGGACAGCAGCAGAATAGCGCCCAAGCCTCCAGATTAGGATCGCACAGTCCCTCACTCAGCAGTCAACGCGCAGCTGCCAGAGACCCTACTCCGGAGACCTCTCAGCAAAGAAGGTTCTACCTGAGGATTTACATCAAGAGATTCCATAAGTCTCTGGGGACCCAGGACCATGCTTCCTGGGAAGGGCTGGTTTCACAAGAGAAGGCAATGTGGCTCTTGAGGGAGGAGCAGGAGGGGAAAAACGTATGTAGTACTTTCCGTGTGCCCAGCATTGTTCTTTTATGTATAGACCCTCGATTAATTCTTACAACAACCTTATAAGAGAGCCACCCTTACTCCCATTTTACAGATGACAGAACTGAGCCACAGAGAGGTGAGGTGACTTGCTGGAGACGACTCGGTTAGTAAGTGGCTGGGATGCCTGGATGCCTTGCTCGAAGTTGTATTTCTAGCTGCTCAGATGGCACTGCCTCTCAGGCGAGGTGCTCAGTGAGTGTCAAAACCAAAAGTTGGGCTGGGCGCGGTGGCTCACATCTGTAATCCCAGCACTTTGGGAGGCTCAGGTGGGCGGATCACCTGAGGTTGGGAGTTCGAGACTAGCCTGACTGATGTGATGAAACCCCATGTTTACTAAAAATACTTAAAAACAAATTAGCTGGGCGTGGTGGTAGGCACCTGTAATCCCAGCTACTTGGGAGACTGAGGTGGGAGAATCGCTTAAACCTGGGAAGCAGAGGTTGCAGTGAGCTGAGATCTCACCACGGCAGTCCAGCCTGGGCGACAGAGCGAGACTCTGTCTCAAAACAAAAACAAAGAAAAAAACACACACACACAAATGCTGGCTATGCAGCTTCTATGTCAGGGTCAAGTTTTCCTGTGGGGAAGAAGTTCCATCTTCAGACATAAAGATAACTTGGGGACTTGAGTTTGTCTGCCTGTTCCCGCTCCCAGCTCCCCCTCCTAAAAAAAAAAAAAAAAAAAAGCAACTCACATGTTGCTGTGTCTTAATTGTACATTTGGTTCATAGACAACACTGCTGAAACTCTCCAAGTGAAGTAAGGGTGTTTTTCTAATCCGCTTTGTTCATTTCTAGTCCTGAAGGTTGTGGCCTGATCGGGGGCAGACAGAGTTGTGGTCTCCTGCTAGCGTTCCGAAGCCATGCCCGCAGAGGCCCCTGGAGACAGGATGAACTGCTCTGGAATGGCAGGCCTCTCTGGCCTTCGAGTAGGCAGGGGTCCTAGGAGGACAGGAGCGTACAGCCCTAGAGAGGCAGTCTCCAGTGTGGTCGGCCTGGTGTCTGGGACTGGGAGATGGGCCAGGGGCAGGAGTCAGGTGGGGAACTGGGCTTGGGCCTCCCAGTACCCCAGACTCCTGTGTGACCTGGCTGAGTCATGGTGCTGTTCCTGGGGCCTTGGGGTGGGCTGGCCTTTCTTGAGGACAATAAAACCCACCACTGTCATCTTCCCAGGGAGTTGGGATGATAAACAGAGACGCGAGTATTTGAAGAAGGGGAAAAGCATTTCATTCACCCTTTATCCGTATCAGCAATATCAGCCCTCCACAAGGCCTTCTGCAGATGGAGGCCCCATCCTGTTCTGGGCAGAGCGGGAGGCCTCTCGCCGGCCTGCCAGCTGGTCTGCGTCCTGAGCTTCCTTCCGAGGTACATTCGTTGGGTTTGGGGGTTGCAGTGGCCCTGCCACACATCACAGAACAGCATCCTGGGGCGAAGGACCGCAGTGCGCAGCACTGGGCCGCACGGGGCGCAGGGCCCACGGCTCCCCAGCTGTTTGCTCTTGGGCAGGCCTCTCAGCCCTTTTGCCTTAGTTTCCCCATCTGTCAAGCAGGACTAAAGCCACCGCTGAGGTCTCCGGGAGGTTGTGGGTGTGTGTGCCCAGCCCCCGGAGCGCAGCGGCAGGTCGTGGAAGTCCAGTGCTGGAGGCTGAGCCGGGTCTCCTGTGAGCCAGGCTTCCGTGGCCCTGGGCCTGCTCTTTGTCAGGCCAAGGTAATTTTTCAATTAACTCGATTGGCTGGAAACAGGGACACCCTGGAGTGTGGGAAAACGTCCCAGGCCGGAAGACCCCCTCCCCACCGCCCCCTCTCACTTGGGGCTTGGCTTCCAGAGGGAGGATCCAGTTTCACATTGGGACACCAGGAAGTGATCCCCATGCCCCTCTGAAGAATCTCAGATGGCGCCTTCTGGAAACCCCAGCAGCCTCCGCACTGGCAGCCAGTCTGTCCTCCCTCCCGGCCCCCACCCCTGCCGGGCTCAGGCTCCGGCTCCGGTGGGGAGAGCCTCGAACGCCGCTCGTTAGTGACTATATTGCTAAACAATTTAGAAAGGCAGCCCTGCCAGTTTTCATAAGCGAAACATTTAAAGTATGCAAAGCATATTTTATTTCTTCCTGGAGCAGCTGCTCATTCAGGCTGGAGAGTCATCGGGAGTGGGTTATATGGATTTGTGAGCTGCCCCGCAGCCTCGCGAGCCTCCCACCGAGGGTCTAGTGTCCGCTCCGGCCCAGAAGACTTGGGCAGGCTGAGCCCAAGGCATGCTCTCCTTTCCTGTCGCCTCCACGGAGCCAGGCACGCGCTCTGATGGCATCAGCAGCTGTCAGCCAGCGTTGACGGAGGGCCCATGGCGGCCAGGCCCCTTCCCGGGGCTTTTTATCTGTCCTCAGGCCTTGGCACAGTGGCCCTGGAGGTGGATGTACTATGGTGATCTTCATTCTCCACACAAGGACAGGGAGGTGACCTCCCAGGGCCAAACAGCTACCCAAGGACAGAGCCAGGATTCGAACCAGGCCATCCAGTTCCAGAACCACTGCTCTTCGCTCTCATTGTGGCCATTTTACAGGTGAGGAAGCGGAGGGATGTGGAGGTGTTGGGACTGCAAGAAACGCCCAGTAGGCGAGCACCTTCACAAGCTGCACGGGAGGCAGTGAGCCCCGCAGGTTTGCCATTTGCTCAGGCACCAGTCTAGACTTGGTCGAAATTCTTCGGAAAGCTCGCGTCTGTTCACTGTGGCGATCTGGGAATTGCAGGCTCCCCACCCTCGTGTGATGGGGACGTCTAGGAGAGCCTTCCTCGGAGCCCTGCTCACCTACTTCTCCTCTGAGCCCTGCTCACCTACTTCTCTTCTCGACATAATTGTTTGCATCTGCAGGGGTCCTCGGCATGCCTTACGCATTCTGCTGCATTTAACCCCTGAGTTGAAATCTGACAATGGCTTAGCATGTTCAAGCCGCAGCGCGTTCCAGTTCGGTTTCCAGCTCGTGGTAGCCAGTGGCTGCGATGTTGAGGTTGTGGATTTCAGACACGTTCTGCTAGGCCTCGTTCTGGTTATCTCCAACATGGGAATAGAAATGCCTATTCTCTTCCCCTAGTCTGCTGAGAAAGTTAGCTCTCCCGCCCGGAGCTAGACACGGGAAAACCTGCTCTGTGGCGCGTGGGACAAGCAGCAGCTTCCATCTTTCTGTGGGTTCTGGGAATGGGTGGAGAAGGAAACTGAGACGCAGGGTGTTGTGCTGCTGAGTCACCCTCAGGGTGGGAAAGCAAGCAGGGCTGGGCTCTCCCCTGCCATGGCAAGGCCTTGGTCCAGTTGCTTCCTCCCGATCTGCAGTGAGCTTTGGGCTCCGGCGTGGATGGTGTCGTGAGGTGGTGGGTGTAACTAATGCGGGCCCATCTTTGTTTCTCCTCTTGGGGTGTTGGTAAATTTTTTTCCTTCGAGGGTGGAGAAGAGGGAGGATGGACGAGGACGAGTGGAAAGTCCTGCACGGTGAGGGCGTGGAGGGAAGCAGGCAATGCCACCCGGGGCTTGCTGTCCCTCCCCTGGGTGCCTCCCTTCAGGAGCCTGGCCTTGGGGAGGGGAGGAGATTGTTGCAAGAGCCAAGACAGGGGGACCTGGCTAGTTTTTCCATCTGAAGCTCAAAGACCCAAGGACCAATTTCAGCTCTGTGCCCACCTGTGAGACTGCTCGTCCTGGCATTTAGTTTGCAACGCAGGCACAGCATGGGACTTAGGGCTGGGAGCCTATCCAGTGGTCAGGAACATGAGCTTTGGAATCAGACCAGCCGGGGTTGGGATCCAGCTGTGCCACCTGGCCCAGCTCTGTGACCTCTGTGAACAAAGCAGCCCTGCTGTTCGAGCCTCCATTGCTGCGTCTGCAAAGTGGAGACAATGCTAGCACTTCTCCCATGGGGTTGGCAAGAGAATCACTTGAACCTGGGAGGCGGCTTGGTGGTGGGCTGAGGCTCAGTGCCAGGCATGTAGTGAACACCCACACGGGAGCTGGAACCCTCGGGTGAACCCCGGTGGCCGTGGGGTTGGCACAAAGACCCCTCCAGATGGGGGAAGAGGAGAAAGACTGATTTGGGCAGGAAGAGCCTGGAAATGGCTTTGAGGCAAAACCTAAAAGGTTCATGCCATCCAGGGTTTCAATCCAGGGGGACTGGCCACTGGGGTCAAAGAGAAGGTAGAGTTGAAGTCTAAAGTGATCAGTGCCCATTGCTTAGAAGAACTAAGTTCCCTTGTCCATTTTTGCTCATCCAGTTTCTGAAGAAAGAATAAGAGCTTCTAGTGTCTAACACATAGCAGGTCGCCTTCCAGTCTGTAGGGACGCTAGGTACCCAGAAAACTGTCTCTGACAAAAACAGTGTATCAGGATTCTTTCTCAAGTACAAGGGATTAAAAAATGCAACTCGAGCTGGCTTCAGTGAAAAAGGGAATGTATTGGCTTATGTAACTGACACATTCAGGGGTAGATTCTGGCTTCAGGTGTGGTGTGATCCAGGACTCAGGCATTTGGGTATTATCCAGATCCTGTCCTAGTCTCATTGGCTCCTCCCCTCCCAGTGGCAAGACAGCTGCCAGCAACTCCAGGCTCCGTCCTCACAGCCTGAGCCCTTGGTAAAAAGAGCACCTGGAACCTGGTCCAGAGATTTCCCTCTGATTGGACTTACTTGGGTCATGTGCCTTCTCGTGAACCAGTCACAGTGGTTAGAGTGATTCAGTGATCTCGTTGGCTGGACTGGGACGTATTTTCATCCCTGAACCACAGACGTTGACAGTGGGGGCTCCCCAAAGGGAAATGGAGGCACCTTGTTGAAAAGAAGGGGCATAGATGTCAGCCAGACAGAAATGTCTGCTGCCCAGTCCAGGGTGGGATAATGGAGAAATTTGGAAAGAAAAGGCTGGATGAGGTGGCCTCTCAGAGGAAGCGGTGGCGTGGAGGCTCAGCTTGATGGCTGTACTGAGAGTCTTCTTTGTACTGAGAGGATGGTCCAGGAAGCCCCCATCAGCCCACCTGGCTTGGATAAACTGGCCACAACTCGCTGCTTCTAATTCTCAGAGGAAAATGTGCTCATTAGGCCAGGGATGGTGGCTCACACCTGTCATCCCAGCACTCTGAGAGTCTGAATTGAGTGGATCCCTTGAGACCATGAGTTCAAGACCAGCCTGGCCAACATGGCGAAATGCCATCTCTACTGAAAATACAAAAATTAGCCAGGCGTCCTAGTGCATGCCTGTAATCCTAGTTACTTGGGAGGCTGAGTCAGGAGAATCGTTTGAACCTGGGAGGGGAGGTTGCAGTGAGCGGAGATCACGCCACTGCACTCCAGCGTGGGCGACAGAGTGCGACTCTCTGACTCAAAAAATAAGAAGTTATTTGTCTGTGGTTTTACATTAAGCAGCTGAATTGGGATTAAAGGGAAAAAAAAACACACATTCCTTTATTAAAAACCATAGTTAATACTATCTTAAAGAAGGGAGGGAGGGAAAGAGAGAGAGAAAGAAAGAAAAGAAAGAGAAAGAAAAGAAAAAAGAAAGAAAGGGGGGGAGGTATGGAAGGGAAGGGAAGTGGGGAGGGAGGGAGGAGGGAAGGGAGGGGGAGGAGGAGGAGGGAGGGGGAGGAGGGAAGGGAGGGGGAGGAGGGAAGGGAGGGGGAGGGGAGGAGGGAAGGGAGGGGGAGGGGGAGGAGGGAAGGGAGGGGGAGGGAGAGGAGGGAAGGAAGCAGCTCACTGCGGGCTGCAGGAGACAGCTCAGCAGAGGCCAGCCTTTCCCCATCCCTCCTACCCAAGCAGATGCCCAAGTAGGCAGGAGCAGACTCTTCGTAGTCATCAAGGAGGCCTGGCCGTGGACTTTGGGATTGAGCTGTCTTTGCTGCCACTGCCAGGCAGGGACCCAGCCACCCAGGCAAGTGCCTGCCTCTCCCACCCCCAGCCAGTTGGTGTTTTGGGAGGTTCATATTCCTTCTGGTGCCAGAAGCACCTGCCGAGTGATTTTGCAGCCACTGCCATGAAGGTGGCACCCAAAGCCCCGGCAGACCCCAGAGGGCCGCTTTCTGCAGTGCCAATCCTCGGGTTCAGTGGGGCTGGAGGTTCGCGATTCCTTGGCTTCTCCAGGGCAACTCTGCTTCTGAGCCTGTGCCTGTCACCCCTCCAGGGCAGCGACGTGGTTGCTGCCCAGCCTGTGTTTGGTGAGGGGTGAGTGAAGGCGTGCAGGAGAGGATCGGGTTTCTGGGGTGTGGCACAGCCCCGCATGGGAACTCTGGGCAGCAAGGTGGTAGAAGAGGATTCACTTGGCACTCAGAGGTCTGAGGAGGGTCTGGCGAAAGGTGCGTTTACAGGCCAGTGGCTTCGCCGGAAGAGCCTCCGCGGGGAAGAAGGTTTCAATACCAACTAATGGAAAAAACAGTCACTATGCAATATGAGAAAAGGTCAAAGGCAGTGTCACCTGAGTCCCCGTGCCGCCCACACCCACCTGTAGGAAGAATTCAAGCGGTTCTCCGGGCCTGGGAGCACCTTGGAAGAGACCCTGGAGGAATGGGTGGGTGTTATTTGAGAGTCTTCTCCTATTTGGGGATTGCTGGACTGCTTCCCGTCACCCGCTACTGAGGGACAGGATCATATGACACGGGCCCAGAGGATGTGGAAATCTCCACCAAGCCAGGCTCCTGCTCTTGCCTGCCTACCTGCCACCAGGGATGGACAGGGGACAGGGGACAGGGGACAGGGGACAGGGGGATGGGGGATGGTTGGGAGGGTCAGTCTGGCAAATGGAGACAGAGGTGGTTCAAGAAGATGGGGATGTTTCCAACTCCCCACGCCAGGACCAGGCAGGAGAAGGGAGGCCGGGGGGCGCCTGGGAGGGTCAGCCCCACAGAGGGAGTGACCCCAAGGCTGGTCTCACTTCGCCCTAAAGGCTCAGGATGGTCAACAGAAGCATGGCCTTCAGGCTGGCACTTTGCAGGCTACCGCTGCCAGACTTCTCACACCACGGGCAAACTGTTAACTTGGGAGGCTGTGAGCTGTCTCCCTGCGGCAGCGCTGGTCACATACAGAGCTTTGAGGAGCCTCTGGAGGGGTCCGCGGCAGAGAGTCCGTGTGGCTGTGGCGGCAGCCCTGGGCTGGGCTCATCCGGGACTGCCAGCCCCACACAGATGTTGGGTCAGCTGAACAAAGAGACTGAGGTTCTGTGACCTCAGGCCTCCCAAGCCAGGGAAAGGATAGAAATGGGGGTAACTCTCCAAAGAGGGTTCCAGGGCTCTCTGCCCAGCCACAGGCCCTGAAAGAAAGGGTGCGCCAGGCTTTTGTCCACCTGCAGGGGTCTTGATTTGGCAGCTGTACGCCCAGGAGAAGGGGAATAACTCCGTGGTTACAAGCAGCAGCAAAATTCCTATGTTTAACCCATGTCTCCCCGTGTCAAATGAGGCCGTCCCCTAGGGTTCTTGGGTTGGTGTTTTTTTTTTTTGAGATGAAGTCTCACTCTTGCCCAGACTGCAGTGCAGTGGCTCAATCTTGGCTCACTGCAACCTCCACCTCCCGGGTTCAAGCCATTCTCCTGCCTTAGCCTCCCAAGTAGCTGAGACTACAGGCACAGGCCACCATGCCCAGTTAATTTTGTTTTTCGGTATTTATTAGTAGAGATGGGGTTTCACTGTGTTGGCCAGACCGGTCTTGAACTCCTGACCTTGTGATCCACCTGCCTCAGCCTCCCAAAGTGCTGGGATTACAGGTGTGAGCCACCACACCCAACCAGTCCCCTAGGGTTCTTAAGGAGATTGAGAATTATCGCACATGAACATTTCGATCAATCTCAACACCTGTAAAGGGCTCAGAAAGCATGACGATTGTCACCTGGGCAAAGGCGACAGACACATTTGAGATCAGAGCAGAGATGCGCCTCTTTCCTGCCACGTGCTATACCCGCAGAAAATGCAGAACAGAGAAGGAGCCCTAGGCCACAAGCGAAGACCCCCTCTGCCCTGGGCGTTGGGCTCTGTGGGCCTCCGTGTCCCTGATTCTTCCTTTCCAGGACTCCCCTCCTCTCCTGGGTACATGCTTTGTCGGATGCATTAATACACTCGTCCTATCACTGTTTAGTTGGGGCCTGGGCGTTCCTGTCTCTTAAGATTACTTTGTCCATGAGAGTCATTCTGTCTCTGTCTTTTTGTTTTTTAAGTTTGTTTATGTATTTATTTTTGAGACAGAGTCTAGCCTTGTCACCCAGGCTGGAGTGCAATGGTGCGATTTTGGCTCACTGCAGCCTCCGCCTCCCAGATTCAAGCAATTCTCCTGCCTCAGCCTCCCAAGTAGCTGGGGTTACAGGTGCCTACCACCATGCCCAGCTAATTTTTGATATTTTTAGTAGAGACGGGGTTTTGCCATGTTGGCCAGGCTGATCTCAAACTCTTGACCTCAGGTGATCTATCTGCCTCGGCTTCCCAAAGTGCTGGGATTATAGGCATGAGCCACCATGCCCATCCATGTCTCTGTCTTAAACCTTTAACCCTCCAAGAGCAATCTGATTCCTTAGTTTTAGGTCAAGCGTCATCCCAGGATACTGAGACCACACTTGGGCTTGATTTGACCCCAATCAATAATAGCAAGAGTGGTGGGCTTGATCTCATGCCCTGCCAATGCCTGTGAGTCTCAGGCAGGCACCACCACAGTCCTACATGGGGTCATGAGATGAGGGCGGCCGTCCAGCATGTGGCATCTACATGCTCAGGGGTGGCTGCAGCTGTCATCTCTGCAAGGCTTCATGGGGACAGTGGCAGGTCAATACAGAGCACTCGTCCCTTGGAAGTGACCTCCATTTGGCCGTGGTGGGTGTGGGACCATTCTCTGGGCGCGCGCGCAGGCGCGCGCATGTGTGTGTGTGTGTGTGTGTGTGTGTGTGTGTGTGTGTGTCTCAAGCAAACACCCTGGTGTTTCCTGGACATGCAGAGCGCTCAGTGTCCACAAAGCCGCCAAGATGGGTGGGGGTTAGACCAGGATACCCCTCTCACCGGGGCCTGCTGGAGAACAGGCGGTTGGTTGGTTGCGCACCTCGATTTATTTTGCGGGGAGGGCTATGGAAATGAGTTCTTAATGGAAAATTTGAAATATGCTACTGCTATATTTAGATTGTTTTTCCTCCGGGTATAATTTACATAGGGTAAAATGCTCAGCTCTCAAATGTACAGTTTGTGTTCAATACGTTTTGATATTTGGGTGCGTGGCTGCTGATCTAGGTGTCCACCCGATGAGCAGCTGGGCACAGTCCCTCCAAGCCTGGACTCTGCGCAGAGCCCCCCATGCTTTCTGCCTCCCTCATTCTCTAGACTTGATGACTCAGCCTTCAACACATTCATCCCTGCTGTTTCATCCCCCCTTCCTGGGCTGCGGAAGCCCAAAGGTCGGGGTTGTGCCGTTAGTGAGGCCAAGCCTTTCCCCTGGAAGATCCAGGAGGTTCGCCTTTTTCTGAAATGATGACTATGATGAGCTACATTTGACCCTCACGTCGAACCTTTTGGAGAATTTCCACTGAGAAACGGATTGCTTTGTTTAACGATTTACCGCAGGCCTGAGGGACTGGCCTTGGCTCCATTTTCAGATAAGAGATCAGACGTTGCTGGTCCACAGGTTAAATAGCTGGGAAGTGGGGGAGCCAAGACTGAGCCCCAGCTGGCAGACCCCAAACCCGCATGCCTGTCTCAGCACTGCAGTGCGTGCCTCCCAAGAACACGGCACGGAGCACGGGGGCTGGGTGTCGGGTGTGAGCAGAACAGAGTCTCTGCCCTTGTAGAATGGACAGACTGGCTCTGTGGCCACACCCTTCTCCAGGGACTGTGTGGGGACTGTCCCTCCTGGAGGGTCAGGGCCACCATGCATGAAATGGCTGACTCACTGATCCCCTGCTGAGGGGCATGCCTCCCTCCGCTGGCATCCACCAAGCCAAGCCTGGTTGCTGCCGAGGCCCTGCTGGCTCGGGAAGCCCTTTTGTCACCCACAGACCTTGCTCCTCTCCTTCCCGATGGTGATAGTGTGGAAGTTGAGGCTGGAGGTGCTGAAACCAGACCGTCTTGTGTCCAAACCCTGGCTCTTCACCCTGTATGACGTTGGCCAAGCCATTTAACTCCTCTGAGCCTCAATTGCCCCATCGATAAACCATGAATGATGATAACAGGATCTGCTTCGTGGAGTTATTGTGAGAATTAAAGTAGATAAGATAAAATATAGCAAAGCGTAGAGCCTATAACATGTGCTCAAGAAGTGTTAAGAAAGATATAATTGTTATGATAGTAGATGATAATCATAATATTATTGTTATTGAGTACTTTGGCTTGGGAAGGCTGGCTTTACAACCCTACAATTCACCAAGAGCCTTTGCAGTCTAAGAGGTTGCCTTCTGTTACAAGGTGGCTGCTGCAGATCTAGCCATTACGTCTACTTTCCAGGACAGAAGGTGGAGAAAGAGGTAAAGCCATATTTTTCTAAGTAAGGGTCTGTCCTCCTAAGGGACTTTTTTTTTTTGCATCTCACTGGCCAGAAGTGTGTCACATGGCCAACCCTAGCTGCATTCCAGGGACAACCCTGGAAATTTGCATTTTTTTAAAGTGGGACTCACTGCTTTTACAAACTAAAGTCGGTGGGCTGCATTAGCGCAAGGGTCTGCCCCAGCTCCCTTTGCCACCTAGCGTGGACCTTTCCTCTGAGTGGGCACACCACACCCCCTTTCCCTTGGGGAGGAAATCCCTGGGGACCCGCCAAGTGGCCTGCCTGCTGGTCTGGTTGTCCCCCCGAGGGCAGGACCATCGGTAACAGTCGGCTCCCTGGGGCAGGAGGGCCACCGTTTCCCACGTAGTGTTTACTTCCTGCCACCATGGCCAAGAGAACTCTGCTAAATATATGGGTTTGGGGCCCCGGGGCCCCTCTACCCAGGGGACTGAGGACACTGCAGTTAGCCAGCGTCAGCAGAAAGGTACCCAATCAATCTTTGGGTAAAGGCCAGGACAGTTTTCTCCAGAAACGATGACTCCTTCCTCAGTCGCTGCCTGGCCTTTGGCAAATGGCTTTCTCCTCTTGCTGGGTCACCAGCCTGAGCTATACCAGATGCTTAAGAAAGACCATCTTCATCTCATGCCCTCTAGCTCGGGGCCGACAGGAGAGCTCCGTGCAATCATGGCAGCCGTCTAGATCGGCACTGTCCCCTATCCTGGCTCCTGGCCATGTGGGTGCACTTGAATTGTGGCTAGAGAAACTGAGTTTGCCATTTTTATTAATTTATATGTAAGATAGTCACCTGTGCCTTGGCAGGTGCCATACTGAGCAGTGCAGCTGTAGACCCCACCCATGATGGCAGAAACACAAAATCCGTAGCATTCATCTAGACTCATAAAGAGTGGGTCCCTCTAAGAGTACCCATGTTGTGAAGGCCCAGAGAGAGACAGTGACTGGCCCAAGGTCACACAGCAAGGTAATCGTTCCTCTGAGGAAGAAACTCAAGTCTTCCAGTGGCCGCTTCTTTTTTTTTTTTTTCGAGATAGAGTCTCACTCTGTCGCCGGGCTGGAGTGCAGTGGCGCAATCTCACCTCACTGCAACCTCTGCCGACTAGGTTCAAGTGATTCTCCTGCCTCAGCCTCCAGAGTAGCTGGGATAACCACATCTAGCTAATTTTTGTATTTTTAGTAGAGACGGGGTTTCACCATGTTGGCCAGGATGGTCTCGATCTCTTGACCTCGTGATCCACCCACCTCGGCCTCCCAAAGTGCTGGGATTACAGGCGTGAGCCACCGCGCCCGGCCCCAACAGCAGCTATTTTATTGTTTCTTCAGAAATGTGGTTGCTCCCTGCTGTGCAGAGGGGAAGGTGAGCTGTGCACACAGTGCCGAATGTACCAGGCACATGACAGCACCTCACACAAGTCTCATTTATTTCTCTCTCCCCTGTTTTACACGTGAGGCAGCCGAGGCCCAGGGAGGAGAAGTGCCTGCCCGTGGTCCCAGAGCTGGTGAACTGAGAGGCTATGGACCTTAGGCTGTGATTGCAGTCCCAGGGTTTCTTCCACTCCTGGAAGAGTCCGGGGCATGTGAGATGGGGGCCTCCACGCCCAGCTGGGGCAGGTGCATTTAGCAAGCTCTGATAAGCGTCTCTCTTTCCATGGAGTTGTTTTTCCAGCCTGGTCTCTGAAGACTTGGCTCCCGCAGCTGCTGCACCTGGTGACCCGCCCTCCAGGTTCCCATCAGCTTGTTCACGGCTTGCCTGGAGCGGCGGGGCTTAGGCGTCAGGTACACCTGTTAGGAAGGTGCACGCAGAAAAAAACTTGCCTTTGCCGATGTTAGCCAAAGAGAAAGACACATGGTGCCCAGCTCCATCTGGCGCTCTGCTCTCATCTGAGTGAGGGTGCAGAGGAGACCTTGGCAGACGCTTTCCAGTGCCTGCCCCGCCTCCCCTGTGTAGCGCTCAGGCACAGCCCGCACCCCTGGTTGCCCCATTTCATGGTGTCCAAATCCCCATGAGATGGGAGTAGCGCTGCTGGAATAAAACACAAGACGCCCAGTTACATTTGAATTTCAGGTACGTGATGAATCAATTTTTAATGTAAGTACGTTTCCCTGCAGTAGTTAGGACATATACTGAAAATGATTTGTTGTTTATTTATCTGAAATTCAAATCTAACTGCGCATCTAGGGGTGTTTGTTTGCCATGACTCCGATTTGTTTTGCTTACTCTGGCAACCCTAAGTGGGTGGCATCCATGCAGCATTCATGACAACTGAGACCCAGAAAAGTGACACAAGGCTTGTACAAAGTCATGACGAGGCCCCGGCCAGGCCTGGGTTTGAAGCCAAGTCTCTTGGAATTCATTGCCTTCTTCCTGGACAACAGTAAACAGTCTTGGTGGCTTCCTCGGGGTGGTTGGAGGAGACCCAAAAGTCACTTAAAAAAAAAAAAAAAAAAAAGCCTGGCACCGTGGCTCACGCTAGTAATCCCAGCACTTTGGGAAGCCAAGGCAGGTGGATCGCCTGATGTCAGGAGTCTGAGACCAGCCTGGCCAACATGGTGAAACCTTGTCTCTACTAAAAATATAAAAAATTAGCTGGGAGGCAGAGGTTGCAGTGAGCCAAGATCACGCCACTGCACTCCAGCCTGGGCAACAAGAGCAAAACTCCATCTCAAAAAATAAATAAATAAAATAAAATAAACAAAAACAAACCTGCCTCTTCTACCTGTGTGACAACGGACATACTGTTAACAGTCACTCATATCTTATTGTGAAATAGACTCTTAGTGACAGCTGAGAGGGAACAGGGGCCCTGGTAAAATAAGAGATTGAAGAGTACGGCTCAAGAGGAGAACATTCCAGCCTTGGCGACTGCTAGAGACGGTGAGCTGAGGTGTGAGCACCGAGGGGTGGTTGGGGTTGAGGCCTTTTATAATACGACCTCTCCAGCCTTCCTCCTGTTCTTCCTCACCTGGCACCCGTTTCCTGGTCACTCACGACCCTCCAGCTTTGCAGCCACCTCCTTCCCCAGTCCCAGCCTCCAGGGCCCATCTGGGATGCCGCCAGCTTCTTGAAGGTGTCCGAGTGCTGCCAGCAGATGTGGCCCCTTCTGTATTCTGTTTCTTCGTGTGTGCGTCTACTTGCTGGAGGTTTCTGGAGGCCAGGGGTCTTCCCTTCTCTCCCCTGGCCTGGAGTGTAGGTGAGCCCCAAATGTTTATCCAGAATGAGGCCAGGGACAGGGCGCCCAGAGCAAGCCTCCTACTTAACAGTTTTGCTGAGAGACTTGGACAGTTCCCAGGCTGCCTCCGCGGCATGAGGTTTGGGGGTCCTTTGAGGGTGGGGTCCGGGAACACTAGCTTCGGAGTGGGGCCTGTCTGGGGCATTCACCTAGTGCCCCTGTGTGTAGATGGGTGGATGGAGCCATTGGAGAAACATTACCAAGTGCCCGTGACGTGTCTCGCAGACAGTTTCTAGCACTGGAGACCCCACAGTGACAGAGACGGGGCAGGATTTGTGACCGGGCCCTGCGGTCCGGTCCTGTGTCCCCCGAGCACGCAGCTGGGAGGCGACGGAACCTGGACGTCACTGTGGGGTTTTGTCTGGGTGGCCTGCGTGCTGTTGCCACTGGACGGGGCGGAGCCGTCTTAGGCCTCTTGAGTCTGTGACAGTGAGGCTGAGACAGACCGCGGGGAGCAGACCGTGAAGAGGGGACAGGAGCTCCGCGGCCGGCCACAGCCCTGCGGAGGCCCCGGGGTGCGGCCAGCCGAGCGCCGTCCAGAACTGAGAGAAGCCGGCAGCCTGAAGGAGGCCTCGGACAGGGCCGAAGGGGCAGCTAACGTGCCGGATGGGGCAGGGAGGCCGTTGGTACCGAATGAGATGCCCCCTGCACCTCAGAGGTGCCCTCGGGCTTCTGTGGGGAGGAAGGACTCTGGTTAGGAGTAGCTGGGAGGGCAGGGAGGTGCCCTGGGAGGCCTCCTCTCCTCACAGGGGTGGCTGGGCCCATCGAGGCTTCGGGAAGTGTTGTGAGGTGGAGGGGGAATGAATAGGGGCCGGAGGTGCCACCGCGTTTTCCCAAGGCAGCTGATGAGAGAGAGTCACCCCATCCTCAGGCCTCCGCCCTGCTCCCCCTCTGCCTGTCCCTCCCCTGGACCTGGCTCTGCCCTCCCAGCCTGGAGGCCAGGGGATTCCTAGGGAGTCCCGAAGGTTGTAGTGCCTTAAAGATTGCCAGCAGGCACCGATGGCAAAAGTAGAGCATCTAAGAAAGGGCAGTGCCGCTGCACCCTATTTGTGTGCATGGCATTCACAGACCACCTCTTGTATATGTACATGAAGCACTTCCTGTGTACATGGAGCACTTCCTGTATACATGGGGCACTTCCTGTGTACATGAAGCACTTCCTGTCTACATGGGGCACTTCCTGTGTGCATGGAGCACTTCCTGTGTACATGGAGCACTGCCTGTATACATGGAGCACTTCGTAGGTACATGGAACACTTGCCGAGTACATGGGCACTTCTGTATACACAGAGCACTTCCTGTGTACATGGAGCACTTCCTGTGTGCATGAAGCACCGCCTGTATACATGGAGCACTTCGTAGGTACATGGAACACTTCCCGTGTACACGGGCACTTCTGTATACACAGAGCACTTCCTGTGTACATGGAGCACTTCCTTTATGAGGAGGGCCACTTCCAATGCCCCCAAGGAGCCTTACAGCTGAAGAGGGTTGAACCCATTTAACAGATGCAGTGTCCGAGGCTCAGCAGGCAGGGACTTGTACGTCAGCCACCACATGCCTGGCTGGAGACCTGGTGACTCCAAAGCTGTGCCCCAGCCACGCCCCTTCCGTGAATCACGGGCAAGGACTGTGCACCAGACCTCCAGGGAGCGCACATCCCCTTTACCAGCAGGGACGCTCCTGGCTCTACCTGCATGTGTCTGGGCCAGCCAGGGCTGCCCTTGGCCCCTCCCCAGGTTCATCTGCGATGCGAATATCAGGACAGAGAAGACAGCATGGGGAGGGGGCAGCCTGTGCCAGGCGGCCAGCACGAGGCTGGTGAGTGTGGTGCCTTCAGCTGTTTATTCTCGAGGGCAGCCAGGTGCCAGGTGCTGTTCTAGGCACGAGGATGTGGCCATGGACAAAACAGACTCAAGTTCCTGCCCTCCTGGGCCTTACAACCAGCCTGTGGATCACAGAGCACGACAAGCGCTGAGGAGTGTTGCGGAGAAAGAGCAAGAAGGAAGGAGGCTGGGGGTAGGGGGTGGGGGCGCAGGGGGTGGGGGCGCAGGCGGTGGGGGCAGAGCGTGCCAAGCTTCCGCCACAGCAGTGGTGCACACAGACAGCCCTGCACCCTCACCTGCCCCGGAGCCCATATTGAGTTTGGGAAGGAGACAGATAAATAGAGCATCACACAGGGCGGCGAGAGAAGGCCTCTCCATGGAGGTGATGGGGAGTGGACGCTTGTGTCACAATGGGGAGGTGGCCACAGGAAGAACCGGGAAAGGGTGTTCAGGTGGAGGGCACCGCAGAGACAAAGGCCCTGTGCTGGAACGAGTGTGGCATATTGCAGAGAGAGGGACCAGTGTGACTGCAGGTGGGGAGAGGCGGAGGATGGAGGCAGAGGCCTGGCCCCAGCCACGGCTGCCCTTGTCCCCTCCCCAGGTCCCTCTGCGATATAAAATAGGGGAAGGGGAAGGCAGCGTGGGGAGGGGAGCAGCCTGTGTGGAGGATGGGGGAGTCCTGGTGGCCAGCACAAGGCTGGTGAGTGTGGCACCTTTGTCTGTTCGTTCTTGAGAGGACCCGCTTAATGAATATTTCAGCATGTCCTTCCAGCGTCTCCTAAGTGAGGTTGGCTTCTTCTCTTAACGCACTCTCTTAAGAGTTGCACAGAGGTACACGCAGCCTGGCTCCTGTGCACAGCCTGATGCCCCTGCCCTGCTCACTGCCCCCAGCACCCCTTGGCAGTTCTCTTTTCTCCGTTGCCCAGGTGAGCTGACCTGGGCATGGGTGTGTCTATCCACCCGCAGGACTGAGAAGCTGACAATACCTTGGTTGTCACGTCTCTCACTCTGGGAGGGTGGCGCATGTTCTGGGTCCCCTCCCAAGGCACCGCAGGGACCAGGAGACATCGAGTTCTCCTTGGCCCCATTCCTGGGGCCTCTCTGTACGCAGGGTTTGATTTGAGTGCTGCAGAAACCTCTGCCCATGGTGTCACCTTGTCACTGCTCATTAGACCCTTTTTTCCTGCAGGACACTCAGGTGCAGATGCACAAGTTTCTACACAGTACTGAGCTCCCGAAGGCCATTGTTTTGCAAAATGTGTTGAATATTCCTTTTATGGCTGTTTCCCAAGCGTGAGACTGGGAGCCCAGGCTGCGGAGTCAGCCGGGCCTTGGTTCAAATCCCAGCTCTGCTCCGTACTAATGTTATGACCACCTGAAGTTACTTAATCTCTCTGGGCCTCGATGTCCTCATTTGTAAAATGTGGTTATGATGGTCCCTGTCTCCACAGGTTTTGGTGGATTAAATGAGATAATACATGTAACTCAGCGTGCTGCTGGCTTATAGTTATGATGCTAATTCCTACAACCATCGGCCCCGAGAGTGGACACTCTGAGTGCAGGGACAGTGGCAGTGGAGTCCTCGAGTGGTCGGGGGGCTGTCTCACGAGGTGTGCTCTGCAGACTGTGGGTGGGGCCTAGAATCAGCACTTGGGCTCTTTGGAATAAGGTAGTGGCTTTAAGGGCTTCTCCTCCCTCCACACGTGTAGGAAAGGCCCTGAATGCAAAGCAAACGAAAAAGCCAAAGCAACCTCACGGCATCCCCAGAAAAAGCGAGTGAGCAGCCGCCGACACCCTGTCCTCTAACCCTGTGTCCTTCTTCCCTAGTGCTCCTGCGGGAAGAGGTGTCGCGGCTCCAGGAGGAAGTTCACCTTCTCCGGCAGATGAAGGAGATGTTGGCAAAGGACCTGGAGGAGTCACAGGGCGGCAAGTCCTCCGAGATCCTCTCGGCCACTGAGCTCAGAGTCCAGCTGGCCCAGAAGGAGCAGGAGCTAGCCAGAGCCAAAGAAGCCTTGCAGGGTGAGTGACGAGCCAGCGGCGGTTCTCTTACGGGGGGCTCAGGCCCCAGGGATCCAGGGTTCTCCCCATAAGGGGAAGTGATGCGGATGGACAGAGTGGTCTCCCAGCACCCACCTCCAGCCACAGCTGCCCCGCCCCTTCTTCAGGTGGAATTCTGCCTCTTGTGGGATGGGTGCAGATGCCATTCCTCCTCCAGTGTGACTGTCACACACTGTCCATATGGCTGGATGCGGGGTACGTCCCTCTGAGGTGTGAATGGCGGGTGGGCATCTTGGCTGGACCAGGACGCTGGCCCAGCAGCCGGGTCTCTCTTATCCAGCACCCTCGGGGTCCTTCCGTGCCTCCGCTCAGGGCACAGTGTGGATGCGCTGGTTTCTCTGCTGGAGGACGTGTCCGTATCCCAGGCGGTCCTCTCTTGCTCACATGGTGGCCTCTCCTGGGCCTGGAGGAAGCAGTTGGAAGATGACATGGTGTAGACTCCAGAGGGTCTTTTGAAGACAAGGACCACAGACCCATAGCTACCACGTGGCTGGTGTGTCTTCAGCCAGAAATTGCTTTAGGAGATGAAGAAACCGGTGGCCACATGCTCAGCCTCGTTTCCCTGGAAGGACCCACAACCCTCTCTCCCGAGGGGCACCTGCCCACGCTTCGTGGGGCTGGAAGAAGGGTTATTTGAGGGCCTCAAGGGTTATTTGAGAAAGGTTGGAAGCCATCATTGCAACCTGTCAGTGGACTCCACAGTGCTTGGAGAGCGCAGGCCTGAAACATCTGGGGAGCACTTAGCCTCAGGGGTCTGCGTTGATTCTGTTAGGCCCTCTTAGCGTCCTTGTTCCTTCTAGAAAAGACAATAAATCTTTGCGACCTGCTGTCCACTTACCATTCACTAGAACAGTGAATCCTTTAAAAATTTTGTTTCTGAAGCTAAAGCGAGTTTATTAAGTTAATACCATGCTGCTGTAGCAAAGAGAACCTGAAACATAGAGGCTTAAAGAATCTGTTTCTTCCTTAACCACCCACCCCACAGTGAGCATTTGAGGCTGGTTGGGTGTGTGTGTTCCCCTCTGGTCCTTTGCAAGGGCTTGGTCATGTGACCATTCCTAGACGCAGAGGGTTCTGGGAAATGTAGTTTCTACCTGGGTGGCCTTGTCCCAGTTAGGACTCTAACAGGGTAAAGGGGAGAATGGATTTTGCTGGACAATTCATTGGCTCACTGAGAGCCAATTCTCTGATAAGAGGTGTGATATGGGCAGCGGGCCAAGAAGGCTATCTGTCCAGTGCCCAGCTGACCATCCTCCAGGAAGTCTGGGAAGTCCTCAACTGGGGGTGAGCCTTGTATTCTCAATGTCACAGCACTCTTGACAGGTGGCTCTTTTCAGCAGTACATGCTGCTCTCCACGGCAGGTAGATGACCCTCCTCTCCTGGGATTTTGTTTCTGGTGGGGTCACGGTGGCAGCATGTGGGGTGGTCTTTTGAAGCTGTAATAGACATTGGGGTGCATTGCGGCCCAGCAGACATGGCATGCCTGGGAAGTCATTTTGCCGGGTAGGCACACTTTGCCTCTGCAGCCATCCGGCCATCTAGGCAGATCTGTGTGGCCGCCCTCCACGCCAGCTCCCCGGGATCCTGTAATATCCCTTCCCCTTCTCAGGACGGAGCAGCACCCACTCCGTGTCCCGGGGATAGAGACACTGACCTCCACGTCTTTGAGCAGGGACAGGATTCTCACCCCTGAGTGCTCTTCCGGACCTGCGAGGAGAAGAAAAACCTTCCTTAGCTGTTCCTGGGCCTAAAAGGGATGCGCAGGGAGTTAAACAGAAGCTCCCTTACCCCACTACCCCCAGCTCCTTGGATGTACAACCCAGCCTCTCCAAACCTCAGTTTCCTGATCTGAGGAATGGGACATTAACAGTGGCTTCGCAGGAGGTTGTGAGAATGGAACAAGGTAATGTCTAGAAAGGTGATGGATAGTTCCTGCCGTTAGCGTCATGTACATCCTTCTCCCTGCAGCCCACAGGCCACAGAGCTGTACAGACTATCCTTCCTAACTCTGTGCTGTTAAGATTTCTTATCCACCACCAGAAGTCTTTGGCCTTGCCCAGGGACACAGATCTGCCTCTTTGTGGGAATATTAATATAAGCAACAAGGACTTGACAGTATTCATGACAAGGGAGCTTTATTGAGCACCTACCGGGTGCCAGCTCTGTTCTAAGCACGTGATCCACCATTCACCTCAGTCCTGCTGGGAGCTGGAAACCCCATTTCTCAGGTGGAGATGTCTGAATAAGGTTCAGGGAGAGTAAATAACTTGACCAAGGGGACAGAGCTAATGAGCGGAAGAAGCAGAGGCTTTTTCCTGCTGCAGAGACTCCTCATCTTCCCTCTGGGTGTGGTCGCAGGGAAGGAAGTTGGCCCAGATGCGAGAGATAGAAGCGATTCTTACTTCAGTGGCAGTGACAGCAGACTCCAGTCAGATCTGAGCTTGAATCTCACCTCTACCACATATTAGCCGTGTGAGCCACGATGCGTTCTTTTGTTTTTACTTTTTTGTTTTACTTTAAGTTCTGGGATACATGTGCAGAATGTGCACGTTTGTTGCATGCGTATACAGGTGCCGTGGTGGTGTGCTGCATCCATCAACTTGTCATCTAGGTTTTAAGCCCTGCATACATTAGGTGTGTGTCCTAATGCCCTCCCTCCTCTTCCCCCGACCCCCCGACAGACCCCGGTATGTGATGTTCCCCTCCCTGTGTCCATATGTTCTCATTGTCCAACTCCCACTTACGAGTGAGACCATGCGGTGTTTGGTTTTCTGTTCCTGTGTCAGTTTACTGAGAATGATGGTTTTCAGCTTCATCTACGTCTCTGCAAAGGACATGAACTCATTCCTTTTTATGGCTGCATAGTATTCCATGGTGTCTATGTGCCACATTTTCTCTATCCAGTCTATCATTGATAGGCCTTTGGTTTGGTTCCAAGTCTTTGCTATTGTAAATAGTGCTGCAGTAAACATACGTGTGCATGTGTCTATAGTAGAATGATTTATAATTCTTTGCGGATATATCTAGTAATGGGATTGCTGGGTCAAATGGTATTTCTGGTTGTAGAGCTTGGATGCATTCTTTAACCTTCCTGCATCATGATTCCTTTGCTGAGAGTAATGGTAACAATGCCTGTTTTTCCTATAACTGGGACTAATAAACAGTAGCTACTTCACACAGTTGTTGTGAAGATGGAGGCATACATTGCGTGGCCTGGTGTGTAGTACCATTAGTGCCAATACTGAGATCTGCTTGGAGATGTTGCCTGTCTGATTCTCATGAGGGGTGGCCCAGACCTCAGACTCCCCTGAGTCCATCCAAACTCAAGGTAGCTGCATTCCTGAAAGGCAGTGAGATGGGCACCTTCAGCCGCCACAAGCATCCTGCCTGGAATGCTACAAAGTCATAAATAAGAGGCTTCACCAGCCACAGCACATGGTGAGTAAATTGCAGACAGATGTGGGCAGAAGGAGTCCAGGGCATGGAAAGGGATTTATATGCCCATAATGAGGAGAGGGAGAATAGACGTACAGGCCGAGCAAGCAGCAGATGTTGGGCGACACTTGTTAACATCCAGTGTCCCCAGTGTGGGAAAAAGCAAAGCCCCCAGAGGCCCGCACCCCGGCAGATTCCCTCTCCAGCCAGCGCCCCTGCTGTCTCTGTGTTTGAATGAGACCCGAAATCTCTAGCTCACAAGAGGGTTAGGAACTCAAGCAGCGCCCAAAACGTCGGTGTACAGTTGCAACACCAAAGCAATGAAGAGAATCTTGTTTGGGAAAAATGGGGGCTGAGAAGATTCCTTCGTTTCTCTGGAAATGAGTGTGGGAATGTTTGGTTTTGGATTTTGGTCTCATCGTGAGCTTAATGGCAGAAGCCCGAATGATTGTTTAAGATACTAAGATACATATATATATATACACACATACATATTTTGAGACAGGGTCTCACACTCTGTCATCCAGGCTTGGAGTGCACTGGTGCAATCTCAGCTCACTGCAACCTCTACCCTCCCAGGCTCAAATGAGCCTCCCACCTCAGCCTCCAGAGTAGCTGGAACTATAGGCACACGCCACCATGCCCGGCTAATTTTTGTATTTTTTTGTAAAGACAGAGTCTTGCCCTGTTGCTCAGGCTGGTCTTGAACTCCTGGGCTCAAGCAATCCACCCAAGTCGGCTTTACAAAGCACTGGGATTACAGGCATGAGCCCCCAAGCCCAGCCCATCAGTGGTATCATCTTATGTATAAACTGCGTGGTAAGCATGTAGCCCAGGGGACCCCTCTGGGGTGTCTATTGATTTCCTCAGCCCTCTTCAATTTCATGATTTCTCCGCGAATCAAGGCAGCACAGAAACAATGAGAGTGAAAATTTGCTTCACTCCTGTTTAAATCTCTTAACAGCATGTCAAGTGTTTTGAGCGTGTTCCCACAACAATAAATACTCTTTGAAACATAATTTTTAATGACTACATAATGTTGTACCAAATGGAGATACCATAATTTATTTAGTCGTTTTCCTATTATTAGACATTTAAATTGGTTCCACTTTTCTCTCTCTCTTTTTTTTTTTTTGCCATTATATAACACTGTCATAAGATCTGTATATATAAATCTGTTTACTATCATAAGACACCATTTCTTTTTTTTTTCTTTTGAGATGGAGTCTCACTCTGTAGCCCAGGCTGGAGTGCAGTGGTGCAATCTTGGCTCACTGCAACCTCTGCCTCCCAGGTACCAGTTCAAGCAATACTCCTACCTCAGCCTCCCAAGTAGCTGGGATTAAAGGCACGAGCCACCATGCCCAGCTGATTTTTTGTATTTTTTTGTAGAGACGGGGTTTCACCATGTTGAGCAGGATGATCCTGATCTCTTGACCTCCTGATCCACCCGCCTCGGCCTCCCACAGTGCTGGGATTACAGGCGTGAGCCACCGCGCCCGGCGAGAAGTAACTATTTTACTGAACGGATTTGAGTGAGAAGAGCAGCACTGTTTTTTAAACATTTTTGTAAAATTCACTGGTGTCTGGCTTCACAGCAGAGTGCTGAATTCTCATCTCTGCTCTGTGTGTCTAGCATGATCTGTTATTTTGGTTGAAAATCTGGCAGTTATGTATGAGTAGTTGGAAAAGGAAGGATATTAACTGCCTTGTTAGATAATCATGGGTGCTCTTTGATACCATGCTAAAACTCAGGGGTAGTTTCTTAAAAGTTTGCTGCAGTACTGCATCTAAAAGCTAATCCTTCGTACTCTACTGTGTTAAAAATCTACTGGTCTAATTTGCGCTTTGAAATGGGTATTTTATCCACTTTTTTTTTTTTTTTTTTTTTTTTTTGAGATGGAGTCTTGCTCTACCTTGCCCAGGCTGGAGTGCAGTGGCACAATCTCAGCTCACTGCAACCTCTGCCTCCTGGGTTCAAGCAATTCTCTGGTCTCAGCCTCCCAAGTAGCTGGGACTATAGGCATGTGCCACCACACCCAGCTAATTTTGTATTTTTAGTAAAGACCGGGTTTCACCACGTTGGCCAGGCTTGTTTCAAACTCCTGACCTCAGGTGATCCTCCCACCTCAGCCTCCCAGAGTGCTGGAATTACAGGCGTGAGCCACCGCGCCTGGCCCCCACATATGTATTACTGGGGGGAAATAGCTAGCTTGAACAGAGGCTAGAAGACTGGTCTGTGCGTGAAGGTGGGAAGGGACACCTGCTTTGCTGCAGGCAGATGGTGGGAGATGGTCACGTGAACTCAAGGGTCACACCGGAAGCTCAGGAACCTTAGAGTTTTGAGCAGGAGTCATTATGTGAAGTGTGGTGTTTTAGGATGTCCCCACTTCCCTCTCCTTCCCTCTCCCTCCCTTTGCAGCCTGGTTGCTGTCCTTCTGGCACATGGTGGTGTGGTTACATCCATGTGGCTTCTGGATGTGCCTATGGTGTCACCTCCCTTCTGTCCCCACAAGGTCTCTGCCTTTGGACTTTATTCTCCCTCAACCTCCAGATGGTCACTCTTCCTCCGGGTCCAGGATCAGGCTCCGCATTCTCTAGGCAGCTTTCTGGACAAGCTTCCCTGCCCGATGGGCTCAGGGCCAGTCATTGGCAGAGTAGTGATGTCCCCCATCCCAGAGATGTCCATAACCTAATTCCTGGGACCTGTGAATGAGTTAGGTCACATGGCAAAGGGGAACAACGGTTGCCGATCAGATGTCCCTGGGATGAGTCTCCGGTGGGCCTGGTGCATCACAAGGGTCCTTGAAAATAGAAGGGGAGGCAGAAGAGTGAGTCAGAGGAGATGTGACCCAACGACCAGAGGCCAGAGGAATTCAATGTGGTGCCTTAACGCATTGTTGCTGACTTTGAAGACACAGGAAGGGGCTGCAAGCCAAAGAGTGCAGGCAACCTCTAGAAGCTGGGAAAGGCAAGGCAACAGACTCTGCCCAGAGCCTCCAGAAGAAACGCAGCCTGGCCAACACCAGGATTTTAGTCGAGTGACACCCATTTTAGACCTGTGACCTCCAGAACCACTATACGAAAATTAATTTGTATGATGTTAGACCAGAAGTCCCCAACCTTTTGGGCCCCGGGGACGGGTTTCATGGAAGGCAATTTTTCCACGGACTGGCACCTGGGGTTGGGGATGGTTTGGGGATGATTCCAGTGCATTACATGCATTACATTTCTTATACACTTTATTTCTATTATTATTACATTGTAATATATAATTAAATAATTATGCGATTCACCATAACATAGAATCAGTGGGAGCCCTGAGCTCGTGCTCCTGCACCTAGATGGTCCCATTAGGGACAATGGAGACAGTGACAGAGCATCAGGATGATCTAATTTCCTTCAATTCTCGTAAGGAGCGAGCAACCCAGATCCCTGGCACGTGCGCAAGAGCGTTCGCACGCTTATGAGAATCTAATGCCATTGCTGCTGATCGGACGGGAGGCAGAGCTCAGGGGGAATGTGAGCCAAGGGAGCAGCTGTAAATACAGATGAAACTTCACGCATTCGCCCTCACCGCCTGCTCTCCTCTTCCTAAGAGGCCAGGGACCAGGGCCAGTCCATGGCCTGGGGCTTGGGGACCCCGTGGGAAGCCACTGCATTGTGGTACTTTGTTACAACAAGAATAGGAAACAAACCGGGCCCTCTCCTTCCCTGGACTTGGCAGCCCTAAACGTTGCCCTCTCTCAAGACTTAGGACATCTAGGGTCGTCTGTTTCCTTTAGAGACCGCTGCAGGGCCCCGCAGCTAGCACAGGGCTGGTGTAGTTAGCTGACAGCGAGTGTGAAGGAGAGCAAAGGACACCGAGTTTCCTCTCCTTACTGGAAGGACTGAGGCCTGTGGGGGCCTTTTCCCTGCCACGGAGTGAGTCACCCGCTCTACACTGAGCTCCTGGAAGAAACACAACTTTATTATTGAATTTGCTCATTCACCAAATGTTCCCTGAAAAACTCCCTACGCTAGAACCTGTGGCAGTGCCTGTGGTTCAGAGAATTCCAGGCCCTGCTCAGTCTAGTGGCATGCCTGGAACCTGCGAGAAGCTCAGCGTACATTAGTTGAATACTATTTTTTCAAGGCCCGTAGATGAGAAGCTAGCCTGTAGGCATTCCTGCTTCAAGGAGTTCTAGGCTGCGGAGACCGCCTTAAACCCAGCGGGGCTGGTGGGGCGGGCGGGGCTGGTGGGGCGGGCGGGGCTGGGGGACTGAAGTCGCCAGCAGGTGCAGCCATCTCCTGGCTGCCTTTGCAGATGCCACCAGGCCTGCAGACAGGGGTAGCAGGTGGCCAGAGAGGCTGTTGAATTGAATGATGTGTCATCCATGCTGGGGCGGCCATGCCCACTTGCTTTCTTAGACACACATCCTTGTCACCACAGCACTGTGTGGGTTTGAAAAGCTACTTGATGTTTCCTGCGTCCCTTCCCACATCCGCACTCCATTCTTAGCCTCCTTCCTTCCATCAAAGACGCGTTCATCTTCCGTGCAGTTTATCACCCGGGTTTGGATGTGTGTGTTCCTCTTCAGTCATTCACGTGCTTGAAGCTACTCCTGTCTCTTTAGCATGGTGGCTCTCGGGGCCGCTGCAGGGGGCCCACCCTGAGCCAACCCTTCCGCCCCACAGCCGACGTAGAAGACTCTTTGCTGGTAAATCGCGGAACTCAGTGGAAGCTTCCAAAAAGTTTAACTCTACAAATAGAATGTCTTCTTAACATACTACCAGCTGCTTTGAAATATTGTTAACGGATCCCCCTTAAGTGCTTCTTAGACTCCACGTTTGGATCCAGTTGCTAGTAATTGATGGTCCAGTGGAAGAAGTGCCCAGAGTCTGCTTTTCTCTTACAGCTGCCACTGCACGTGCTTTCAGCACCTAACCGTGGCTGCTTCAGAGGGCGGCTGAATTCCTAAAAAGAACCCCTGCTCTCATGCAAAAGTACTTTTTATTTTATTTTATATTATTTTTTGTAAAGGGACACAGTCTCACTCTGTCGCCTAAGCTGGAGTGCAGTGGCATGACCTCGGCTCACTGCAACCTCTACCTCCCAGGTTCAAGCGATTCTCCTTCCTCAGCCCCTGGAGTAGCTGGGATTACAAGCCCCCGCCACCACACCCAGCTGATTTTTGCATTTTTAGTAGAGTTTCACTGTGTTGGCCAGGCTGGTCTTGAACTCCTGACCTCAAGTGATCCGCCTGCCTCTGCCTCCCAAAGCGCTGGGATTACATACATGAGCCACAGCGCCTGGCCCACAAGTACTTTTTAAAAATAATTAATAATCATCATTTAATTTGAGAGTAGTTTGAAGTTTACAGAAAAGTGGCAAAGACAGTGCAGAGTGTTCCTGTACACCCAGTTTCCCCGTGAAGATCCTTCAGTTACCTTCAGCAAGTGCCTTAAAGCCATCTCCTGTGTCACGTCTGCTGATGTCTCAGTGACCAAAGCGAGTCACCTGACCAAGCCCCGGATCACGTGGGCGGGGCTCTGCAAGGCCGGGCTCCTTGGCAGCGTGGTGACTATCACAGTCCAACACAGAGATCCTTTTAAATAGAATCGTTTCCAGAACCTGCCCTGGAGCCTGGGGTTCTGGTGACTGACAACAGACACATTGCAGCAAACTTTGGCCCCTCTGCTCTTTATGCAGTAGGATTTTTTGCACCTGAGGGACTGATGTCCTGGTCTTCATCTGGGATTTTTAGCACTGAGTCCTTGACCCTCTGTGAGTTGGGCAGGCAGCCAGGACAGTGCCTTGCCCCCAGGCATCCCTGTCCCCCACACAGCCTCCCTAACGTGTGCCCTTTCCGGCGTCTGCTTAAATACTTGGATCAACTTCTTCGTAGATTCCGTGATGTCTTAAGGTTCTAATTATGGAAACCTTCCATTTATCCTGAGAACAACGGAAAGGCTGGTCTGTTTGCAAATGCACAGACACCCTCGAGGACTCACCCACGCCCATCTGATACTTGTTTTGGAAACATTTACCAGAGCTCAGCTCTTCTGTGTTCTGGGGAGGGGAGATGAAACCCATCTTGTAGTTGGGAAGACTGAGATGTGAACACATACTGCCTCGCTTTTGGGTGATAATCATGCCGGCTAGCGTGTATTTAGCATTTGGAATTTGCCAGGCACTCTCTTCATTCCTTTGCCTGCGTGAGTCATCAGTCCGCCCAAAAACCCTTGTTAGATGGTCAGTGTTTGTTAGCCTCAGTTTCCCCATCTACAAAATGGGAATGAGAGAGGTTAAGAAATTCTTCTAAGGCCTTCTAGCTAGTAGATTTTGGAGCGAAAGCTTGTTCCCCAGTGAGTCTATTTTCCAAAACAGTAAACTTCATAGATAGTTAGCAGATACTCCTTTGATTCTGAGGTTCTCAGGGGTGATCCCCACAGCAGAAAAGAGGAAAAGACTGAAACAGGGAAGAGAGGAGAAAGAGGGGCGCATCTGGATGTGGGTGTCATTCGGAGGCCGCTTTCCCTGGAGGCACCGGGATTTGTAAGGCATTCTCAGTCTTTGCTCTGGAAATGGTCCCAGAGGAAAGCAGAGCTGCAAGGCTGCTCTCTTGGCCACACCAGAAGGAGGTTTCCTTCCCCCTGCAGCACATTGAGCACACTCCAGACCGGGAAATGCCAGGGATGTCGGCTGCAGCAGAGACTGTCGTTACGGTGGGAACAGAAGCGGCTCGCACTAATCCTCAGCTTTTAATTAATCCACCCCTCCCCTGCCCCTTCCCAGGAAAGGTCAGAGATGGATCCCGCAGAACGAGGACAGGACTCCCTGCGCGTCCAGCCAGGCTCTCCAAATGCCTTTCAGAAGGCCTTGCCCAAGACCCCGTTACATTTTGCTCGGAGCATGGCATCCATGACTGCAGGTCCTCATGCCTACCTGGCCATGACAGAGTCAGAACATGACCTTGAAAATGTGGCAAGAAAATGAAAGCCACACCGGCCCCCATCCCAGGAGAAGCACTTTGGTGTGAGCTGGGGAGGATCATCTCGGAGTTGACCTGGGAGGCAGTGCCGGGCGCTTCTGCTCTGCGGTGCCCAAGCTTGGCTCAGTGGAGCACAGGTCCGAGGAGGCTGCGGACACACAGGGTCAGGTCTGACGCAGGCCTGGACCCTGATTCGCCTCAGCCCTGGTGGTTCCCAGGGGAATGCGAAGTCCTGACCTCAGACACAGAACTTTAGGATGAGCCTTTTTTTTGAGTTGGAGTCTCACTCTTGTCATGTAGGCTGGAGTGTAGTGGCACAGTCTTGGCTCACTACAACCTCCGCCTCGCAGGTTCTGGTGATTCTCCTGCCTCAGCCTCCTGAGTAGCTGGGATTACAGGCACCCACCAACACACTCAACTAATTTTTGTATTTTTAGTAGAGACAGGGTTTCACCATGTTGGCCAGGCTGGTCTTGAACTCCCGACCTCAAGTGATTCACCTGCCTCGGCCTCCCAAAGTGCTGGGATTACAGGTGTGAGCCACCATGCCCAGCCACGAGGTCTTTTTGCAGAGCAGTACCGGCTCATGGTCCGTCAGCAGAGGAGGTAGCAGGGCTTTGGGGCATTGAATGCAACACGGGAGGAGGGTGTGCGGAGAACGGGGACTGCAGCTTCACTGAGATTTAGCAGAACATTTCAAGTACCTCCCAGAGCCCGCCCTACCCTGAACATGCCATATGCCTTCTCTTCACATTATCCCCAGAACAACCCCATGACATAGGTGGGTCACTCTACCTTTACAGTTGGGGAAACTGAGGCTCCAAGATCAGACAGTATGCAAGTCTCTGCATTTGGACATGAAGCTCTGCGTGTGACACAGATCTGTCACCACGGTACCAGTGCTAGTTCTCCATTGGTAGACATCGTTTTAATGTTACTGAAATATGACTAAAATCCCACTCACTCGTTCATTCAGCAGATACTAGTTGAAGTCCTGCTGTTTGTCAGGCGTTGTTCTGGGCACTTGGGGTATATCTGTGAGGAGAATTGACAAAGATCCATTTCTCTTGGAGATTACATTCTAGAAACATGTACCAGTTACTACTGCTGCATATCAAACTGCCTGTAAATCTCAGTGGCATAAAGCAACCACTGCCTTTCTTCTATCTCATGATCTTGTGAATCAGGGATTTGGCAGGGCTCAGCTAGGCGATTCTTAGGTTCTCTGTGGTGTCAGTGGGGTTCCTTCTATGCTCTGCCTCTGGATGACCCAAGATGGCTTCACTCACATATCTGGTGCCATGGCAGGATGGCTGGGCTCAGCTGGGTCCAGTAACCACATGCCCATTTGCAGCCCCTTCAGCATGGTAGTCAGACTTTCTGTATGGAAGCTCAGCGTTCCCACAGAGAGGGCTCCAGGAAACCAGATGCAAGCTGTGAGGCTTCTTAGGACCTAGTCTCAGGAGTCACTTAGCATCACTTTCACCACATTCTGTTGGTGACAGGCCAGCCAGACCCTGCTCTATAAAAGGCATGTGGCATGGGAGATACATTTGTGTCCATCTTTGCAAAAATACCGTCTGCCATGGGGGGAAGGGAGAAGGTAAACAAACAATATAGCAAAAAGTAAATCGTGTGCTGTTTTAGGGGATCGTAAGTACTATGAAGATTTTAAAGTAGGGTAAGATTGGACCCAGCTGCTCCACTGCTGAGTATCTACTCACTAGGAAAATATACATCCATGCAAAGACTTGTACGTACATGGTTTTAGCAGATTATTTGTAATAGCCCAAAACAGGAATCAGCCCAAAGGCTCATCAACAGATAAAAAAATAAACAAACTGGTAACATCGTACAATGGAGTCCTACTCAGTAATAAAGCAACAAACTGTGGATGCATAGAGCAACATCAAGAGATCTCAGTTCTACTGAGTGACAGAGTCCAGGGCGAAAATGTCTATATGCTATGAGTCCATTTAAGGAGACTAGAAAAGCCAAGCTCATCTGCAGGGACAAAAAGATCCTAGAGGAACGTGGGCTAATTGCAGAGAGCAGGCAGAAACTGGGCGATGGTACGTTCACTGTCTCGATTGCGGTGCTGGTTTTGCCAGAGTGTACCTATATCAGATCATGTCAAATGGCACTTGTTAAATATGTACGGTTTATTGTATTTTCTTTAAAACCAATAAAGCTGTTTTTTAGAAGGGAGTAAGGTGGATTTGGAGTTCTGGGGATAGAGCATTGTAGGGCGAGGAATATTTCAGAACCCCATAAGCCACACCACTGGGTGGCTTCTGGCTCTGCCTTCTTTCCCTGTGTGCTGGCCTCAGCAGGTCACAGAGGGGACCCCAGATGGGCAGAGTCCTTGGAGTCAGGCGGACCGTGCCAGTCAGCTCCTGGGTGAAGGAAAGAGCGGAGAGGCTGCAGAACCCTGTCCTGTTGAGAGGCCCCAGCACCAGGGCTCCTGGTCTCACATTCCAGAAACAGGCAGAGACCAGTGAGGTCCAAAGCTGGTGTGCTGTGGCTTGAACTCCTGCCCAACTTTCTAAATAGCTCTGACCACCTGGGCCAGCCAGAGGCTGAGACATAAGCTGCTGATAGCCAGGCAAGCTGAACCGGCCTTCACGCCCACAGCCTGATGTGTGGGCAGGAGGACAGGCATTTTTCTTGGCACCCAACTAAAAAATCAGACCAGCTTAGAGAGGAACGTTCTAATTCAGCTTGGGGCCTGATGCTATGGCTAAGAAAAGACCAAGGTTAAAATTCAGTGTCTCCATGAATATAATATTTTTTTAATGGCCAGGTGCGGTGGTTCACACTTGTAATCCCACCACTTTGGGAGGCCGAGGCGGGCGGATCACCTGAGGTCGGGAGTTCGAGGCTAGCCTGATCAACACAGAGAAACCCTGTCTCTATTAAAAATACAAAAAACTAGCCGGGCATAGTGGCACATGCCTGTAATCCTAGCTGCTCAGGAGGCTGAGGCAGCAGAATCTCTTGAACCTGGGAGGTGGAGGTTGCAGTGAGTGGAGATCACACCAGTTCACTCCAGCCTGGCAACAGAGGAAGACTGTATCTCAAAAAAAAAAAAAAAAAAAAAATTAGCCAGGCTACTCAGGAGGCTGAGGCAGGAGAATCGCTTGAACTCTGGAGGTGGAGGTAGCTGAGATCACACCATAGCACTCCAGCCTGGGAAACCAGAGCCAATAATCTTTAGATTTAAGGTATATGTAATTAATGTAGCTTTTATATATTTATGGAATACTTTCCTAGTCCAGGCATGAATGGAATATAAATCCCACAGATTTCCTCCCAGCAGCAGCCCTGGGAGTGGTTTTTCCCATTTTGCACGTGAAAAGGTTGAGGCCCAGAGACCTGACCGTCTGGAGAGGTAGAAACGGAAGCAAGGAACATGTGCTCGGCTCTCAGCCCCGCGTCGGGAGCCTGCGCACTCACGGCCCCACCAAGAGGCTGTTGTTGTTGGTCTTGGATGTGGCTAACTCTTTATTTCATTCTATTTTTATTTATTTACTTATTTGAGACCAAGTCTCATTCCTGTCACCCAGGGTGGAGTGCAGTGGCACAGTCTCGGCTCACTGTAGCCTCGACTTCCAGGTGATTCTCCCACCTCAGCCTCCTGAGTAGCTGGGACTACAGGTGTGCGCCACCATGCCCAGCTACTTTTTTGTATTTTTAGTAGTGACAGGGTCTTGCCATGTTGCCCAAGCTGGTCTCGAACTCCCGGACTCAAGCGATCTGCCCGCCTCAGCCTCCCAAAGTGCTGGCATTGTAGGCATGAGCCACCACATCTTGCAACAGGTTTTGTTTGTTTGTTTTTAGTGCTAAAAGAACAGCACATCATCAGGCGGGGCTGTGGAGGCCAGCCACCTTTGCCCGGGCGACAGGAAGGACCGCAGGACTTAGGCCTGAGTGCTCACCCTGAGGCACTGACCTTGGCAGCCCCTGAATTCCGGAGAAATCGCTCACTCACAGGCTCTGGACCATGACGACCCAGAACATGGTTCAGACTCGGGCCCTTCCGCTGGAGCACATTGCCCGAGGGGAGAAAGTGGTCTCAGCACGAACCCATGGGTTCCAGCAGGAACGTGTGAGCCGGGTGAGGCCACGCTGCCAAGCCTTAGAGGAGGCCGGGAGGTGCTTCTCGGTTGATTTGGCTTCTTAGCTGCCCTGCGATGAGGCCCAGCCAGATGGGCATTGGCCATCCTGGGACATGGACTCTCCTCTGTCCCCTCGGTGCCCAGCACTGGGCTGAAGAACCCATGGCAGGGCGCTCAAGCCTGCGCTCTAATGAAGGTATAGGACTGAAAAGGCCCGGGAGTCTTCGGGACGGTGATTCCCCCGGGGAGCGGGGGGGCTGTGATTTCCCACTTGAGGCTGGAGGCCCCGGGGCTCAGGGCCTGACACTGTCCGTTTCTGTCCTTCAGCCGGGGGACTGCTCCCACCCCCGCAGCTAGGGAGTAAGCAAGGCTGGGACAAGAGCGTCGTAGCAGGGACGGGTCGCTGGCCAGACCCTCAGGATGGCACCAGCTAGGTGCTTGGGGAGTGGGTGAGGAGCTGAGGGGGTGCTCACACCCTCAGGTACGTACCCAAGGTTCCGTCCCAGATTCTGGAAGGTCCCCGGACCCCGGCCCTGCCTGTCTGGTCATGTGGTCTGTCAGCCCCGTCCTGAGCACTGACCTTTGTCTCTCCATCGTGTGCCCCCCCCCCCCCCGAGCCACCTGTGGAATGTGTCTCTGCAGTGAGCGTCACGCTCTGCTGCCTCTGAGTCAGCTGGAGGATTTGTGTGCCTGCCAAGGTGGGCAATGGGTGGCATCAGTGGAGAGAGGAAGGACACACCCCTTTTTTCTTCCCCATAGTTTGGGTGACTGCAGATTTCGGGAGACACACATCCCTCAGGTGCAGAATGGGCTGGGTCTGCCCTGGGTGGTACCCAGGGGAAAGGTCCACCAGGTGACTCTGGCCAGGTCCGTCGCCAAGCCAAGCAGTTTTCTGTTGGAGCTCCCAGCCTCTCGCCCACTGGCCTGGCAGGGCTGACTGTTGGCGGGCGTCTCTTAAGCCTTGCACCTGCTGCGGGGTGCACGTCTGGAGGGCAGGGTTTCTGGCCCAGGCGAATGCCGTCTCCCCTCGGCCTTCCTCACCTCCTCCCATTGCCAGCTGGGGCTGGTTCTTGCTAAAGACCTCTTTCTTTCCTTGGGCACACACTAGCTGGCAGGGCCTGAATCAGAGCTTTTCTTCTAGATCTTCATGGCTCAGATGGGTGAGCAACTTCCGCAGCCCAGCCTTTTCCAGCTGCCAAGGACAGTGGATGTGTTTTGGGAGCAACACTTTTAAGAGATCTGTTGGGGCCACATGTGAGGGCTCAGGCCTGTAATCCCAGAACTTAGGGAGGCCGAGGCAGGTGGATCACCTTGAGGTCAGGAGTTTGAGACCAGCCTGACCAACATGGAGAAACCACATCTCTACTAAAAATACATAAGCAGAGTGTGGTGGCGCATGCCCGTAATCCCAGCTACTTGGGAGGATGAGGCAGGAGAATTGCTTGCATCCGGGAGGCAGAGGTTGTAGTGAGCCAAGATCACACCATTATACTCCAGCTTGGGTGACAGGGGTGAAACTTGGAGCCACTGGGACCAGAGGAAGAGCAGAGTCTGGCTGGCTGTGTTCGTGGAGCATCTGAATTGTCGAAAGCATCTGGCAGCTTGAGGGATGTGAGGGTGGGGAGGAAGGTCAAGGTGTGTGCTCGTGTTCATGGGACTGTTGTGTCCTTCATACCGGAAGGTGGTCAACACTAGGCCCCACGCTTTGCCTTTCTGGGATCTTCCAGACCCACCTGGGAAGCCGCTGTGGGTTTCTCTTAATCTGCTAGGGGTTCTTCGTCCCACTCTGGAAATTCAGGTCCCTAGCCCGGGGCTGCAGCAGACTCAGGGGGCAGTTTCATGTTGGTCACTACTGGCCGATGAGTGCACCCAAGACTGGGTGTGAGGGTGTGGTCTTGCTCTCCTGGAAGGCGGGGGGCTTTGCCAGACAGAGGCGGGCTCTCTGAGCTGCTCATAGAGGGGGGATCTGATGTCCAGGCGTAGCAGCCTCTGCTGCTGTTCAGAGTCTGTTAGGAGTAAACGGGGAATACAGTGAATCATTTGGGGATAGAAGGTACAGGAAGAGGGCAGTGGGAGGGAGGTGCTTTTTTGTTTTTGTTTTTGTTTTTTTTTTGAGATGGAGTCTTGCTCTGTCACCCAGGCTGGAGTGCAGTGGTGCAATCTCGGCTCACTGCAACCTTCACTTCCCGGGTTCAAGTGATTCTCCTGCCTCAGCCTCCTGAGCAGCTGGGACTGCAGGTGCCCACCCCCACGCCCGGCTAATTTTTGTTTTTCTAGTACAGACAGAGTTCACCATGTTGGCCAGGCTGGTCTCGAACTCCTGACCTCAGGTGATCCACCCACCTCGGCCTCCCAAAGTGCTGGGATTACAGGCATGAGCCACTGCACCCAGCCTGGGAGGAAGGTTTTGTCTCTGCCACATTAACGTTCTTCATGGGTGCCAGGCAGAGCCCTTCCCCAGGCGGGGATTTCCCTGTGTGAACTAAGCAGTTGGCAAGAACACAGGGAAGGGAAGGGGCTTCTGCGGTTCCAGATTCAGCCCAAGTTCTCAGGAAAGAAATGAAGCGTGGAAGGCAGCCGTTCCTGACTGGACACCTGCAGTGTGCCGTCAACCAGGAGAGCTTCTGTGGCCTTCCCTGCCGTCCTCCGGGATGATCACTTCATCCTCCCTAAGCTCAGCTAGGTCGCATGACTCACCCACAGGCGAAGTCAGGACGGGCTCCGGGACCCCAGGTCCGTCTCTCCTGCGCCTCCCTCCAAGTCTCCCTAAAGAAAGGGGAGATCTGCGGTGCGCCCAGCAGTGTGGGGCCGGCTTCAGTTGACCGTGAGGTATTCCTGAGCTCGTGCTGTGTCCTCCTCTCAATGCACCTGGTTTTTTCTTTTTCTTTCTTTCTTTCTGTTTCATTTTTTTGTTTTTTGTTTGTTTGTTTTTTTTTTTTTTGAGACGGAGTTTCACTCTTGTTACCCACGTTGGAGTCCATTGGTGCAATCTCAGCTCACCGCAACCCCCACCTCCCGGGTTCAAGCGATTCTCCTGCCTCAGCCTCCAGAGTAGCTGGGAGTACAGGCACGCGCCACCACGCCCAGCTAATTTTTTGTATTTTTAATAGAGATGGGATTTCTCCATATTGGCCAGCCTGGTCTGGAACTCCCGACCTCAGGCTCGGCCTCCTAAAGCGCTGGGATTGCAGGCATGAGCCACTGCGTCCAGCCGCACCTGTTTTTTTCTAGAATTCAGGCAGGTGGCTCAGAGACAACCACATGCAAGGGCCCATCCTTGGAATCAAAGGCTTTTAAGGATGGGGAGGACCCTGTAGGCTTGGTTGGGTAAGCTCAGGCGAAGAGGCCCTGAGGACCTGCGGGAAGGCAGTAATGATGTACTAGACATTGGAATTAATGTTCCTGGGTTCGAATCCTGCCTCCACTTGAACTTAGGCAAGTTGCTGAATTTCTCTGTCTCGGTTGGTATTACAGAATTATGATAGCATCTACCCCTTGGTTGCAAAGATTAAATGAGCTCATGTGTAGAAAGAAGTTAGAGCAATAAGTAACTGTTTGTTTTTTATTTATTTATATTTTATTTTATTTATTTATTTATTTATGAGACGGAGTCTTGCTCTGTTGCTCAGGCTGGAATGCAATGGTGTGATCTCAGCTCACTGCAACCTCTGCCTCTCAGGTTCAAGCGATTCTTCTGTCTCAGCCTCCTGAGTAGCTGGGACTACACGCATGCAGCACCATGCCCGACTAATTTTTGTATTTTTAGTAGAGACAGGGTTTCACCATATTAGCCAGGCTGGTCTCGAACTCCTGACCTCAGGTGATCCACCCGCCTCCACCTCCCAGAGTGCTAGGATTACAAGCTTGAGCCACCGTGCCTGGCTGTAAGTGCCTATTTATTAAAGACCAGCTGTTATTATTTTACTGTAAAACCTTTACTAAGCCTAGAGTGGCCATATCATTTGTTGTTTAACCTGGGAGAGTTTGGCAAGAGAAGAGGCCTCCAGGAAAAGTTTTATTGGGATAGGAGGAGTCAACAGGGACTTCCCCAGACAGATAGGATCAGCCTTGACCGGTGTTCAGGATCTGAGTGGGCAGATAGGTGTCAGGCAGGCATCCCAGGTCCGGGGATGGCATAGGCAAAAGTGTGGAGGCTGGATGTTTGTGCTACGAACAAGTGACCGTGAGGCAGCCTCAGGGCCCACCTGCCCCCCTGGACAGGAACACGAACATCGGTCCATCTGCACCCCGACTCCTTGACCCAGAAACGCGTCCTCCACTCTGCTCCAGGCTCATCTGCATACTCCAAGACCGCCTGCCTGTTTAGCGTCGTGATACGCAACAGGTCTCGCTCCATTCTTTATGGACCTGAAAAAGGCATGATCTTTACCATGACAGATGGCAGGAAGCCGGGGTAGAGAAGGAAGTGGTTAAATCATGGAGCACATCCTCAGTTGACACCAGAGGAACAAAGCTTTCAGAAGGTGGCTCCACGAGGAAGAGAGGGCAGCTGGAGGAGGCTGGTGTCTCCCGATTCTGTGCGAGCCCCTGCTAGAGCATGAGACCCCCTGCCAAGGCAGCGTATCCAGGCAATCGCCATTACTCATCCCCATGGCCTCTGGGTCTTCCAGTGGAATACATTGCTCTTGGGGGTCAGGGCTCCCCAGAGGAACAGGGCAGCCTCCCCTGCATTCGTGCAGACCCTGAGAGATGCCGGAAGACCTGCTTGCCCCAAGAAGGGAGGGGAGAGCAGCTACGAGCTGGAGACCTGGCCTTCTGGGGAAAGTGACGTGCCACAGCATAGCTGGAGCTGGGGACCAGCTCCCAACCTGAATGCTTAGTGGGGTTTCTTGCTTTTTGCTGTTTCTATTCTTAAAACAGATTTTAAAATTTTCAGTGGAAGCTTGACGCGGTGGCACAGTTCTATGCATAAAAGACCTTAGTTCACGAAGCACAGATCAGTCGTAAGTGTGTGTTTTGTAAATGCATGTTTTAGGTATTAACAGAACTCCTACTAGCTTATATGGAACTTTTTGTGCAAGTTGGAAAAAGGTACCCACTCTGTGTAGACAGATACGGAAAAGGTGCTGCTCTTCTGTCATTAAACCCAGTCCTACGTACCCCCATAGACTGGTGATCAGCTAGTGGTCTCTGCATGCAAACCCATCTTTGGGGTGTTATAGGCCTTTGGCAGGTTTGCTGGGGGAGCAGAGAGATACCTCCTCCTCGAGGTTGCTGGAGCTCTGCACCAAACTGCAGAATATGACAAACACAATACCAGCGGCATTTCAGCTTCTACCTAACTCACCTATCAGTCGCTTTTGGGCAGTGTGCAAGCTGTGCGACTGTCCATGGCAGTCCCGGGTATAAGTCACGGCCATCCTTGCTGATTGTGATTGGCATAAGGAGCAATACCCTCTTGATTTCATCTTAAAAGAATGTAAGGAAGACGAAGGGGCTGCACTGCCTTTTCAACACACCCTGAGTTTGATCAAACTAAAGACCATGCCCTAGGTGCAGCATGCCATCCAGGGTACCTTTCTCACCTGGAGAAGCACCTGTTAGGAGGGACTTACCCTGGCCAGTCGGCTGTGGTCTAGATGGGGCTGTCCCCTGCATGGAGATGACATTTGCCTGGAGAGCCTGTGTGCCAGGCTGTCGGCATACATGGTCGCATTTGATCCTCACAGCAGACGTATGAGGATCAAACCCATCCCCTGCGAGATGGGTCCTGTTACCATCCCGGCTTTACAGGTGTGGTCACTGAGGCTCAGCTGGAAGGAACTTGCAGCAGACACAGCTGGCAAGTGGAGGAGCCAGGGTCAGCACTCCAGCTGCCCAGCCGACGATCCACACGCCTGACCATTATTATCCCTTAAAGACCAAACTCCTGTCTGTGGACACTTGAAGTTTCTCTGAGCCCTTAAAATGTGGCCTTTGGGGCCGGGCGCGGTGGCTGACACCTGTAATTCCAGCACTTGGGGAGGCCGAGGTGGGAGGATCACGAGGTCAGGAGTTCAAGACCAGCCTGGCCAACATAGCGAAACCCTATCTCTACTAAAAATATAAAAATCAGCTGGGCATGGCGGCAGGCGCCTGTAATCCCAGCTCCTTGGGAGGCTGAAGCAGGAGAATCATTTCAACCTGGGAGGTGGAGGTTACAGTGAGCCGAGATCACGCCATTGCTCTCCAGCCTGGGCGACAGGGCGAGGCTGTGTCTCAAACAAACAAACAAAAAAAGTGGCCTTTGGGTGGATGTGGCCACTGTTCTCAGCACCCAAGATCCTGAAGGGGATCCAGGCCCCCGCGTCAGCCAGGAGCCAGTGACCGGTATTGTCAGGGAAGACCAGGGGCCCAGCACCGGATCTTCCCGCTGCCTGAATTTCCAGACATCTTCCTGTGGCCCAAGAGCCTGGCATGCAAAGTCAGGTGCTGACCAAGGAAACTGAGGTCCCCATTAGTAAAGGCAGCCCACAGTTTTGTGATTACAGAGTAGAGCCAATGTGGCCAGGCATGATGGCTCACACCTGTAATCTCAGCACTTTGGGAGGCCGAGGCAGGCAGATCACTTAAGGTCAGAAGTTTGAAACCGGCCTGCCCAACATGACAAAACCCCATCTCTACTAAAAATACAACAATGAGCCAGGCGTGGTGGTGTGCGCCTGTAGTCCCAGGTACTCGGGAGGCACCCTCCGGCCGGAAACTCTCCACCTCCTCCTCGGAGCAGTGTTGAGGGTTGAGGGAGCTCCTGGCCTGTGGCAGAAACGCTGCAGCTGGTCCTTGATCATGGGAACAGAAGGCTGAAAAATTGCTTTTGCCTGCTGAAGGCCGAAGGGAGCCTTTTTATTCCAGAAATGAGAAGGACATGCCTCTGAGGTTTCTCCGTAATCCCAAAGCACCCAGTGCCAGTTTCACCTGAGTATCATCTGCCTGCATTGTTCACTCCAGAGTTCATGCGTTGGGTAAGGCTGTACACCCAGTACTTCCACCCCGGCAGGGATACTCGGCTTAGCGCCTTCAGGATGGACCCGGGACTTGACGCTGGAGCTGGAGCGTTGGTCCAAGGATTGGAAATGGGCATGGTAGATTAAGGCAGTCATGAAAAATGCAAATTGAAACAACCCTGAGATGGCATTGCTCACCTATCAGGTTGGCAGAACCCCTGATGTACACCAGCTCGCTCAGCTAGCAAGCCTGCAGGCAAATAGCACTCTGCCTTCTGGTCGGTGGAAGTGCCAAGTGACATGGCCCCACGTGGGGGGAGTCTGGTTCCATGAAGCAAACTCAGAGATGCATTTACCCTTTGACTCATCAGTCCTACTTCCAGCAATGTACCCTGAGGATAAAACTGCACAAATATGAAACAGGTCACTGCACAGTCTTTGCAGGATACATTCTAAAGCCTAAAAGAGGCCAGGTGCAGTGGCTCACACCTGTAATCCCAGTACTTTGGGAGGCTGAGGCGGGTGGATCACCTGAGGTCAGGAGTTCGAGACCAGCCTGGCCAACATGGTGAAACCCCGTCTCTACTAAAAATACAAAAACGAATTGGGTGTAGTGGCACGCTCCTGTAATCCCAGCTACTCAGGAGACTGAGGCAAGAGAATCACTTGAACCTGGAAGGTGGAGGTTGCAGTGAGCCGAGATCACACCACTGCATTCCAGCCTGGACAACAAGAGGAAAACTCACATCTCAAAAATTAATTAATTAACTCTTAAAGCCTAAAAGAACGGGAAACAAATCTTGAAATTTATATAGATTTGTTGGCAGTGCTTTGGAGTAGTAATTCTGAAGTTATTTTGTGAATACAGAGTAGCGCAAATGTGGCCAGGCATGGCGGCTCACAACCGCAATCCCACCTCTTTGGGAGGCCGAGGCAGGCAGATCACTCAAGGTCAGGAGTTTGAGACCAGCCTGACCAACATGATGAAACCCCATCTCTACTAAGAAAACAAAAATGAGCCAGGTGTGGTGGTGCGCGCCTGTAGTCCCAGCTACTCAGGAGGCTGAGCAGCTATGTGGGAGGCTGAGGCACAAGAATCACTTGAACCCAGGAGGCGGAGGTTGCAGTGAGCTGAGATCGTACCACTGCACTCCAGCCTGGATGACAGCGGGACTCTCTAGAGCAAATGAGTGAATGAGTAATTATATACTGTTAGGTAGCAGGGTTCTCTCTGTGGGAAAAGGGGCTTCTCTACGCAATGGGGGAAGGTTCCAGATTGGAGGTGGAGGCGACATTATGCTCTGTTAATGGTATGAATATGTGATTGACAAGTCATAACTGTAGAAAGAAGGGGCAAGAAGCCACAGCCCCGTGTAGCAATGCACATACTAGTGCCCACATCTCTGTATCTCTTGATGCCAGTCTCCAGGAGAAGGAGCCAGGTCTCCTCGGACAAGGGGAGGAGTCCAGGCATGGGGCAGTGGAAAGAAAAACGCTAGAGCCCCTTGTCCTTCCAGAACGCAAGGCTGCATTCAAAGATAGATGTGTCCAAAAGACCGGGCGCTGGCTGAAGGGGACTCCTGCTGGCAAAGTTGGGACAATTGAACATGCTAGAAAATAATGAAAGAAACGGATGAGTAAAGGGGAAAAGGAGGAGACAGGATGAATGCTGATTAATGAACCTAGAGGGAGCAGGCGTGGTGGCTCACGCCTATAGTCCCAGTACTTCGGTGGGAGGACGAGGTAGGAGGATCACTTGAGCCCAGGGGTGTGAGACCAGATTGGGCAACGTAGGGAGACTCTGTCTCTGTAAAACATTTTTTAAAATTAGCTGGGCATGGTGGCACGCACCTGTGGGCCCAGCTACTTGGGGGCTGAGGCAGGAGGTTGGTTTAAGCCCAGGAGGTTGAGGCTGCAGTGAGCTGAAGTCATGCCACTGCCCTTCAGCCTGGGTGACACAGCAAGTCCCTGCCTCAAAAATAAATAATTAAACAAACATAGAGGGAATGAAAGAATGAGAAAGGCGGTACCAGTAGTGGACAGATGGACATTGTAGGTATCCTGATGTGATGCTTGGAGAATACGTCACCTGTGCATTCATTGGATTGAGGCAGGGTGGCTAACCTGGACTCTTGAAAAACTTCCATGTCGGCCAGGCACAGTGGCTCACGTCCGTAATCCCAGCACTTTGGGAGGCCGAGGCAGGTGGATCACCTGAGAGTTCGAGACCAATCTGACCAACATGGAGAAACCCCATCTCTACTAAACATACAAAAATTGGTGGGCGTGGTGGCACATGACTGTAATCCCAGCTACTCAGGAGGCTGAGGCAGGAGAATCGCTTGAACCTGGGAGGCGGAGGCTGCAGGTGAGCTGAGATCGCACCACTGCACTCCAGCCTGGACAACGAGTGAGAAACCATCTCAAAAACAAAAGCAAAAACAAAGTAAAAAAACAAACTTCCATGTCATGAAAGACCCACAGAAGGCAAAGGGAACCTTCTAGATTAAAAGAGAATCGGGAGAGGCCGGGCGCGGTGGCTCAAGCTTGTAATCCCAGCACTTTGGGAGGCCGAGGCGGGTGGATCACGAGGTCGAGGGATCGAGACCATCCTGGTCAACATGGTGAAACCCCGTCTCTACTAAAAATACAAAAAATTAGCTGGGCATGGTGGCGTGTGCCTGTAATCCCAGCTACTCAGGAGGCTGAGGCAGGAGAATTGCCTGAACCCAGGAGGCGGAGGTTGCGGTGAGCCGAGATCGCGCCATTGCACTCCAGCCTGGGTAACAAGAGCAAAACTCCGTCTCAAAAAAAAACCAAAAGAGAATCAGGAGCCAGGACAACTGATTGCAACAGTTGATTGGGTGTGGGGGTGTGAAGAAGCCATGAAAAGCAGTATAGAGATGTTTGGAGAAGCTTGCATGTGGACTCTGTGTTCGATGATGTTACATCAGTGGGCAGTCAGGAAACACGTCACCAGCAGCTTTGAGAACCTGCAGTCCTCAGGGCCTTCCTCCGCCTGAGTGCTTGTCTTTCCGGGCTCTGGCCATTTAACAGTGTCGCTTTTGCAAAAACACCCCTTCATTCATGGGTGCCCTGCACCGGCCAAGCTCTGGGAACAGATGTGAGTCCTCATTTGCAGAGAGGAAACTTGTGTATGACGATATTACTTCTCTTCATGAATATTTTAATATGAAAACAGCAGATCCCAGAAAGTGCTGACGTGCTGCTTTTCTTGGTTGGTGCATTCCAAGCAGTTCCATGGTCCTGCATGGTGCTGGCCCGAGCCAGAGCTGCGGGAGGAGTGTGTGGGCCACCACGTACGACTGGTGTGGGTCTCTAGCATGGCGCCCCAACCCTCCTTGATGAGACTCAAAGAACCGAAAGGGGATAACCTGTCATCTTAATTTGAGGTCACTTCAAGAACGTGCGGCTCAACTCGAAATCTAAGTAAAAGGGTGAGTTGTTTGTTGGGGTGGAGGGACTCTGATGGAGCCCTGGCTGGCCATCTTCCCCGAGGTTGTCATGGGAGGGGCCACTGGACACCAATCACTACGTCTGCATCCACCCAGGTAATCAGTAGGTTCCCAAGAAGCAGTGAATGCGCGTTGCTGTTTTTCTCCATCCAATTTAATCAAACGCACAGTAGCAGGCGCTCTGTCAGGTATGAGGAGCACAGATAGTCATCCCGGGAATATCAGTTGACCCGCGATACGTGCCAGGCCAGGGCTGAGGACTTGAGGGTATCAGGTCCTGGTGGGCAGAGCAAACTGGGCACCTCCTGCAGCCCAAGCAGCCTAGAGGAAAAGCAAGGAATAAATAGGTAAATAGACAGTAAAAAGGTGACACGGTAGTACATGCCATGAAGGGTTCAAATGAGGAGGCGCAGAAGAGAGTGTGGGGCTCCTTTGCACATGGTTGCCAAAGAAGTTCTCTCTGGAACAGGAGCCTTTAACCCAAGACTGATGGGAAGGAAGCGCGCGGGATTCCGGGGGAGGAACCTGCCAGCCAGGGAGATGGCTGAGGACACAAGTGAGTTTTGCGTGTGTCGGGGACCCGGAAGCCATTGCAGCTGGAGAGTGAAGGATAGAGAGGGAGCCGGAGATGAGGGGAGGGGCACTTGCGTGTGAGACTCTGCAGTCCCAGGTAAGGAGTTGGGATTTTGCAATCTGCATAGAAGGGTGCAGGGAAGCCACTGACCAGATTTGATGTTGAAGCATCCCCTCTAGCTGTGGCGTTGAGAATAGATCGGGGGTGTAGGGAGATGGGGCCCGGCTGTTGGACTTTTCTAGTGGGATGTGACAGAAGCTCCAGCTGCAGAAGGCACAGACATGCTGCAGAAGCATGTCATGCGGGCAGGTGACATGCAAACAGAGGAGAGGAGAAGAGAACAGGAGGTGGGCTCCAGCCCCTGGTGCAGGTGGGGCCCGCTCCAGCCTAAGGGTACTAGGGAGCCATTGTGGGCTTTAGACAGGGAGTGATGGGATCAAAGTGGGGCTTTGGAAGCTGGCCTGGGTGCAGGGTGGAAGCAGGGAAACCAGCAGTGAGCCAGAAGTCCTGAGCCAAGAGAGGAGGAATCTAAACATAGGAGTGAGGTTCTTCCTTGAGAGGAAGGAGGAGCTGCAGGTAGGGCCTCGTCTTCCTCACATTTGCTCTCAGGCCCCTGCTCCAGCCCTGTCTGCAGCCTCACCCCCATCTCTTCCTTCTCCCCTGAGCTTCCTCGGTCACAGAACACTCCCCTCCTCCTGCGGGCAGCTGGCCACATTCCCAGGCAGACACGATTCCCCCAGGGCATCTCCGTTTTCTCCCCACCCTGCTGGCTCAGCCTGAGCAGGACTCGGACTCACTTAGGGAATGAGGGCCACCTGGCAGCTCCTCCCGGCCCAGCCCCGCTGGCTGGAATCCTGATGAAGAACAGGGCGGCGGCGTTTAGGATAATGACGGGCTGCCCTCGGAATTGCTCTCCTCGGCTCTGATTTTCCTGATGCCAGAAAAGTCAGTCACCCCGGGGTACATCCAATAGTCTGTCCGGCCAGCTGTGCTTCTCGTTATCCCTATTCCTGTTAGTATCTGTTTGGACTGGGGCTCTCAGGCCTCTGATGCCCCGCTAGTTTACAAGGATGGTTCTTGGCGTGGGTGGCTGCCAGATGGTCAGATGTGCAGCTCAGCTCCAGGGGCCACTGAATTGTGTCGGGTTATGGAGAAGGAGAGGGTCACCCAGCAAAAACTGGCTGCAGGCCACGGCCCTTGGGGGCTTCTCCGCCCTGGCAGCTCTGGGCACACTTTTACCAATGCATGCAAGACCAAGTCCCTCAGCCTGGGCTCCTGGGGGACGTCCTCGCACGTGACCTTGGCTGGTAGCGGCAGTTTGTCCCTCGTTGTGGCACACTTTGCATCACCAGCTTCGACAGGTATCTCCTGAGGCCCCATTGTAGGTGCTGGTGCCATCGTGGTTCTGTTTTGGCATCTGGGACAGCAGGCTTTCCTGGAGCCTCATGTACCTGCCTTCCCACACAGGCTTGGAGGAGCAGGTCAGCATTTCTCAGTGACTCAGGGTCACCCTGGGAACTCATCTTTGTACTTTAGAAAATGGTGGTCAGGCATGGTGGCTCACACCTGTAATCCCAGCACTTTGGAAGCCTGAGGCAGGCGGTTCTTTGAGGTCAGGAGATCGAGACCAGCCTGGCCGACATGGAGAAACACTGTCTCTACTAAAAATATAAAAAATTAGCTGGGTGTGGTGGCGCATGCCTATAAACCCAGCTACTTGGGAGGCTGAGGCAGGAGAGTTGCTTGAACCTGAAAGTTGGAGGTTGCAGTGAGCCGAGATCGCGCCACTGCACTCCAGCCTGGTGATAGAGCAAGACTCTATCTCAAAAAAAAAAAAAAAAAAAAAAAAAAAAAGAAAGAAAGAAAAGAAAAGAAAGAAAGAAAGAAAATGTCCTGTGACTTGTCAGCATCGTCATTGAACCTTCTGTCAGCATTGATGGAGGCAGTACATTGGAGGGATTGAGACTGTGGGCTCTGAGTTCAAATCCTGGTTCTGGTGCACAGCATCTGCAGGACCTTGGGCCAGCCACTCAGCCCCTCTGGGACTCAGTTTGTTCATCTGCAGTATGGGGGTAGTGGAACCTGCCTGGGAGCGACTAAGATCATACGTGTGAAGTGCTCGGCATGGTGGTGAGCTCCCGGGAGGAGCTGGGTGCGTGCTGGCCATCCACCTGCTCCCTTGCTACCTGGTCTGTAGCTGATTGCCCCTGTGGGTTGGAAATCCACAGGCTGAGCGTCCTCAGGATCGAGCTAATGGTGCAGGCTGCAGAAGGCGCTTTGCATTGGAGCAGAAGAGATAGGCACTGATGTTTAACCAGTAGCTGCCTTGGCTGGCGTGTGCACACTCTGTCTTGTTTGATACAGCAGCTCCGTGAGATAGGTGTGAACACATGCCATACAGATGAAAAGCGGGTTCAAAGTCACCTGCTCAAAGCCACACAGCTGCTAATCCAGATGCAAACCTGTCTCATTTCAGTGTCCAAGGTTGTCCCCCAAGGGCAGGGATCAGCAAGCTATGGCTGGCCTTTGGACCGAGCCTTGCTCACTGCCATGTTTTTTTTGTTTTTGTGAGACGAGGTCTTGCTCTGTCGCCCAGGCTGGAGTGCAGTGGAGGGATCTCCACTTTCTACAACCTCCACCTCCCAGGCTCCAGCGATTCTCCCACCTCAGCCTTCCAAGTAGCTAGGACTACAGGGACGTACCACCATACCCAGCTAATTTTTTGTATTTTTATAGAGGTGGGTTTTTCCATGTTGCCCAGGCTAGTCTTTAGCTCCTGGGCTCAAGCAGTCCACCTGCCTTGGCCCCCCAAAGTGTTGTGATGATGGGCATGAGCCGCCGCACCCGGCCCACCACTTGTTTTTATAAATAAAGTTTTATTGGAACACAGCCATTCGCATTTGTTTTACATATTTTCTGAGCTGCTTTTGAATGACAGCAGCAGAGTCGTTACAGCACAGACCATGTGCCCCTTCAATACTGACTCTCTGGCTCTTCCCAGCAAACCATTGCCACCCTCCCTGCTCTGGAGGATACCAGGTCACGGGGTCAGCTGCTTTCTGTCTGTGTCGTCGTGCCCCCTAAAAATTCACCTGTTGAAGTCCTAACCCCAAGGACCTCAGAATATGACCTTATTTGGAGGCAGGGTCACTGCCAATCTGATTAGTTAAGGTGCGGTTGTGCAGGAATAGGGTGAGCCCTGATCCAGTTTGCCTGATGAAACTGGATCCGGGGAAATGCAGACGCAGACACCCAGGGAAAACAGCAGGTGGAGGTGAAGGCCGAGGTGGGGATGACGATCTGCACACCAAGGAATGCTGAAGACTGCCAGAAGCTGGCAGGGAGGCCTGGGACACATTCTCCTACAGCCTCAGGAGCCAACCTCACCCCCCAGGAGTCACCTTGATCTTGGACTCCTGTCTTTCAGAGCTGCAAACCGCCCAGTGCACAGGACCTTGTTAGAGTGGCGCTGGCAGAATCATCTCCTCTGCTGTTAGCCTCTTCCTCCTTTTTCCTAGGAGCTAGAGGCATGTGGGTGCAGGAAGTCTCACCCCAGATGCCTGGGATGGTCTCACCCACAGAACTGTCTAGCTGCTTCTTTTGGATGATTTTCAGGTCCTATGTCCTTTTATTTGGGGGACCATATATGTGGCCACACATACCCAGGTGCACCTGAGCCCAAGGCCGGAGAGGCCAAGCTGGCCCCAGGGGGATTGGAGCAAAGGGATCGATGCTCTGGTGAGCCATCCATCCCTGGGGTCAGCCCTGCAGCAGATCGCCAGACCGCCAGAGCCTGGTCCCGCGTGTCTTGGTCTTAGCTCCTCCCCAGATCCACTGATGCTCTAACCCCCTAACTTCTGGAGAAAGACAGAACATGACAGGTTCTAGCCCTTCGACTGAGGAGTATCCATGAACCAAACGTAGCAGCTTCCTTTTGCCTGGATATCCCTCACTGCTTCCTCTGAGGGACCGTGGGGTGGGGTTGTCTCCATCACTGTAGCCTCCAGAATGCACCTCTCTCTGCCTGATGCCTGTGGCTTTTAACTCCAGTCTGTTGCTCCTGGGTCACAGATGGCTCTGCCCAGCATGACAGTTGAGTGCACCTGGGCCGGTACCATGAGTGGCTTGTCCGCTACCAAGCCCCCAGCAAAAGGCTCAACACATAGGGGGTTCTCTTCGCCAGAACCACACCCGTCCCTACCAGTGAGTGTTTGCGGAGCATCTGCACCATGTGACCTCCTGGGGAGAAGCAGGAGGGGAGGCTCGAAGGAAGGACACGGATGGGAGGAGTCCGGAATTAGTTCTCCTGCAGCAGAGGGTGGATACACCTCCGATACCCAGGGAGCATCCAAGGTCGGGTCCCTCACCCCGTGCAAGCACCATGCCAGCCTGGGCTGAGGGTGAGGACGAAAGACGCAGAGATAAATAAGGGCCAGTCCCGGCTACTACCCAGTAAGGAGCTGGGGTCTGGATTCAAAGAGCAGCCTTCAGAGGTACAAAGCCCAGTGGCCTCTCCTCCAGAGCTGTGGACCACCGCTGTGGGCTCATCTCTTTGGACTGAAACACAATTGGTCTTTGGAACAGCCCCTTGGCGCCTTAAGAGTAGAATATCCGAGTGCCTGTCCAGGAGCCTTTATTGTCTTGTTTTGTTGAGATGAAGTTTTGCCCTATTGCCCAGGCTGGAGTGTACCAGCGCGATCTCGGCTTACTGCAACCTTCACGTCCCAGGTTCAAGTGATTCTCCTGCCTCAGCCTCCCAACTAGCTGGGATTATAGGTATCCACCACCAACCCCAGCTAATTTTTGTATTTGTAGTAGAGGTGGGGTTTCACCATGCTGGCCAGGCTGGTCTCAAACTCCTGGCCTCAAGTGATCCACCCACCTCAGCCTCCCAAAGTGCTGGTGGGATTTCAGGCATGAACCACTGTGCCCAGCCAAAATAGTTAAGATGGTAAATTTTATGATACGTGCATTTTACCACAATTGTTTTTTAATAGATACGGGGTTTCACTATGTCGGCCAGGCTGGTTTCGAACTCCTAGCCTCGAACAATTTGCCCGCCTCAGCCTCCCAAAGTTCTGGGATTACAGATGCGAGCCGCCCTGCCCTCAGCCTAGGAGCCTTTGTATACCCAGCAAAGGTTACATAAGCAATTTTAAAAAAAGAAAAAATCAGCTGGTGGCTGCCCCTAGCAGAAGGAATTTTACCAGGAGTCTAGAGACCTGGTCCCAGCCCTAAGGAGCAGTGTCCTTGGCCTGAGTTCTCCCCCACCCCAACCACCCCTCCGGCTGCCTCGACCCTCAGTGGGGAGGTGGCAGGTGGGTGATTGTGCTGACTCTGGAGGTTTTACCCTGAGGGAGGAGGAAAATAATTGGGCACTTCTGAGCTTGGGGCTTCACCCATCCTGGGTGCTCTTGATATGTTTGTTGAGTCTGATGAGAGGGGTCACAAGCCCACGTGTAAGTAATTATCTCTCAAGGTCAGAGGCGGGAGGGAGAACTTTGAGCCGTAATGACCCGGGTGTGTGTGGCATTGGAGCTGGGCTTGAAGGATGAGGAGGGTTTATTTGGGTGGGCAGGGAACTGGGCAGGCACTCCATGCAGGCTGGTGGGAGGAGATTATGGGGACTTGTGGGTGGGTTTGTGGTTTCAGGCGTCCTCCCAGGTGTGAGTAGAGCTCTTGGGCATGGTTGCCTTTCCTGCTGGGGCACACAGTGGCATCCCATATTCTTCTGCTTTGACCCCAGACCATCAAAGCAGGTCTCCCCTGCCAGCCATGCTCAGATGGTGAGCCCCTGGCAGGAGGGGCTCTTGAATTGGGTCTGGCCATGGGGAGAATAGAGGAAGCAGCAAAGAAAGATCAGCTGCAAGCCACGGCCCTCAGGGGCTTCCCCGCCCTGGCAGCTCTGGGCACACGTGTTCCACCGCATGCAAGACCGCCTCCCTCCGCCTGGGCTCTTGGGGGAGGTTCCCACACGTGACCTGTGCTGGCAGCTGCAGTTTGCCCCTCATTGTGCCATACTTTGTACCACTGCCTTTAACAGGTATCTACTGAGGCCCCGTGGTAGGTGCCAGTGCCATCGTGGTTCTATTTTGCCATCTGAGACAGCAGGCTTTCCTGCAGCTTCCTGTACCCACCTTCCCATCCAGGCTCAGAGCAGCACAGTCTAGCATTTCTTTTCTTTTCCTTTTTTTTTTTTTTTTTTTTTGAGACAGTTTTGCTCTTCTTGCCCAGGCTGGAGTGCAGTGGTGCAGTCTCGGCTCCCTGCAACCTCCGCCTCCCAGGTTCAAGCGATTCTCCTGCCTCAGCCTCCCTAGTAGCTGGGATTACAGGCATGTGCCACCACGCCCGGCTAATTCTGTGTTTTTAGTAAAGATGGGGTTTCAGCATGTTGGCCAGGCTGGTCTCGAACTCCTGACCTCAGGTGATCCGCCTGCCTTGACCTCCCAAAGTGCTGGGATTACAGATGTGAGCCACCGTGCCTGGCCACAGTTTAGCATTTCTCCGGGTCACCCCAGGAATAGTCACCTTTGTACTTTAGACAATATGGACAATATGGTTGCACAGGCTTTTTGGTTTTGCTTGTTTCTCTTTTCCTTCCTCTTGGGCTGTGGACCGTCACTCGTCTTTTGTCCTTGGGCTTTCTCTCAGCATCTTAGAGGCAGTGCCACATGGGGAGGGGAGAATATGCTCTCTGGGTGCAAATCCTAACTTTGGTGCGTAGCATTTACAGGTCCTTGGGCCAGGGACGCAGCCCCTCTGAGACTCGGTGTATTCATCTGCGAAGTGGGGATGATAGAACCTGCCTGATAAAGGGAGCAGGAGGATTGATCGATGTCACTTCAACCAGCTCCCCTGGACAGAAGCAGCCCCCAACACTGAAGTGACACCCTCACTCTCTCCCTGCCCACTCTGCCAGGCCTCAGACCCAGCATGGAGTAGGCTACGGGCCACCAGGGCCACCGCTGCTGTAGTGCTTAGCAGTGGGCAGTGCTTGCCTGGCCGGAGGAGGCTGTCATTAGGGAGCATGGTCCTTGTGCATTTCTTGCTAGGAAGGTGGCCGCCCCCCCTCAGGAAGGGCAGCTGCCATGGAGGAAGAAGGAAGCTGAAAGAGACAGAGTGTGTGTCTTTAAAATGAGGTCTGAGTTCTGGAGTGCCTTCAGGTACATTCCTGCCGGGATGCCAGTGCTGGGCCTTGGCCGTCCTGTTCCACCTGTGAACTCACGTGACTTTCCATGGCGCTCCCTGCCAAGCCTGGCCTGGCATCTGCTGCTCCAGATCCTGGTTCTCTTGCACTAGGCGCTCCAGAGACAATCTTCCTGGGCCATGCTTCTCCCATCCCTTTACTGTCATAAAGGGACTGATAACAGGCCTGGCGTGGTGGTTTATGCCTGTAATCCCAGCACTTTGGGAGGCCAAGGTGGGCAGATCACCCGAGATCAGGAGTTTGAGACCAGCCTGATCAACATAGTGAAACCCCCATCTCTACTCAAAATACAAAAGTTAGCTGGGCGTGGTGGTGGGTACCGGTAATCCCAGCTACTTAGGAGGCTGAGGCAGGAGAATCACTTGAACCTGGGAGACAGAGGTTGCAGTGAGCCCAGATCGTGCCACTGCACTCCAGCCTGGGCAACAGAGCGAGACTCCACCTCAAAAACTAACAAAAGAGACTAGTAACAGCTCGTGGGTTCCAGCATCTGCAGGGGTTTATGGGAGCTTTTGTTTTTCTCTGTTCCTCAACTTGCTCTTCTCTGGACTCTTCCAAAATGCCCCTTTCAGGAAGCCGTCTCCGGCCCAGCCCCAGTGCCTTTGGGCACCTCGCCTAGTTGATATCTACCTTCATTTATTCTAGGCTCTAAAACTGCTGACCCACAGATAGGTTTTCTTGGCATCTGCATGGGGCTTTAAAAGTTTTCAAGTTTGTTACCACCATTTAAAAGTTGGAAACTTTCACATTGTGGATTTCCAACTTGTCCTGGAAAATAAGCTGGTCTGGCCACCTCCAACAGTCAGCTGGACCTGAGGGCGGCTGCCCTGTGGACACAGCCCTCAGCCCGCAGCCCGTCTGCCTCTGGAGAGACTCTGTGCCCCGTGCAACAGACCGAGTGTGCATGTCAGTTTGCAGGCTCTTTTCTGACTGCAGAACTCCCTGGGCCTTCTGGGTCTTGGCTTCTCATCTCCCGCCCCCCTCCACCCCCTGTGCCTGGCGTCTTAAACAGGGGTCACTGGGTGGGCCCTTCTCTCTCTTGTTCCCATGTGTCTCCGTCCACCCTGACCAGCAAGCAGAATGACACAGCTTCCTTCTAGTTCCCTCAGTCCCTCCTCCACGGGTCCCGACACCGGATTTTGGCACACTGGGAGTGTGGCTGTCTCGGCACGTCACCAGGACCTCAGAGGCAGGGACTGTGACTCAGTCATGGCTGTGTCATCAGACCCGGCACAGGGCCCGGCCTAGAGTGGGTGCCCCGGGAATGTAGAGGGGATGGACGCCAGCTGCCCCCACCTTGTTCTCCAAGGAGGTCCCCTGACCACACCTGCCTGCGATGGGGAGGAAGCTTATGGCCGTGTGCTTCAGCCGCAACACCCTCCCACGGGCGTGCAGACCCGACAAGATCGGGAGCTGGGTCTCTGAGAGGCCCTGTGTCCCCCGCATTCTCTATGCATGACTGAGGGCCATTCTTCCCTCTCTACCAGCCTCTCCCAGTCCCCAGGAGGAAGGGCTGATACTCCCAAAGACAGGCCACTTGCAGGAAGACACACCTTGGAGCTTCCCTGTTCCTGGCACTCCAGGGCGTGCACGTGGGGCACTTAGGAGGGAGGGGCGTTTGCCTGCAGCCCCATGACCTGGCACCCACCACCCTGCCTGACCTCACCGCCCCAGGAAGCTCAGCCCCATTGTCCTTTCTGTTGCTCAAATGCTCTGAGGCCGTGTATGCCCCCCAGGTACTCTGTGCTTTGCTGATCCCCAGGCCTGGAGTCGTTTTTCCCAGCATTTCCTGATGCCTGCAGCTCCTGGCTCCTTCTCACCCTTTCCGGCCTTGGCTGAAATGTCACCTGCTCAGAGAGGTCCTTCCGGAATTTTCCCTCCCAATATCTGCCCTGCATCCCTGCTCCTCCAGTGAGTCTCAGTTTCATTTCAGAGTCAGTGCATTTCACAGACTCTGTTTTCTTTTCTTTGTTTCTTTCTTTCTTTCTTTTTTTTTTTTTCTTGAGACGGAGTTTCGCCCTTTTTCCCAGGCTGGAGTGCCATGGTGCGATCTCAGCTCACCGCAACCTCCACCTCCCAGGTTCAAGCAATTCTCCTGCCTCAGCCTCCCTAGTAGCTGGGATTACAGGCACGCGCCACCACACCCGGCTAATCTTGTATTTTTAGTAGCAATGCAGTTTCTCCGTGTTGGTCAGGCTGGTCTCAAACTCCCGACCTCAGGTGATCCCGCCCATCTCAGCCTCCCAGAGTGCTGGGATTACACGTGTGAGCCACCATGCCCGGCCTTTCTGTTTTATTTTAGTTCCTGCTTATTGGCTGCTGGCTCCAGGAGAGCAGGAAGGCTGTGTCTGATGTGTCCCCAGCAGCCTCACACAGCCAGAGCAACGTGGATTCTGAGTAAATCCATACAGAAAGCACGCGTGGGGAAGTGGACAGCCCCCCGATTGTGGAGGAGTTGGGGCTGGGCTGGGAGTTGGCAACAGGGTTCAGAGCCTCATGGCTGATCAGGACCTGGGCACCTGGGGTGCAGTGGGGCCTCACAGAACAACAGCATCAAGCAGGCATGATCAGATCGCAGCTCCACCACTTCATTGCTGTGTGGCTTTGGGCAAGTTTCTTAACCTCTCTCAACTCCAGCTTCCATCTGCGGAATGGGTGTAGTACTCTCCGATTCTTGTATGTGAGGAACTTGAGACAGAGCACTGGGACAGGCTACGCACTCCGAGAGTCGCTGTCCATATGGAGCCTGATTTTAAGTGCATTTGGTTTTGACATGAGGGCAAACAGGAAGTGGAAATGCGGGTCTGTACCCCGGAGCAGGCAGGCCTCGGACACGCTCCAGCAGATGGGAACTGCCCCAGAAGCTCCTCAGCCAGCATGGGCTGGGCGGGAGGGATGGGCTCCCCTGTTACTTCACTGATTTCCTGATGGTTTTCATGGTTTTGTGGCTAAAAGATGCTCCAAAGATTAGCCTGTGTCAGGATTTGAGAATTATCTGAAATACAGGAGCCTAGGCCTTCTCTGCTGCTTCTCTCTGCATCAACTTAAACATAGGTTAGGATGTTACTGACTTCTCAAAAGACAGGACAGCCAGAGAAAGCCCACCAGAGACAGAGAGAGGCTGTGTGCTGGGGGCGGGGTGTGTTAAAACACACACTCTGAATGAAGAGGCCCCCTAAACAGGCTTTGCGTGAGCAACATGGTTATTTATTCATCCGGGTGCAGGCTGGAGGAGAGGCCACCAGCCGCGGGATGCAGGCGGCCTCTAAAGGCTGGAAAAGGCAAGGAAACGAATCCTCCCCCACAGCCTCCAGTGGGAGCCTGGCCCTGCCAACGCCCGGACTTTGGCCCAGTGAAACCTCATTTGGCCTTCTGATCCTTAAAACTATAAAATAATAAATCAGTGTTGTTTTAAGCCACGAAATTGGTGGTAATTTGTTATGGCAGCCACAGGATTCTAATGTACAACCCAGTGCCCCCGTCCCTCCTTGGAGCACCTCACTCAAGGTAGGGCTGTGGGGGCACCTCGGGGGGTGCGGAGGGTGTTGTGAGAGACCCCTCCAACCTGTGGCCAAATCCTGCCTGTCCGCGTACCCCTCTGAGCCTCCAGTAACCCCTCTGGAAAACAAGGTTCATTCCTCCTAGTATTGTTGGGAAGATGTTTGAGGATGGGAGGGACCTAGCCCAGCCCCTGGCATGGAGGAAGCATAAATATACTCAGCCATCTATATTGTTTGCTTCTCTGCAGAAAAAGGCAGGGAAAGGTGGGGTGTGCCTGGCTCACTGCTCGTATGTTTGGATCAACATTAGGAAACCTGGATTCAAATTCCAGCTTTGGCCGGGTGCAGGTGCTCACACCTGTAATCCCAACACTTTGGGAAGCCATGGCAGGAGAACCACTTGAGCCCAGGAGTTCAAGACCAGCCTGGGAAACATAGCGAGACCCCCATCTCTTAAAAAAAAATTTTTACTTATCCAGGTGTGGTAGCGTCCAGTGTTCACCTATGATCCCAGCTACTTAGGAGGCCAAGGCAGGGGGGATCGCTGGAGCCCAGGAGTTCAAGCTGCAGTGAGCCATGGTGGTGGCACTGTGCTCCAGCCTGGGTGACAGATGGCGAACTTGTCTCTAAAAAATAAAATAAAATAAAAATTCCAGCTTCCCCCAAACCCAGCGAAGGAGGTGGTGTAGCTACGGGTAAAGTTCCACAGCATGGCTGGGCACAGTGGCTCACGCCTGTAATCCCAGCACTTTGGGAGGCTGAGGTGGGCAGATCACTTGAAGTCAGTTCAAGACCTGGCCAACATCGCGAATCCCTGTCTCTACTAAAAAGACCAAAAATAATTAGCTAGACGTGGTGGCACACACCTGTAATCCCAGCTACTTGGAAGGCCGAGGCACAAGAATCTCCTGAACCTGGGAGACGGAGGTTGCAGTGAGCCCAGATCACACCACTACACTCCAGCCTGGGCGACAGAGTGAGACTCTGTCTCAAGGAAAAAGGCCGGGCATGTTGGCTCACGCCTATAATCTGAGCACTTTGGGAGGCCAAGGCAGGCAGATCACAAGGTTAAGAGATCGAGACCATCGTGGCTAACATGGTGAAACCCCATCTCTACTAAAAATACAAAAATTAGCAGGGCGTGATGGCGCGCGCCTGCAGCCCCAGCTACTCAGCACGCTGAGGCAGTAGAATCACTTGAACCCAGGAGGCAGAGGTTGCAGCAAGCTAAGATCACGCCACTGCACTCCAGCCTGGTGACAGAGTGAGAGTCTGTCTCAAAAAAAAAAAAAAAAAAAAAAAAAAAGTTTTGCGACATTGCTGGTGCCTCCAGGCCTTAGTGTCCTCATCCTTAGAAGAGCAGCAGCCCCCGCTCCCTGGACTGTGAGCAGTGCACACAGAGCACTTCGCACCGAGGCTGGCCCAGGGCACTGCTCCATGAGCACGTTGTATGGAGCCCGGTCCAGGGCACTGCTCCGTGAGCACTTCGCGCCGAGCCCGGCCCAGGGCACTGCTCCGTGAGCACTTCGCGCCGACCCCGGCCCAGGGCACTGCTCCGTGAGCACTTCGCGCCGACCCCGGCCCAGGGCACTGCTCCATGAACGCTACCAGCGTTGCTTTGTCAGCTGGGCCAACTTCTCTGCATCCTGAGCTTGGACACACGCCTCCTTCAGCTGCTGGAGTGCTCCCAGCCTGTGGGGTCCACCTCAGCCAGAGCCAGCGTGTTCCCACAACGTTGATTATTGTTCAGGAGGTTTGTGAGGATCACTCTCTGTTCCATGGGTGGGTGACTTAGGATGGGAAGTGGATTCTTCTGGCCACGTCCTACCTAGCCCCACAAAGGCAAAATCTTATTTATTTTACAGTCATAATAGGGGCTGTTCTTTCTCCCAGCCAAGGCTAGCCCCAGCCAAAATGCACTGATATTCCTGTGAAGAACACAGAATGCCAAAGGGGAATCAGAACAGGAGCAACTGGTTGAGTTTACAGAGAGAAAAGTGGGGGTACAGCCTGCTGATGCCGTGGACTGCTTGATTGGTCCAAGAGTCATTGGGTCTGCAGCCCCAGAGGTGAGGACACATAGCTGCGTTGTGCCCATAGAGAGCACAGCATTGGGGTTAGCCGCACCAACTTGGAATCAGATTGCCCGAGTTCTGAGCCTAGCTTGGCCGCTTGACTCTCTGAATGACCTTGGGTGAGTCACTTAGTTTCCCCATTCAGGAAAATCAGCGTCATTGCCATCATCATCGTCACGCCAAGTACTGTCCTGAGCCCTCTAGATGGACATTAAATCTTTTAATCCTCACCAAAAACACACACACATGGCCAGGCGCGGTGGCTTACACCTGCAAGATCACTTGAGGTCAGGAGTTCGAGACCAGCCTGGCCAAGACGGTGAAACCTTGTCTCTACTAAAAATACAAAAATTAGCCAGGCGTGGTGGCAGGCACCTGTAATCCCACCTACTCGGGAGGCTTGAACCTGGGAGGCGGAGGTTTGCAGTGAGCCCAGATGGCACCACTGAGTGACAGATCGAGACTCTGTCTCTAAAAATACACACACACACACACACACACACACACACACACACACACACACACACAGTTGAGGGTGTTCTTTTATCCCCAGGTGACAGAAGGGCACAGACAGGTAAAGAAAGGAAACCAAGCCCCATGGCTGGGAAGGGGCGGAGCTGGGATTGGACTCCGGTTACGTGGCACTCATTAGCCCCGCAGCCTTCTGCCTTTGGGATAACGTCGAAAATGTGAGCATCCGCCTCCACCCCCAGAGCTTTCCAGGTGGGATAATGCATGTAAAATGCCAAAGGAAGCGTGTGGTTTCGGTAGGCACGGGTTAGCTCTTTCCATCTCTCTTGCTCCAGCTGACAGTGGCTCTGGTAACTTGTGTTTGGGGGTGTGGGTCAAAATCCACTCATCCCTTTGGGGGCTGTGAATAGATTCATTATCTTGATTGTGGTGATGGTGTCAGGGTGTCTGCATACGTCAAAGCTTAGCTCATTGTGCATTTCAAATTACGGGCAGGTTAGCCCATACCCATGATATCTCAGTAAAGCTGTTTTTTAAAAATAAAGCAGAGGTGAACTAACAAAACAGAAACAAATCTATTGTATCCAATGGGGCAGCCAGCCAGGGCCCCTCCCATGGGACAGCACCCCGTGTGATCGTTTTTCAGGCAGTGTCCTTTATGTTCACATTCTAGCATGAAAGAGAGCTGGAAAAGAGGGGTGGGGGACGGGCATTGCCTTCAGGTCATCAGCTTACCCATTCCTGGTCTCTCAGCTCAGAATCACCATGCAACCTCTCACTCCCATCTCCCTGCACTGGGATACTCTTCCCCGGGTGTGCTGTAAAATGCACCTACCTGCTGTACCACTCCCTTAGGTAGGGACCTGGGTTCAGCCTCTGCCCCTAGGTGTCACTCACAGTGTCCCCTGCCCACATACACATACCTGTTCAGCTCCAGCGGCTGCAGGCTGCATAGGTCCTGGCCCCTGCTGGGGGAAGCACAAAGCCAGTCCTCCTGTGCTGCTGCCTTCTCCTGGCCTTAAAGGACATTTCCTCTGAGCGTCTTGTGTTCTAGGCTCTGTGGAAGGTACTGGGTATACCTAGGTCAAAGACAAAGCCAGGCGAAAATACCTGGAGCCTCATGTGCATGATCAGGGTGAGGATAATGCTATCAGACCGGACAGCCTCACAGTGCTGTCCAGATGAGCACGTCCTGTGTTTCATAAACTCTAAAAGGTGCACTTTTTGCATTATAGCAGGTCTGAAACCCGCGCGTTTCCTCGTCACAGTTAGTTGGCAGTATTCTTCCTTCCTTGGTGGCCCCTAAATTATTGGTACATCTCGCTCTGTCACCCAGGCTGGAGTCCAGTGGCACGATCTCAGCTCACTGCAATCTCTGCCTCCCAGATTTAAGTGATTCTCCTGCCTCAGCCTCCTGAGTAGCTGGGATTACAGGCACATGTCACCACACCCAGCTAATTTTTTGTATTTTTAGTAGAGACGGGATTTCACCATACTGGCCAGGATGGTCTTGATCTCCTGACCTCATGATCCACCTGTCTCAGCCTCCAAAAGTGCTAGGATTACAGGCACAAGCCACCATGCCCATCCTCTTGGTGCCTCTTATACCAGCCAGCTTCCTAGATCTGAGGATGCTCACTGCGCAGAAGAGGCTGGTACTGTGCAAATATTGTTGCAGAGTGAAAGAAGGTGGAGAAGGGATAGAGAAGGAATAATCCAGATCCAGGGGTGTGGCTCTCAGCTTTGCTACTTTCTAGCTGTTACCATCTTGGACAAGTGAACTTACCTCTCAGAACCTGAGTTGCCTCACTTGTGGAGTGGAGACATTACAGTTTACTTCTCCAGGGTGTTTTGAGAATCAAATTCGAGATGTGTGTAAGTCCCCTGGCACAGGGCCAGGCACTTTGCAGGGGTTTGAACATTTTGTTTGCCGTCTTCAAGGAGATGAGATGGTGTCTGATCGAAGTCAGCCTCTGGGAAGCTAAGTCTGGGGTCAAAGGTGCTTCTGGCCCTGCCCTTTGTTATGGGATCTTGCTCCATCCTTAGCATTAGACAGGGGGATCAAATCCTGCCTGAAGCACTCATTGACCATGTGAGCAAGTCACTTATTAATAGATCTCATGCCTCAGTTTCCTCATCTGTAAAATGGGCGTAATAATAGTACCCACCACCTGGCATGATTGCGAGGATTAGTTGAATCTTGGCATTTAAATCACACTCATTGCTGGGCATGAGCCAGGCACTTGAGAATCCACTTCTTATGACTGCCATTAGTAAAGGTGACTATTCATTGGAGCTGGTGATATAGAGGTAAATATGCCCAGGTCGCTATTTTAAGGCCACCCATCCTTTGGGGAAGATGCTATGTAAACCAAGCCCAGCCTGGGAACGAGGGGCACCATTACCGACCCTCACCCCAAAACACACGAGGGTCTCAGGCACAGAGAGCTGCCACGTATTTTACAGGGGCACTTTGATAGCTTAAAATCATCCCTGTTTTTATTTGGCAAAGACAGGTTTTTAATCCATTCCACAGATTCTGCCTTTGCAGGTTACCGGGCATGGACCCAGCCCCTGGGAGTCCAGTCTGACTCATTACGGACCGCATGCCAGTGTTTGCAGGACAGTCACCGGGCAGGTGCCATCTGTCACTGCTGTGTGCCCCCTACTCCACACCCCCGCCCCCCCGAGACCGGCCCCGCCAACTCTGTCCCATTTTCCCTAGGCTCCAGGTTAGGCAGAATTGTGCCCACCCTTTCCTGTTTTTTTTTTTTTTTTCTGAGTTTAAATCTTAACTTAATTTGGGGCCAGGTGTGGTGGCTCATGCCTATAATCCCTATAAAAAGGGATTTTGAGCACCTCAGGAGACCAAGGCAGGTGGATCACTTGAGGTCAGGGGTGCAAGACCAGCCTGACCAACATGGCGAAACCCCACCTCTACTAAAAATATAAAAAATAGACATGGTAGCACACGCTTGCAATCTGAGCTTCTTGGGAGGCTGAGGCAGGAGGATCGCTTGAACTCAGGAGTCAGAGGTTTCAGGGAGGTGAGATTGCGCCACTGCACTCCAGCCTGTGTGACAGAGCAGGACAATTCCATTTCATTAAAAAAAAAAAAATGTAACCTAATGGGTATTAGTGTTGGCACCCCAGCAGCAAGGAAACAGATGCCTCCAGTATTGTTTCCTGGGTGACGGGACAGACATTCAGCGGGCTCCAGTGGCACTTACAGTTTTGTTTGCCCTGTGCTTTACCACGACACTGGTCCCTGGGCAGATGTCCAAGCAGCTCTTAGGATGGCTAGAAACTTGAAGATCAGAACTCAGCTGAGTCTGCGCCTTGAGCCCTGGGACTTTGAGCTATGTCAGAGACAGTTCCCGCTGCCATGAGACTTGGGATTCTGGGGTGCTCTGCCAAACCCACTCACGGGCCAGCCCATGGGCACCAGCGAACCCTTCATGGATAAAAACTAAAGGCCGAGCCTGTAGCAAAACACTTTTGCATCCAGTATCTTGTTTCAGCAAAGGAGGATTCCCATGGCCAGGAGTAAGTCTGGAGGCAGATGACCCAGGCCTCTGGGCCAGGGGACGTTTCAGCTAAATCTTTGCTAGGCTTAGGGAAGAGCGGAACCTGCTCACACCTGCAGAGGTTTGGTGGTGACCCAGCAGGTCCCTTGCACGCAGCAACAGCTGGCGAAGTTCTAATTGGATTGGACTGGATGAGAGCAAGGAAAGCCTGGGCCGGGCACGTCCCTCCCGACAGCAAGCCAGAAAGGGCAGGATCTTTCTCCTGTCTTTTCCCTTATCATATTTTATCCCATCCACAGGGCTGATCCCTGGGTGTCAGAGCGGAAGCAGGTGGGTGGGGCAGTGATGATCAATCACTCATTCATACCACAGATATTCACGGAGTACCTACTATGTTCCAGGCACTGTCCTAGGTGCTGGGGATATAGCAGTTGACAAAACTGATAATAAACCAGAGAAATAAGTAAAATGTACGATCTGGTAGTTGGTACTTAGTGCTAAGGAGAAAAATGAAGCCAGGAAGAACGTGAGATGTGCCAGGGATTGCCATTTTAGAAACTTCCAGGGAAGGAATGATGATACTCATAACAGTCACAGCTATCAGTGGCTCATGCCTATAATCCCCGAACTTTGGGAGCCAAGGTAGGTGGTCCTGCCTTGAACTCCTGAGGTCAGGAGTTCAAGACCAGCCTGGCCAACATAGTGAAACCCCATCTCTACTAAAAATACAAAAAAAAAAAAAAGCTGGGCATTGATTGTGGTGGGGTTCTGTAATCCCAGCTACTCTGGAGGCTCAGGCAGGAGGATCGCTTGAACCCAGAAGGTGGAGGTGGCAGTGAACAGAGATTCCACCATTGCACTCCAGCCTGGGCAACAAGAGTGAAACTCTGTCAGAAAAAAAAAAAAAGAAAACAATCACAGCTGTATTTATCCGTACCTTCAAGGGGCCCAGCCCGTGCTAGGAAGCAGACAGGCACTCATGTAACCTTTGGTAACAACTCTGAGAGTTAGCAGATTGAGAGGCTGGGCAGGCCTCAGGAACCAGAGCACTGGGTGAGGGGCTGGAATGTTACCAGTAGGATTATCCCCATTTATTGCCAGTGAGCTGCAGAGGCAGGATTTGAACCCAGAACAGGCACTCCAAAGCTGGCGGGGGTTTTTTACGAGCTAGGAATGTAATGTTGCAACAGCCTTGTGAGATGCAGACATCACAGCCCCCAGTTCAGCACAGCGCAGTAGGCTGGGAGCGGGGAGGGAGTGCGTTGAGCCCAGGCCTCTCTCAGGCCTCTCTGTTTCCCAGGCTGGCCACGTCTGGACCCAGGGAGCAGGAGGAGGTCCCAGGCGGGGGGCTCAGGGAGAGCCCTGGCAGGACGCAAGGTGGGCTTGGCCAGCTGACCCCATGGGTAGTGGGAGCCCTCCCCTTCCTTCCCTTCCTGGTTTCCGCTCTGACAGGCAGGTAGCTCACCTGCCTGCCTTCATAACAGATGTTTTGCAGGCCCTGCAAAGTGGCTAATTCCACAGCGGAGGAAACTGGTAACAGCGCGCTCATTTCCAGCATGTGCATGCTTGCTAACAAACCTGATTGCCACCGCCCATTTGACTTCTCAGCTTTGATTTGCATGAGGAGTTTTTTCCTGAGAGAGTTATCAGTTCATCGCATCTGCCATGTGCAAAAGGCTGGAGCCCCATGAGCACAGGAAGGGAGCTGTGCTGTCTCCCAGCCTCGGCACCAAGGCGGCCCCTGCAAGCGAGACTGGTCAGCTGCAGAGCCTCTTGCCCAGTTCTAGAGCAGAGAAATCACCTCCTTCTTCCTTCCCTTTTAAATAAAATAACTCTTTTGCCCATGAGGCCTGCTGAGGCTCCTGGAGACCTTGTTTGTCTTGAACTCATGGGCTCTGGAAGTGGGTAGCTGCCTCCCTTGGAAGCTCAGCCCGAAGCTTGTGGCCGTGAGCCCAGCGCTTGGACCACACCTCACCCATCCAGATGGCATCACTTCAGAGTCCAGGCCCCGGCTGTGAGTCTGAAGTCCGGGCTGCCAGAGTCGTGAAGGAAAGGGTTTTCCCCAGCTGATGAGTGGCCTGAGGTGGCAGGGGTGACAGTGGGTCCTGCTGGACTCTGCGGGTCTCAGGCAAGCCTGAGAGCAGGAGGCCTTGCTGCCCGCTGGCAGGCTGACCGAGGCTAGTCATTTAACCCCTCCGAGCCTTGCTTTCTCATTCATCAGATGGGAACACTGGGACTCACTAGGTTGTGTGAGGTGAGTGAGATAGCTATCATAGGGATATCTTAGGGATATCATAGGGATAGCCAGGTTTGCAGAGCACTTCACTGTTTGCAGAGGTCTTCAGAGGTCATTTCATCTGACTCTTTAAACCCCTCTGGAACAGGCAGGGTCAAAGGCCAGAGGTTATGTAACCTGCACAGGGTTCCATGGGCCTTCTAGCCCTGGCACGTGGCTCTAAGTCTAAGGCTCTTTCTAGCTTGTCCCATGTGCCTTCCAAGTTCAAGGTCGAGGTAAGGCACTGTTATTATCCTGAGAGCCAGCCCAGGTTTCTCAGTGGTTCCGGTGGGCCCGGGAGCCCCGGGCAGGGGCAGCAAGGCTGAGGTCCCATTCCCCAGCCCGCCACAGTCCTCAGGACCTCCCCTTCATCCTCATCACTTAGTGCTGTGTGTTTGGGCGGTAAGTAGCTCAGTTCCTGTTATTCCCCACTGGACAATCAGGCAGGAAATTCTTCACTTTTGTTTCCTTAAGAGGTCAGATACTTTTCTCTCTTGCAGAAGTAAATAAAGCCTGTGTGCTGAATTGGCAGTTTTGTACATGAGCCTGCCCCCTGGGATAAGCCAGCAGCCCCCTTCCCTCCAGCCTTAGGTAGCCCTACCCAGGGGCCCACGGGCACCAGGAAATTCAGGCAGCCTACGCCTGGGCACTGACACCCCAGGTGGCATCCTGGGCATGGCCTGCAAAGGCAGGAAGATTTTTATTATTTATTTATTTTACTTTTAATTTGTATTCATTTATTTATTTTTGAGATGGAGTCTTACTCTGTTGCCCAGGCTGGAGTGACACGATCTCAGCTTACCACAACCTACAACTCCTGGATTCAGGTCTCCTGCCTCAGCCTCCTGAGTAGCTGGGATTACAGGTGTGTGCCACGCCTGGCTAATTTTGTATTTTTAGTAGAAACGGGTTTGCACCGTGTTGGTCAGGCTGGTCTCGAACTCCTGACCTGGTGATCTGCCCACCTCAGCCTCCGGAAGTGCTGGGATTACAGGCGTGAGCCACCGCATCTGGCTGGCAGGAAGATTTTTAAAGCACATGCAGGGCTACAGCCTAGGATAATGTGCAAAGAGACTGTGCCTGTTTACAGAAGCACCAGTCCGGTTCCCATCCCGCACCCAGAATCCCCGTAGAAGAGAGGGAGGGCTCTGTGTGACAGTGTGCTTGTTGAGAACGCAGGCATATGCCATCCCAGCTCCCAGAGCATGCTGAAGACCAGGAAGGACAGGAGGGTGGCCTGGGAACAGGCAGACCCAGAGTCACAACATTAAGCACCTTTGCATACGTGGCTCCCCTTGCTCGGGCTGGGGTAACTTGTGCTTCCACGACTGCAAGGAGCCGACTCCTCTTGCTAAGCCCACAGCAGTTGAGAGATGTGTTGGAAGAGGCTGCTTTGAGCACCCATTCAGACAGGACAGTTACAGCTCCATAGAAAAGGAAGAGCGCGAGGACAAGCCTACAGAACCCGCCAACACTCAAGCTCCACGATTTGGACCACTGGGCAGAGACATAAAATATCTTCTGCTAGCCTTGGTGGCGTGTTTTTTTTTTTTTTTTTTTTTTTTTGGAGACAGAATCTTGCTCTGTCTCCCAGGTTGGAGTGCAGTGGTGTGATCTTGACTCACTGCAGCCTCCACCTCCTAGGTTCAAGTGATTCTCCTGCCTCAGCCTCATGAGTAGCTGGGATTATAGGCACCTGCCATCGTGCCTGGCTAATTCGTTAGTAACTTTTAGTAGAGACAGGTTTCACCATCTTGGCCAGGCTGGTCTTGAACTCCTGACCTCATGATCTACCCACCTCAGCTTCCCAAAGTGCTGGGATTACAAGTGTGAGCCACTGTGCCTGGCTGGTGGCGCTTTCTATTATGAAAAATGTCTGTTATATACAAAAGTGAGTAGAATAATGAAAGGCATCCCAGTTACCTATTACCTGACTCCAAACATTCATCATCCCATAGCCAGTTCTGTCTCACCCTCTACTTCTTCCTCCCCATACTACTATTTTGAAGCAAATCCCAGATGCATCATGTCATCTACAAGTATTTCAATATAGATCTATCAAAGATATTAAGAAACATAACCTCCAAACTATCTCACTTGAAAAAAAGGATCAGATACTGTTATTCAAATTTCCTTTTGACTCATAAATTCATATGTTTTAGACTTTGTTGGAATCAGGATCCAAATATCTACCCAGTGTGTTTAGTCTTAATGTCTTTTAAAGTCTGTTTTAATCTAGAGGCTCTTCTTCATTTCTTTTTTTGTTATCCTTGCTAATTATTTGTTGAAGGAAACATGTTGTTTGTCTGGTAAGTTTTCCAGGGTCTGGAGTTTGCTAATTGCATCCCCATGGTGTCCTTAACAGGTTCCTCTGTCCTTTGAATTTCCTGTACGTTGATGGTTTGTCTAAAGGCTTGATCAGATTCAGACTCATTTCTTTACTGATTCTTTTTTTTTTGCAAGACTCCTTCAAAGAAGATACTGGGTCCTCCTCTCCAGAGGCACATCCCATCTGGTTGTCTTGCTTTTGTGATATTGGCAGCCCAGGACCTGCAACACCCGAATCCAGACATTCCGCAGAAGTAGCAGAGTGGCAGTGTTCTCTGCTCTCATGAAGCTCTTTCCGTGGAGTAGCTAGAACCCTTCCATAAACAGACTTCCCATCATCTACTGTTTGTTTACCCACTGGCAGAGTTCAAAAAAGAAAGCTGGGTAATTCACTTTTCTCCCTTTATTTACCAGTCAGAATAATAAGTTAGTGTCTCCACTTTCATCACTAATTTTAAAAGCTTCCATCATCTGGAAATGATTCAAGCGATATATTTATTGAGTTTCATGCTTCAGTAGGCTTAACGATTCACAAAACTCAGATAACCCAAATGATGAGTTCACCAAGATAGCCAAGCGTGTTAGCAAATGTAGACGTTAAAGTGTTAATAAACAGAGTACACCCACTGGTTCAGTCTTTGGAGGCAGATCGGAGTTTGATTCCCACTTTGCTGATGAGAAGACTGAGCCCCAGAGGCTATGAGCTGCCCTGCTTAGGTAGCCGGTTAGAGTAAGATCCCAGGTGCCATGCCCAGAAGCAAGGGCAGAGGTAAAGTGATCATCTGCTCATGTTACTTCTAGATCCCACGGCTCCTGGCTGGATTGAATAAGCTGTCCCCTCTTTTGCTTCTGAAATACCCAGGGATCTGGCAAGATCCCAGCTCTGAGGGCACAGAATGCCAGCCACCAGAACATGCACCCTTGAGAGGTGGTTGTTTACACTTTTGCCCATTTCTCAGAAATGTGGGAGAGGCGCTCTTCCCGGAGGTCTTTCTGGGGATCCGGCCAGCTTATGCTCTCTGACTCCCCCACCACCAACCCCAAATACTCACATTCTCATGGCCTGCAGTGTCTCCTTATTGCACTGATTTTTGCTAAAGGCTTTTGGTGTCTTTGTTTCTGTGTTAGCAGGGTGCCAAGTCACCACGCTTGAAGCCAGTAATAAAGTTTACCTGAATGAATGAGAGAATGAACAAGAACATAGACTTTCCTCTCATTCATTTGTATTTAGACCCTTCTTCCTGACCTGGCCATAAATCCCTCGAGAGCAAGGATTCTTGTGTACTGGTGTAGCCAACACTGGGCACTCAGGGTTGGGGGCGGGGCACTACTTAGCATCTTTAGGTCCAGAAAGAGGAAGCAGGAGTGGGAAGGCGGGTGACGGACACGGCCAGGCCAGAGCCTGCAAGCCGCCTTCCTCTGTGTGAACGAGTTTGCTCCTCCCAGCACCCCTAGGGCTGCCTGAAGATGGAAGAGCCTTTCTGTACATCCCAGCCTCAGACTGCATCCGTGCCCAGCCGCTGCTAATAACGATGGCAGCTAACACCGTGAGCACTGTTACAGGTGCCTTTCTGGCGGAGTAGTCTGCTAAGTAGGAGCTGCTACCATTTCTCATTTTACAAATGAGGAAACAGAGGCCCAGAGAAATTAAGACACTCTCCTGGCTGGGCACAGTGGCTCACGCCTGTAATCCCAGCACTTTGGGAGGCTGAGGAGGGCGGATCCCTCGAGGTTGGGCATTTGAGACCAGCCTGGCCAACATGGTGAAACCCGTCTCTACTAAAAACATAAAAATTAGCCAGGCATGGTGGCAGGCACCCGTAATCTCAGCCACTCTGGAGGCTGAGGCGGGAGAATCGCTTGAACTCGAGAAATAGAGGTTGCAGTGAGCCGAGATGGCGCCACTGCACTCCAGCCTGGGCGACAAAGCAAGACTCCATCTCAAAAAAAAAAACAAGACACTCTCCCAAAGCCACCCAGCTAGTGAGCAGAGGATCCAAGACTTGAACCTAGGTGGCCAGGTGCAGAAAGTTATTCCTTCCACCTGCTCCAGTTTCTCGCTAATAGAGAAAGAGGCCTCCCAGAAGAAACTTCCACTGCCTCCCATGGGGACCTGTGGGACCAGTCCATACGCTCCAGACCTCAGGGTTGGAAAAGTTGTCCCAAAAGAACCAGTGAAGCCCAAATCTCCCATTGTGAGCAAGGAGGGGGGTCGGAGGGCAGTTGGTGCCTCACGGCTGGGTTGATGGGACACCCACACCTGCAGGAAGCAGTGCTCCCCTCCCTGGCGTTTTGCCCTAGGTCTAGACAACCCCAGTTTCTTCCAGGCCCTCAATGCAAGGCACAGCATAGGAATCAAGGAGATAAGAAGACACACACTGAACATAGATCCTCTTGAAAACCTCTGCACAGAAAATAACGGGAACGTGGCCAAGCATGGTTGCTCACATCTGTAATCCCAGCACTTTAGAAGGCTGATGTGGGCGGATCACCTGAGGCCGGGAGTTCGAGACCAACCTGGCCAACATGGCAAAACTGTGTCTCTACTAAAAATGCAAAAACTAGCCAGGCATGGTGGCGCACGCCTGTAGTTAGAGCTACTCAGGTGGCGGAGGTATGAGAATCACTTGAACTGGGGAGGCAGAGGTTGCAGTGAGCTGAGATCACGCCACAGAACTCTAGCCTGGGCAACAGAAAGAGACTGTCTCAAAAAAAAAAAAAAAAAAAAGGAAAAAGAAAAGAATGGGAACAGTCAAGCTCACTCCATCCCAGCCCAAGGCACCAGGTGTGGTCCCAGCATGCACCCAGAGGCTCAGCCAGCTTCCCGGCTGGGAACGGTTCTTCCTGACCTTCAGTGTAGCTAAGCTCAGGTGATGCTGAATGAGTGTGGCTTCCCAAACATGCCAGGTTTCCGCAGGTGTCCGTGGATTTGCAGTAGGGTCTCCCTCCTGTAGCCTCCTCTGCCTTCTGGCCTCTGCACCTGCACACGCCTCCACGGTGGTCACTTTCAGTGCTTCTGCAAATATTTATTTAACACCTTCTGTATGCCAGACCCTCATTTTAATGCTGTGGAAATAGCAGGAAACAAAATAGGCAGGCTTCTCACCTCTGTGTCGTTTATATTCGAGTTGGGGAGGGGGAAGCTAGACAGTAAACAGGTAAATGCAAAACATGATGTCAGACGAAAAAAGAGCATTAGATAAAAATCAAGTATGGAAAATAAAGAGTGCTGGGGGAATCTGGCAACGTGACAGTTTTAGAGATGGGAGAACAGGGCTGGGCGTGGTGGCTCATGCCTGTAATCCCAGCACTTTGGAAGGCCAAAGTGGGCAGATACTTGAGGTCAGGAGTTTGAGACCAGCCTGGCCAACATGGTGAAACCCTGTCTCTACTAAAAAAAACATAAAAATTAATTGGATATGGTGGCATGCGCCTGTAACCCCAGCTCCCTGAGAGGCTGAGGCAGGAGAATCGCTTGAGCCTGGGAGGCAGAGGTTGCAGTGAGCTGGAATCCGCCACCGCCCTCCAGCCTGGGTGACAAAGCAAGGCTCTGTCTCAAAAAAAAAAAAAAAAAAAAAAGAGATGGGAGAATAGTACCAATAGCTCCCAAAAGCTGATGAGGTGCATGAGGACCTGGAGGAGGCGGGAGAGAGCCACGTGCATGGGATTGGGGTGAGGTGGGGCAGGGGCATTCCGGGCAGAGCCGATGGGAAGTGCAAAGGCCCTGTGGCATGCTAGAGACGTTGTTACTCCGCAGTTCAGAAATTCTATGATTGCTTGTCTCTCCATTTACACAGGAAGGATGGTCAGGTAAACCCATGACCGGGAGCCTCACGAAACTGGAGCTCATTCCAGAAGAGAGTTTCGTCTTAGGCTGAGCAGAAGCTAAGAACGGAGTTTGCTCTCTGGTCCAAGAAAAGGGCTGAAATCTGCCCTTGGTCCTTCTGAATGAGGCTCGGATCCTTCAGGCTGCCTCTACCCAAGTGCCCCCAGAGCCATCCACACCTGCAGGATTCTGGGAGGCGGGGAGAGAGTTTGTCTAAGAATCAGAAATCTGTGATTTGGACCTCTGATTCATTTGTGAGGAAGTGATTTTACTTTCTGAGCCTCAGTTTCTGCATCTGTGAAGTGAGCCTGTAGGTTCCCACCCTGCCCACCCTGAAGGGTGCTTCTAGGGAAGATTGGGAAACGTTTTCTCAAACATAGGGCTCCACACAGAGGCTGGGTGTGGTTGTCATTGCTGCTGCTGGTGGTGTTTTGTATAATTCTATCACCTTCAGTGTCAGACCCTCTCCAGACCTAGCAGTCCCCAGATTAACCCTTCAAGCTCTGCTGGATGAGTCTCTCATGGCACAGCATCTCCGGCATGTTGGAAGAGAGCCCTAGAACCCTGCCCCGGGCTTCTTGTGTGGGAGAGCATTTGCTGGCACCCATGGAACTCTGGCATCCGTCACTGTCCAGAAAGCCTTCCTCCCTGGAAGTCTTGGCGCATACCTCTTGCTTAGAGTGAAGGAAGGGCAGTTAGCTGAAAGCTGCCAGCAATTCTAAAGGGATGGTCAGGCACTCAGCTTGCGGGGCTGAGGCCATCTGCGCCACCTTCCATGCCTTCACCCTTCCTGGCTCTGGTCACATTGTTTTCTCAGGTCATGAGAAATGAGCCTCTGAAGGCCGGTACTTCTCTGCTATGGGACCTTGGCTGCCTAATCTCACCTCTCCGTGCCTCAGTTTTCCCCGCTATAAAATGGGTATCACAATAGTTAATAAGTACAACACCTCCTTCATAGAGTAACATCAAGGATTAGTAATATATAAAGTTTTAGAACACTTCTGACACACAGTGTGAACTAAATAATGACCGCTTTTTTTTAAGTTGGTAAGAACTTTAAAAACTGATATTTTTAAACTTTGTTTAAAAACTAAGCTCATGGCCGAGCAAGGTGGCTCATGCGTGTAATCCCAGCACTTTGGGAGGCCAAGGCGGGAAGGTCACCTGAGACTAGGAGTTCAAGTCCAGCCTGGCCAACAGGGCAAAACCCTGTCTCTATTAAAAATACAAAAATTAACTGGGCGTGGTTGCTAAAAATACAAAAATTAGTCTCTGCCTCCTGGGTTCAAGCGATTCTCCTGCCTCAGCCTCTTAGGTAGCTGGGATTACAGGTGCCCACCACCACGCCCAGCTCATTTTTGTATTTTCAGTAGAGACAGGGTTTCACTATGTTGACTAGGCTGGCTTTGAACTCCAGCCTCGGGTGATCCACCCACCTCGGCCTCCCAGACTGCTGTGATTACAGGTGTGAGCCCTCAGATCGGGGCAATGTGTTATGGTAGTCCCAGGAAACTAACACAGTGGCTTCCTACTTCCCTGCAGAGAAAGCTCAGCTTCTCTGCACAAGGCCCCTCCCTGACCTTCACTGCTAGAAAGTACTGAGCTCTTTGCTGCCTCAGGGCCTCTGCACCTGCCCTTCCCTCACATTCTTCCTCTCTTGGCATGTGTGGCTGCTTCTCCCTCCTTCAGGCCTCACAGAGGTCTTCCCAGACTGTGCCACCCGAAGCCCAGAATTCCCTGTTTGTTTACTTCTCAGCACTGACCTATTGTGTATTTAAATAATTGCATTTAAATAATAATTACACATGTGTCATGTGCTTATCTGTCTTCCCAGCTCCAACATAGTCTCCATGGGAATAAAGACCTTATCTGTCTGGCCGGGCTCATGCCTAGAATCCCAGCACTTTGGGAGGCCGAGGCGGGTGGACCACTTGAGGTCAGGAGTTCAAGACACACCTGGCCAGTATGGTGAAACCCGATCTCTACTAAAAACACCAAAATTAGCCAGGCATGGTGGCGCAAACCTGTAATCCCAGCTAATCAGGAGTCTGAGGCAGAAGAATCGCTTGAACCCGGGAGGCAGAGGTTGCAATGAGCCAAGATGACCCCACTGCTTTCCAGCCTGGGCGATAGAGCCAGACTCAGTCTCAAAAAAAAAAAAAAAAAAAAAAAAAAAAAAAAAAACCTTATCTGTCTCATTTACCCAGACTCTCCAGCTGCAGCTCAGTGCCTGGCACAGTGTTGCCCACAGCAAGCTTTTGTTAAATGAATAAACATAAACCCTTCTATTAATAAGGCTGTGGCTAAGTCCCATTTATCTTGTTCTTGACCTAAGAGATGATTCATTGTCTTGCAGATACTATGATCTTAGTTTTGTATGACTGAATTTAAAGCCTTAGAATTCAGGCTGGGTACAGTGGCTCATGCCTATAATCCCAGCACTTTGGGAGGCTGAGGCGGGTGGATCACTTGAAGTCAGGAGTTCGAGACCAGCCTGGCCAACTTGGTGAAACCCCGTCTCTACTAAAAATACAAAAATTAGCCTGGCATGGTGGCAGGTGCCTGTAATCTCAGCTACATGGGAGGCTGAGGCGGGAGAATCACTTGAACCTAGGAGGTGGAGGTTGCAGTGAGCCGAGATCGTACCATTGCACTCCAGCCTGGACAACAAGAGTGAAACTCCATCTCAAAAAAAAAAAAAAGCCTTAGAATTCTGGGGGATACCCCCATGTCACCCCTATAAACCATTCGCATAAGCCTGCCTCTAGGATATGATCATTAGAGCAAAAACTAGCTACTCCTAGTAGTGAGTTCTCCATTCATGGAGGTGTGCAAATTTTCACTACACTAACTCATCGATCTTTGCCATTTCCAAGAACCCCATAGGGTCTTTGGGGTTCTCCGCTCTGATCTCCCTGGCCTCCCCCCAGCCTGCAAACTCCCTTTTCTCCCCCTCTGCTTTTCTGGGCCACCGTTTGAGCTTTTTTCTCAATAAGACAAGTCAAAGTCTATCTCGGAAGTCTAAAGGGTGTACGTCAACTCACACACATAATTTTACTTTGACATAGTTTATCAGTCCTGAATGTATATTTAGTGACAAGCTTGGCTAATCTTCCATCTAATTACACTCATTAACATTTAAATATATAATCATTAATATATCTGGGCATGGCGGTCTAAATAGTTCATAGAGGTCTTAATTACAGCAGATTTCCAGTCTTGCCATAAAGCTCTCGCACCCCTCATTAAAGGGATGGCGTCAGGTAGTTCCAGGGCCCCAGCTGGGCAATGTCAGTGGCCAGGGTCTCTCACTTTCTGGTTATACCATAGAAGCAGTGACTGTCGTGGGAGAAGACAGGAAAATTGTTCTCTGTGAATTTTTGGTGGCCACGCCTCTGTCTGCAGCCATCATGGGGTCCCCTGGAAGAGAGGGTCTCACAGGAGTCAGACAGGCAAAGATGCCAGTGTGGATTTTGTGGATCTGAGAGCATGGCTGGGGTCCTGGGCCACGGTGTCTGGTCGACAGTGAATGCCAGAAGTAGACAGACTCCTCCACCTGCAGCCCCCCAAGCAGCTAGCTGCCCTCCCCTCCATTAACAGCTTCTTCACAACTTTGAAGTCTCTGTGGGTTCTGAAGTTCATCTTCAGATATCGTTTCCACCTATGAGGTTGGTGGGTTGTTATTGTGCCCATTTCACAGAGTTCAACATTGAGGCTCTGAGAAGTTGCTGGGTGTCCTGAAGGCACATGGTTGGCGGGAGGCCAAGCAGGACCTGACTCCTTAGTGACATGCTGAGTCCCAGCTGGAGTGAGACTCATCTCGTCTCAGCAGCCATACTGGGTCTGTGAGGAGACCCAGTATGTGCCTCTGCACCCTCTAGGGTGACCAAAGGCTTTGCGGAGCGGGACCACCAGCCTCCACTGCTCCCCACTTCAGCCCCATTCCATGCCCAAGCCAGTGTCCACCTCAGCCTTGCTGTACCAGGGCTGCCTACCTGGGTATGATTAAGAACAGGGGGCTCAGAACCAGACCCACCCAGCCTGAACCTGGCTGTGCCTCTTACCAGCTGGGTCAGTGTCATCTACCTTTGCCTCAGTTTCTTCATTTGGTTGTTTGTTCATGTGTTTATTTTTTTGAGACGGGGTCTTGCTGTTGCCCAGGCTGGAGTACAGTGGTGCAATCTCAGCTCACTGCCACCTGTGCCCCCCAAGTTCAAGCAATTCCCGTGCCTCAGCCTCCCTAGTAGCTGGGATTACAGGCGCCCGCCACCACACCTGGCTAATTTTTGTATTTTTAGTAGGGACAGGGTTTTACCATGTTGGCCAGACTGGTCTCAAACTCCTGACCTCAAGTCATCCACCTGCCTCGGCCTCCCAAAGTGCTGGGATTACAGGCATGAGCCACTGCGCCCGGCCAGTGTATTCATTTGTAAAATTATCTCTCAGGATTGCTTTAAGGAAAACTTGAATGAAAACACACAAAGTTTAGAATAATACCCACCCTGCAGGAAACACTCGATAAATGCTAACTGCTCCTATCATGATGGTTATCATCGGTTATCAGGGCCATTGTCATTATTAGTGCTGGGGAAGCCACTGTCTTTTATTATGTCAAGCACTGCCTGGCACCTCCATGGAAGCCCTTCCCCTTAACTAGTCACAGTCGCACGTGGACAGTGTTGTCGTGGCCTTTGCAGGACTGAGCTGGACTTGAACCCAGGACCAGCCCCATAGCTCATTTTCCTTCCCCAGCCCAGGGGCCCTGAGAACTCACGGTGAGGACAGTGCCCACCTTGCCCACACCTGGAGTTGCTCCTCCTCGCTGCCACCCCAGGTAGGTGTCTCCTGACATCATGGGGACCCACAGCCCCCCCGGTGATACAAGCTGGGTTACCACATGCACTCCCCACACACTAGGCACTGTTCCCAGGTCACTGCGTATATAAAACCAGTGCTTTGAGGTTGATGCTGTTTCTAAAAGCTTTTAATTGAAGGATCACATCATATTCACGTAATACGTAACTCTCAAGTTTCTATCTTGGAGAATTTTTACAAACTGAATACGCTGTGTGACCAGCACCCAGATCAAGAATAGGACCTCATTCGCTTCCCAGAGGCCTCCTGGGCCCCCTTCTAGCCACTTCTTGCTGACTTCTAGTCACAGAGATTAATTCTGCCCCTCTTTTTTTTTTTTTCTTTCGAGACGGAGTTTCGCTCTTGTCATCCAGGCTGGAGTGCAGTGACGCTGCAACCTCTGCCTCCCGGGTTCAAGTGATTCTCCTGCCTCAGCTCAGCCTCCCGAGTAGCTAGGATTACAGGCACGTGTCGCCACGCCTGGCTAATTTTTGTATTTTTAGTAGAGATGGGTTCTCCCCATGTTGGTCAGGCTGATCTCGAACTCGTGACCTCAGATGATCTACCTGCCTCAGCCTCCCAAAGTGCTGGGATTGCAGGCATGAGCCACCACACCCGTCAATTCTGCCCCTCTTGCGTCCTCTCTTCTCAGCACTGTTTACAGCATGTACTCACCTGTGTCTAGCTCCAGAAGTGTGACACTCAGTCTGTGTGGCTCTTCCAGGTCTCTGTGGCCATCATTCACTTATTATCACCAGTCAAGCCATCCCACCGTGTGACGGGGCCGCAGTGGGTGTGGTCATTCTTCTGATAAAGGGGAAGTTTCTCATTTGGGGCTTTTACAAATAGTGCCGCTGTGAACTTTTTCGTGCAGGTGAACACACAGATGCAGGCTTTTCAGACATGTACCCAGGTAGGAACATGTCTCTTTTTATTCCTTTTATGATGGCTAAAATGCTGGCATGATGTGACTTGCCCCAGTTCCCCCACATCACTCTAGTGACTGGCAGAGCTGGATTTGAACCCAGACTGTCTGGTTCTGGGTTCTCACTCATAAGCTCTGCTCTCTGCTCCCCGTATCGCCAGGCACTCAGGGCACCTTCCTGATGGACAGTCTTGAGTAGGAAAACAAAGCCCAGAGAAGGTGCCTGAGTTCCCAAGGCCACACGGCATGCTGCTTTGCACCCTGGTGTCCTGCCTCCCTGTCCACCGGCCATTCCCTGCCCCCATCCCGCCTCTTCCTCCTCTCTCAGGACCCAGCCTGAGCCATTATCTTGCCTGCAAACGACCTCACACACCCACACAAGCCTTTAAAAATAGTCCTCGTGGTGTGGGGCATGGGGCCTGAGGCTGATGTTGCATTTCCAGAAATCTCCATTTCACCCCTCCCACTTCAACCGAGGGAATGTCCGTGTTCCGGGCCCATTCCCTGCCACTATTTTTAGTGGTGATTAGGAGGAAGGAGGACATTTCCTGGACTCCCCTTCAGAGGCTGGAAAACAAACACCACCCCCTCTCAGTCCCGGCCCCTCCCATTTCCCTCCTGCTAGTATCCCCTCCTCAGGGAGGGGCAGCCGGAGCCTGCTGCCCTGGGCCCTCCACCCTCCTGGCTTCCAGGTGACCTCTGAGTTCTTCCAGGGGCAGTCCTGAGCCCGGGTGGTGGCAGGAACAGTGTGCCCCACATGCAGGTAACACCCCGAAGCCCACAGAGGGCCCCCGGGGCTCCCTGCAGCCCCTCTTAGGACAGACACTCTGCGGGTTTCAGCCCCTCCTCTGACCAGCCTCGCCCTCTCCAGCCTTTTCCCATTGGAGGCCCTGGCTCCTGGGTTTCTGTATGAGTTTGTTTTCATGCTGCTGACAAAGACATAATGAGACTAGGTAATTTACAAAGAAAAAGAGGTTTAATGGACTTACAGTTCCACGTGGCTGGGGAGGCCGCAAAATCATGGCGGAAGGCAAAAGCCGCATCTTACGTGGTGGCAGCAAGAGAATGCCAGCCAAGGGAAAGGGCTTCCCCTTCCAGAACTATCAGATCTCATGAGACTTACTCACTGCCATGAGAACAGTATGAAAGCACCGCCTCCATGACCCCGTTATCTCCCACCGGGTCCCTCCCACACAGCATGTGGGAATTACGGAAGCTACAGTTCAAGATGAGATTTGGGTGGGGACGTAGCCCAACCATATGAGCATCCATGCCCGAGGCAGAGGCTCTCCAGGTGGCCAGGACGGGCCATGCATCCCCTACCTCCCATCACCTCCCTGCCCAGGCTCCAAAATGGGGTCTATCCACTGGGGGTCTTGCAGCCTCTGCTCAGAACCCCAACCCCGCCCGACCCTCCTGCCCCAGGGTGCTGCTTCCTTCTCGAGAGTCTGCCCAGTCCACGCTGAGACGCGCTGGCTGTTAGGCAGTCCCTCTGCATGGTTAACCAGACCTTTGCGGCGGGGAGCTTTTGCTCTCATTCGATACTCATTATTCATTACTATTATCCCCATTTGACGCATGTGGCAAAAGGCACTTACTCAAGGTCACAGCAAGCGAATAGTAGGGCCAGGCTGGGAGCCCAGGCCTCTTGTCTGCAGAGCCTGGTCCTTCAGCTATGGGTGGCCCAAATCTCTCCTGCTCCCTCTTCCGCGGACACCCACTCAGGTCAACGGTCAGCACCCAGCCAAGCCCATGGACATGGTTGGATGTGTGATCAGTTGCCAATGCGGAAACACTGGGAGACGTTTAAGGCATAGAAAGCAGCCATCATCCGGAGTTGGGAATTTTCTTGAAAATTCGGGAGGTGTGGCATGACTGGGCCCCATTTGGTCAGTTGCAGAAGAGCCACCCCTCTAGGTCCCTGCTCATCCACCTGTCTGACTCACGATCGCTGGTTGGTTCTGTCCACAGCTGCGGATTCTCCCTGGTTGGTCCTGGATCTCTCAGCTGGAGAACCAGGGAAGGGGCGGATTAGGATATTTGGAAATGGTGAGCACTCAGGCTCAGGCAGGCTGCTTAAGCCTCCACCTGTTCGCCCTTTCCTTGACCTGCCGGGGGCTGTGCTGAACGCCGACTCCTGGAAACAGCTGAGGCCCAGGCCCTGCCTTCAGGTGGTCTCTGGGCTTGTCTTGAGGGTGGGTAGGTCCTGAGCTGGGGGTCTGGTTTCCAGGCTGCTGGTGCAGATTCCTGCAGGCCGGACAGTGGATGGACAGGGCCGTGATCACACACGACGTGAGCTGTGGGCTTAGAAACCTGGAACAAGCCACACTGAATTCTCAGCAGGTTATGGGGAAGGGGAGCCTGCAGGGCAGAGAAAGAGGTACTTGCTTCGTTGACCGTTTCCCACAGTAAACACACAGAATACATAGCGTTAGCTGGTGGCCAGTTCAAAGGACAATAAAAAGAACAGAGAAGGGTGTCCAGGGAAGAGGTTGCCGAGAAAGGCATGTTTGAGTAAAGAGGAGGTGGGAGGCAGCGAGGCGCGTGGGTGGGAGGGGGAAGGGAGGCGGGCCTTCCAGGCGGAGGGGACAGCCTGCAGAGGTGCTGAGGCGGGAGGCGTGTGTGTGCATGGGCAGCCAGGAGGCCAGGGCAGCGGCCCCGCAATGTGAGCTGGGGGAGGAGGGGTACGGGACCCGGGGACAGATCTTGGGGGGCCCTTGTAGACCGTTGGAAGGACTTTGTGCTCCCACTTGAGGGAGGCAGGAGCCATGGGAGAGAAGCAGAGAAGTGACACGGCCTGAGCTGCCTTTGAAGGGGACCACTCCATGGCAGGGTTGACGTCCACTAAAGGGCTGGAAAACCAGGTAGGAGGCTACCATGTGACCCCGATGTGGGGGTGGGGGTGGTGACACAGCCCGGGAGGGAGAGCAGGGCAGTGACCGAGGAGTGGTAGGAAGGGGCCAGGTCCTGGTGCCATGTTGAAGGTAAGCTGGCGTGGTCTGTGATTAATTGGGGTTGTGGTGGTCAAGGAAGATTCCAGAGTTTGAGGCCAGAGCAAAGGAGGGCTAAGGCCACCATGAGCTGGGCTTGAAGGGACTGAGAGGAGCAGGCTCTTGGAGACTGGGCAGGGGCTGTCTTGGATATGTTAAGTGTGAGTTGCTTTTAGGGGTTCAAGCAGAGGTGTGGATGCTCTGAGCTCTGGGTCTGGCGTTGAGGGATGAGGTCCAGGCTGGAGCCTGGGGTTGGACTGAAGCCACCAGTGCCCAGAGGTCAGAAGGGAACAGAGTCCAAAATGGAGCAGGCGGAGATGAGAGGAAACTGGGAACACAGGCCCTGGGGGCCAAGACCGGCCGTCACCTGCGTCACCTGCGTCACCTGCTGAAGGCGGAGCTCATCAGATGGAGAACGTGGGTTCACCCTCAGAAGTCGTTGGTGACCGGCGTGGAAAAGCCAGAGCTGGTCCTGGAGAGGACGGGAGGAGGGAAATGGAGACAGCCATGCAGTCAGCCCTTCTGAACATTGTTCTCCCAAAAGGATGAAGAGAAATGGAAGGAGAGCTGGAGCGGGACATGGGATCGCACGGGGGTTTTCTGTGACAGAGAATCGCATGTTCCTCTGATGCAGAGAAAAGTGCAGTCGAGGGCACATGCCAAGTGCTAAGAACTCGGATGGTCCGAGGAGCCTCTCGTAGCAAAGGGAGCCTCAGTTTCCGGTGGGAGGGAAGGCACAGGAGCAGCTCGGCTACAGCAGGAGGGTAGGAGAAGTGACCCCGGCACCCCCGGACCTGGGGTCTCACCTCTGTGGGAAGCACAATGCCTGGGGTCTCTCCCCAGCCCTGGGCACCTTAAAATGAGCACCCCGAATCAGCAGAAGCTTTGGTCCACTTGAGTCTTCTCATTCCTGGCTGAGGTGTGGACACAGTTCGCCCAGCCCAAGGCAGCTTGGAACTTCAGCCATGCCATGGCCAGCTCCGAGATCAAAGGACGGATGCTCAGGGTTCTGTCAGGAGGCATGGGGAAATTAGCATGGCCTGCCCCTCCCGGGGAGGGCAGGAGGAGACAGGCAAAGAAAAACAAGATGCCCGCTGCCCTCAGGGCACAGAGTCCTGCCGCCCCTGGGGCTGTCCGCCTCATTCAGTCATTCATTTGAGAGTCACAATTTCCTAAGTGCTTGCTATGTGCCAGGCACTGCGGTGGTTATGGAGGATACGACAGTGAAACAGGACAGGTCCCTGCTGTCCAGGGGCTTACACCACTAGTTGGGAGTGGATGTGAAAATCAGTAAGTCAGTAATCCTTCGCTTACCTTTGGCCCGGTTGAGGGAGTAAAGTCTGCTGTTTCGCCCGTAAGCATGCTGTTCGGAGTTTATTTGCCTGTTTCACTGGTGTGAATAGACTCGTTTTCTACCCGTTGAGACAATTGGTTCCCACTCTTTTGGTTAACTAGAGTTGGCCTTGGTTCCGTGGAGTATCCTGGTGATCAGCACAGCACTGACCAGAGTAGTTCTCAAACATGCCAGCCCCGACCAGGCACTGCTGGCATCTGCCTCCTTGTCCAGGGCAGAGCTGGCAAATTGCCCTGTTTCCCTCCTGTGCCATGGCAGACATCCCTAATCAACCCAGCTTCCCAGGGAGCCTAGTTGATTAGTCATGTCTGCCCTGGCATGGTACTGGAAAATAAGAAGCCATTCCAGGGACTTGCTTTTCCTGCTCCAGGCAGGGGGTTGGAAAGGTCATGCTAACTTCCCAGGGTGCACTTGGAGAGAGGATCTGTGGGGCATCTGGAAGGATCAGGGGCCTGGGCATCAAAGTTCTGGGGTCAGGTTCCAGGTCAGCCACTTGTTGGCTGTGCGAGCCAGTCAACTCACGTCACCTCATGGTGAGACAATAACGGAAATTAACATTGTGAGGAGCAGACCAGGCATAGTGGCTGACGCTTGTAATCCCAGCACTTTGGGAGGTTAAGGCAGGTGGATCACTTGAGGTCAGGAGTTCAAGGTCAGCCTGGCTGACATGGTGACACCCCATCTCTACAAAAATACAAAATTAGCTGGGTATAGTTGATGGGCACCTGTAATCCCAGATACTCGGAAGGCTGAGGCAGGAGAATCGCTTGAACCTGTGAAGCAGAGGTTGCAGTGAGCCAAGACTGCACCACTGCATTCCAGCCTGGGCAACAGAGCAAGATTCCATCTTAAAACAAACAAACAAAGAAACAAAAAACATCGTGAGGAGCAGAGCCACCCCAGGTCAGAGCCCGGACCAGCCAGCCACGTCCACTTCTCTGACCAGGTCCAGCTCGGGCACATTTTTCCCATCTCTGACCAGGTCCAGCTCGGGCACATTTTTCCCATCTCTGACCAGGTCCAGCTCGGGCACATTTTTCCCATCTCTGACCAGGTCCAGCTCGGGCACATTTTTCCCAGCGGCCACTGATGCCTGCCAGTTGTCCAAATCCTTGCGTCAGGTTTTCACTCACACCCGAGCATCACCTGATGTGACAAGAACCTGATTAACCTTTATAAAGCAGGTTAAACTCTAACCTCTGCTGAACTCACCTTACTCATCTTCGAAACAGGAAAAAAAAAAACAAACTGGTGTCCGCCCATCCCAGGACCATAAATCTGTGGCCTTGAACTTGCTGCCCTCACTGGCCCTTTCCTTCTCCCTGATCTGGGTCTATTCGCTGGGGCTCTTTACTGTGAAACCAGCCCATTGCGCAAATCAACCTCTCTTTTCTGGGGCCTCCTAGAACCTGAGCTCAGGCCTGGGGAGCCCTGGGGAGCTGGAAGACTGGAAGAGAGGCTGACACTGAACACCTGCTGTGTGCAGCTGAGCTCTGTCCTGGGTCCCGTCACACACAGCCTTGCCAGGTAGAGATGACCATGTACAGCTTAACAGCTGGGATGGGGAAGCTCAGAGAGGTTGCTTGTGGGGTCTCAGGAACCCCCAGCTACTAAGGAGCAGGTGGCAAAGGTGACGTTCTCTTGAGATTCCAGAAGCTAAAAGGAAGCTCACAGAATCCAGCACCCCCATGATGCCAGGATGCTGGGGGGAAACTGAGGCTTAGAAAGGGGGGGGGGAAGGCAGCACCAGAACCCGGGACCACCCTGGCTCTGAAGCTCTGTCTTTCTGAGGCGCTCTTCTCCCAAAATGCTCAAGGTTTTCACCCCACAGTCGCTCACAACCAGACAGCTTGTCCCCTATGGGGACAGAAATGATTTTACAGTTGCCAGCCTTCTGGATCCATGGGCTCCACATCCGTGAATTCAACCAACCACGGATCAAAAGCAATTTGGGAAAAAAAGGATAGTTGTGCCTGGACCAAACATGTGCAGGAAATATTTCTTGTGATTCATCTGTAAACAATACAGTGTAACAACTACTTACATAGCAGCTACATTGTGTAAGGTGTTACAGATCATCTAGAGTTGATTTGCAGTACAGGGGAGGACGTGTGTAGACTGTATGCAAATACTCTGTTTTATTGGGGACTCGAGCTTCTGTGGATTTTGGTGTCTGGAGGAGCTCCTGGAACCAATGCCACATGATAACCGGTGGACAACTGTACTCTCAGGTGCCATTCTACAGATGAGGAAACTGAGGCTTAATCAAACTTAGATTAAGCCAGTGCTTCTAACTCAGCTGCCTTGGCCTAAGAGTCAGGAGACCTCAGCTGACTCTGTGTGCATTGGGCATTCTTGCTCCTTCTCTGGGCCTCAGTTTCCCCATCTGTAAAGGAAAGCGGAGCTGGAAGAACTCCACGAGCCTCGCCTTCCAGTGTTTATTCAGATGTGTTTATTCAGATGTTTGAGTCCCACAGACTGGTCTGCCAGGCTTTCTGGCCCCCACCTGCCCACCCCTCATTTCGCAGAACGTAGTTCCTGAAGGTTCCACGGGACAGGAATGTTGCGTGGAAAAAGAAAGGGGGCCCCCTGCTGGCAGCGGCTGGGATCATCTGACGTGGCCTGATTCCATTTTGCCCACCAACTTCCCCCTCACCTCTGAGCCCTCATTTGTCCTGGGGTCCACCCAGGCTGGAAATTTTTACCAGGGCTCCTGACATTGCCACATCCAGGATTGGGCCCACAGTGGTTTTTTTGTCTGTTTGTTTGTTTGAGAGGGAGTCTCGCTCTGTCACCCAGGCTGGAGTGTGATGGCACGATCTCGGATCACTGCAACCCCCACCTTCCAAATTCAAGCCATTCTCCTGCCTCACTTTCCCAAGTACCTGGGATTACAGGCGCTCACTATTGCGCCTGCTAATTTTTGTTTGTTTAATAGAGACAGGGTTTCACCATGCTGCCCAGGCTGGTCTCAAACTCCCAACCTCAGGTGATCCGCTGGCCTTGGCCTCCCAAAGCGCTGGGAGTGGCTTACAGGGATGAGCCACCGCTCCTGGCCGGGCACACAGTGTTTTGAGCTCAGACTAATGGGAAACCTGACTGTGCGTACGGAATGGGACTCTGTCTTGGGGTACAAGCGCGGTGGCGGGGAGGTGGGAAAGGAGTTTTTAAGAGCTGCGAACTTCTACACACACCCTCCTTCCAGCAACCACGGAACAGTTAAGGGGTACACACCAGAATGTCAAACTGCCTTTAACGGAAAGCTCAGAAAGCCCTCAGTGGGGAGGGGGAGGGTAAGAGCTGCAGAAACAGCCTCTCACAGCGGACAGCCCGGTGCAAGCATTTGGGTCATCCGCTGGTTTTATGGCCGGATGCAGTGGTGACAGTTTGCAGTGCTGTGCAGTGCTGTGGGAGGCTGATGAACGAGGGTGGAGGGTTCGCTGTCAGACAGCCCAGGTTCAAGGCCATCGTCTGCTACTTTAGCTGTGTGGTTCTCGGTGCATAAGTAAACCTCATGAGCCCGTTTTCTCCTCCGTAAAACAGGTTCAACCCCCTCCCCAGCGCAAGGTCCTTAAGAGCAAGTAGAACCAGCATGTGGTCCCCACCTGCGCCGTCACTGCGGGGGTGGTTTGGGACTGGAGATTTCAGAGGCAGAAGAGCAGTGGGATTAGGAGGGTGGGTGCCAGGGCCAGGTGACCTCTGCCACTCCCTACCAAGCCAGTGTCCTTCATCTCCCCGGGTACCTACTTCCTCACGTTTAATGTGGAATGTCTCCATCAGGCAGTTGTGAGAATGAAGTGATAAAACCCATAAGGGGCTAAGAGCAGCGTCTGGTGCTTCTGAGTGTCACTACGTGGAAATCTTTTCCCTACCTGGGAAGCCGAGGTCTGGAGAGGTTAAGCGGCATGCCTGAGGGCTCACAGCCAGGGTGGGAAATCACGCTCCTGAACCCAGCCTTGCAGCTATCCTACCCTGCTACGCAGCCCTGGCCAAGACCGTGACGTGTTTGTGGGGTGTCCAGCACACCTTCACTGCGGGGCAGCAAAGGGCCAAGTGAAGTCTCTTGGGATTTCAAAAGGAGAAGGGCATGTTAGTTCATGCCTGTAATCCCAGCACTTTGGGAGGCCGATGTGGGCAGATCACCTGAGGTCAGGAGTTCAAGACCAGCCTGGACAACATGGTGACACCCCATTTCTACTAAGAGTAGAAAAATTAGCCAGGTGTGGTGGCACATGCCTGTAATCCCAGCTACTCGGGAGGTTGAGTCCGGAGAATGGCTTGAACCCGGGAGGCAGAAGTTGCAATGAGCCGAGATCCGAGCCATTGCACTCCAGCCTGGGCGACAATAGCGAAACTCCATCTCAAAAAAAAAAGAAAAAGAAAACTAAGAAGCCAAAAGGATACTCACAGAATCCAGCACTCTCATTATGCTGGGATGCTGGGGGGAAACTGAGGCTTAGAGAGGGGAAAGATAAGAGCCTGTTCCTCAGTCCCAGGTGTGGCTGTCACGCACACACTGCCTTAGTGGGTAAGGAGAAAACCCTTTGTACTCAAAATCACCCTTTAAAATCCCTTACTCCCCAGGCCCGCAGACCCCAGAGGCGGAAAAGCCAAGAAAGAACCTGCCCTGTTCTCCATTCGTGGCGGCTGTGGCCTCCCCTCCCTTGGGCGTTGGAGGTGAGGATCTGGTTTGCCCAGGGAAAGCAAAAATGTAACTGCAGAGACCAGTCTTCTCTCTGGTCGGCACTGACCAATAGTTGCACCTGCAGGAGTGAAATATGGACCTGACTCTGCTCTGCCATGTCCTACATCTGGGTTAGAGGCTGTGGCATCCAAAGCCGGGGAAGGAAGCGGGAAGGAGAGTCTGCAGCGGGAGCTGGAGGGCAAACTGAATGTCACCTCTTGTGAGCGCAGCAGAGCCAGAGGTGCCTTTGTGTCGTGTTTAGCTATTCTCTGCCAGGCATTCATTCCTAAAGATTCAGCTTTCGTGTTTTCTCAGTTTTTGGCCTGGCAGGGCCCAGACCAGAGACATGCCATCATTGTGGGGCCACAGCTGGGCCCCCGGTCACACCCTCGTCTCAGACATGCCTGTGGTCACCTCTGAGTTGGAAAAATAAGTCCCTCCCCACACACCCTCCCTCCTGCCCCCAGAGTCCCCACATTCCCAGGAGCGGCTGGTCTCATTCCATGATGCTGCAGGGCCTGCTGGGCATGACATCACCAGTCACCATGGCAGTGGTTCCAGTGGCTTGGCTGCTGGAATAGGACCGTATGGGTGAAGCCGGATGCCTGGGAAGCTGCGCAGAGCACTGGGGAGCCAGGGGCTGAGTCAGGAGGCCAGTCCCAGAGAAACACAGCCATGCCTTGCAGGCTGGCAGCTCAGCTTGCATTAGGAGCATTTGAGGATGATCAGAACAGGTTTTGAAGGAGAGAAGAAAAGCAGAGCTGTGAGGAAGGAAGGAAGAGTTCGATTGCATCAGTTTCCTAGCTGCGTGTAGATTTCAAATGATTTCTTGGGGGTCCATTGCACCAGCCTCCTTGCTTCTATAGCGTTGCACCACCTGCCATGTGCAAATCGGACGTCACCTCCTTGCATACACGACAGAGCCAGTGAGCCTTTGTCTTGTTTTTAGTCGTGCTTCACCTGGCATTCATTCCTAAAGACTCAGCTTTTGTGTTGTCTTGGACTTTAGCCTGGCAGAGTCCAGCCCTTGGCAGAGCGAGGAGTGTCCGTGGAAAGGAACTATGAAGTGAAGCCTCGTGCGAGAGGGTGGCAGCATGTCTCACGGCCTGCCCTGGTGTGTCTGTTAGGAATGTGCTGGGCAGCATGTAACAATAAACCCCAAAACACCGGGGCTTGTTTTTCTCCTGCTGTAAGGCATCCAGGCTGCGTGGTACCATCGGGGACCCTGGCCATTTCTGTTTTTCCTTTTCCTCCCCATTCTTAGCTTATATATTCTGTCCTTGTGCTCAGAAAAGGGCTTAGAAAGAAAATTCGATTTCCCGGTGGGTGTCTATGTACATCTTTTTGTGAGACAGCATTTCACTCTTGTTGCCCAGGCTGGAGTGCAGTGGTGTGATCTCGGCTCACTGCAACCTCCACCTCCCAGGTTCAAGTGATTCTCCTGCCTCGGCCTTCTGAGTAGCTGGGACGACAGGCACCTGCCACCATACCTGACTAATTTTTATTTTTTTAGTAGAGACAGGGTTTCACCGTGTTGGTCAGGCTGGTCTTTAACTCCTGACCTCATGCGATCCACCTGCCTCAGCATCCCGAAGTGCTGGGATAACAGGCGTGAGCCACCATGCCCAGCCTGCCTTTGCAAGATTGGACGTTCGGGACGAGATGATTTGGCCCAGCCATTGCCATCCCATATTCTGCCCTCGGCTGACCTTGGGGCTGAGGACCCTCCAGGTTTTGGGGACCTCACTGTGGTGGCAACATAACACAGGGTTGGGTGTCGACTTCAGGGTCAGACATGGCTGTGTGACTTTAAGCAAATGACTTGACCACTCTGGCCTTACCAGGCTGGAAGTTTGCAGAGCCAAAGAGTTGCTTTGCCTCCCAACTCCCTCCACCACCTCCACAATTCCAGACACAAGGAGCCTGTGGAGAGGGGTTAGCCTCAGAAACCCCGGCTTGGTGTTCTCTCCGGGGAAAGGATGAAGTGCTAGGGGTCCGGGCAAAGGCCGTGGAGCCCGCCCTACGGTCAGAGGCTGCCCTGAGCCCGTTCCATGCACCAGGGAGCCAGCACTTGGGGAAGAGGGTCTGGAGCGGGCAGAGCGTGCTGCTTGCAAGGGGCTGTTCTGGATGTGGGAGACCGTGTGTTTTATTGTGTTGTGTGTGTTTGGTTTGGTTTTAGAGACTGGATCTTGCTCTGTTACCCAGGCTGGGGTGCAGTGGCGTGAACATGGCTCACTGCAGCCTCGACCTCCTGTGCTCAAGCAGCTCTCCCACCTCAGCCTCCCAAGTAGCTGGGACCACAGGCATGCACCACCGCAATCAGCTCCTTTTGTAAATTATTATTTTTTGTAAAGACAAGATCTCACCATGTTGCCCAGGCTGGTCTCGAATTCCTGGGCTCAAGCAATCCTCCTAGAGGATCCCAAGGTGCTGGGATTACACATATGAACCAATGCACCCAGCCTTATTTTGTTTTGTTTTTCAGCAGCTTTATCAACATGTAATTCACATACCATACAATTCACCCATTTAGAGTGTGTAGTGGTTTTTAGTATGTTCACAGAGCCACACATCCATCACAACAACCAATGTTAGAACATTTTTATCACCTCAAAAGAAATCCTATACTCGCAGCTCCCACCCCTCCATCCCCATCCACCCACACCCAAGACAGCTGCTCATCCTTTCTGTCTCTGTAGATTTCCCCATTGTGGGCATTTCTTACCAATCGAATCACATAATACACGGCCTTTAGTGCCTGGCCTTTTTCACTTAGCATGTTTTCAGATTTCATCCATGTTGTTGCAAATATCAGTGCAGTTGGCCTCTTTATCCATGGGTTTCACATCTACGGATTCAATGAACTATGGATCAAAATACTTAGGGACCAGGTGCTGTGGCTCATGCCTCTAATCCCAGCACTTTGGGAGGCCAAGGCAGGCAGATGACTTGAGGTCAGGAGTTTGAGACCAGCCTGGCCAACTGGATGAAAGCCCATCTCTACTAAAAATACAAAAATTAGCCGGGCATGGTGGTGGGCACCTATAATCCCAGCTACTCAGGAGGCTGAGGCAGGAGAATCACTTGAACCCGGGAGGTGGAGGTTGCAGTGAGCCAAGATTGCGCCATTGTACTCCAATCCGGGCAATAGAGCAAGATGCTGTCTAAAAAAAAAAAAAAAAGAAAAAACTCAAGAAAAGAAAATGAATGGTTGTTTGTATACTGAACATGTACAGATTTTTTTTGCTTGTCATTATTCCCAAAACAATACAGTATAACAATTATTGCTGTGGCATTTATATTTTACTAGCTATTGTAAGTGATCTGGAGGTAATTTAAAGTATATGGGGTCAGGGGTGTTGTGGCGGTTGTGTGCAAATACTGTTCCATTTTCTATAACGGACTTGAGTAGCTGTGGATTTCGGTGTCCACAGGGAGTCCTGGAACCCATATCCGTGGGTACTCAGGGATGGCGGTCCTCGTTTTTATTTACTGTTAAGTGGTATTCCGTTGTGTGGATACATCTCATTTTGCTTATTTATTCTTCCACTGGTGGACTTTCGAGTTGTTTTCACCTTTTGGGTGCTGATAAAAATGCTGTAAACATTAGCATTAGTGTTTTCGTGTTGACTTAGTTTTCGTAGCTCTTGGATATACCTTGGAATAGAATCGCAGGGTCGCATGGGAATTTGGTGTTTAATCTTTGGAGGAGCTATCCGACTTTTCCAAAAGCAGCTGCGCCATTTCATGTTCCCGCCAGCACTGCCTGAGGATGCCAGGTTCTCCACGTCCCACCAACCCTGACTACTGTCTGTTTTCTATTTTTTGCTGTTCTAGTGAGTGAAGTGGTGTTTCACTGCAGCTTCGAAGTGAGTGTGAAGTGGTGTTTCACTGTGGTTTTGAAGTGAGTGTGAAGTGTTTCACTGCAGTTTCAAAGTGAGTGTGAAGTGGTATTTCACTGCGGTTTCAAAGTGAGTGTGAAATGGTGTTTCACTGCAGCTTTGAACTGAGTGTGAAGTGCTGTTTCACTGTGGTTTCAAGGTGAGTGTGAAGTGCTGTTTCACTGCGGTTTTGAACTGAGTGTGAAGTGGTGTTTCACTGAGCTTTCAAAGTGAGTGTGAAGTGGTGTTTCACTGCAGCTTTGAAGTGTGAAGTGCTGTTTCACTGCAGTTTTGAACTGAGTGTGAAGTGGTGTTTCACTGTGGCTTCAAGGTGAGTGTGAAGTGGTGCTTCACTACGGTTTCAAAGTGAGTGTGAAGTGGTGTTTCACTGAGGCTTCGAAGTGAGTGTGAAGTGGTGTTTCACTGCAGTTTTGAAGTGAGTGTGAAGTGGTGTTTCACTGCGGTTTTGAACTGAGTGTGAAGTGGTGTTTCACTGAGCTTTCAAAGTGAGTGTGAAGTGCTGTTTCACTGAGGCTTTGAAGTGAGTGTGAAGTGCTGTTTCACTGGCTTCTAGGTGAGTGTGAAGTGCTGTTTCACTGTGGTTTCAAAGTAAGTGTGAAGTGTTTCACTGCAGCTTCGAAGTGAGTATGAAGTGGTGTTTCACTGTGGTTTCAAAGTGAGTGTGAAGTGGTGTTTCACTGCGGCTTTAAAGTGAGTGTGAAGTGCTGTTTCACTGCGGTTTTGAAGTGAGTGTGAAGTGCTGTTTCACTGCAGTTTTGAACTGAGTGTGAAGTGGTGTTTCACTGCGGTTTCAAAGTGAGTGTGAAGTAGTGTTTCACTGCAGCTTTGAAGTGAGTGTGAAGTGCTGTTTCACTGGTTTTGAAGTGAGTGTGAAGTGGTGTTTCACTGTGGTTTTGAGGTGAGTGTGAAATGGTGTTTCACTGTGGTTTCAAAGTGAGTGTGAAGTGGTGTTTCACTGCAGCTTTGAAGTGAGTGTGAAGTGCTGTTTCACTGGTTTTGAAGTGAGTGTGAAGTGCTGTTTCACTGTGGTTTTGAGGTGAGTGTGAAGTGGTGTTTCACTGGTTTTGAAGTGATTGTGAAGTGGTGTTTCACTGGTTTTGACGTGAGTGTGAAGTGGTGTTTCACTGTGGCTTTGAAGTGAGTGTGAAGTGGTGTTTCACTGCGGTTTCGAGGTGAGTGTGAAGTGCTGTTTCACTGCGGTTTTGAACTGAGTGTGAAGTGGTGTTTCACTGAGCTTTCAAAGTGAGTGTGAAGTGCTGTTTCACTGCGGCTTTGAAGTGAGTGTGAAGTGCTGTTTCACTGGCTTCTAGGTGAGTGTGAAGTGCTGTTTCACTGTGGTTTCAAAGTGAGTGTGAAGTGTTTCACTGCAGCTTCGAAGTGAGTATGAAGTGATGTTTCACTGTGGTTTCAAAGTGAGTGTGAAGTGGTATTTCACTGTGGTTTCAAAGTGAGTGTGAAGTGGTGTTTCACTGCAGCTTTGAAGTGAGTGTGAAGTGCTGTTTCACTGGTTTTGAAGTGAGTGTGAAGTGGTGTTTCACTGTGGTTTTGAAGTGAGTGTGAAGTGGTGTTTCACTGCGGTTTTGAGGTGAGTGTGAAGTGGTATTTCACTGTGGTTTCAAAGTGAGTGTGAAGTGGTGTTTCACTGCAGCTTTGAAGTGAGTGTGAAGTGCTGTTTCACTGGTTTTGAAGTGAGTGTGAAGTGCTGTTTCACTGTGGTTTTGAGGTAAGTGTGAAGTGGTGTTTCACTGGTTTTGAAGTGATTGTGAAGTGGTGTTTCACTGGTTTTGACGTGAGTGTGAAGTGGTGTTTCACTGTGGCTTTGAAGTGAGTGTGAAGTGGTGTTTCACTGCGGTTTCTAGGTGAGTGTGAAGTGGTGTTTCGCTGTGGTTTTGAGGTGAGTGTGAAGTGGTGTTTCACTGTGGTTTCAAAGTGAGTGTGAAGTGGTGTTTCACTGCGGCTTTGAAGTGAGTGTGAAGTGGTGTTTCACTGAGGTTTTGAAGTGAATGTGAAGTGCTGTTTCACTGTGGTTTTGAGGTGAGTGTGAAGTGGTGTTTCACTGGTTTTGAAGTGATTGTGAAGTGGTGTTTCACTGGTTTTGAAGTGAGTGTGAAGTGGTGTTTCACTGTGGCTTTGAAGTGAGTGTGAAGTGGTGTTTCACTGCGGTTTCTAGGTGAGTGTGAAGTGTTTCGCTGTGGTTTTGAGGTGAGTGTGAAGTGGTGTTTCACTGTGGTTTCAAAGTGAGTGTGAAGTGGTGTTTCACTGCGGCTTTGAAGTGAGTGTGAAGTGGCGTTTCACTGAGGTTTTTGAACTGAGTGTGAAGTGCTGTTTCACTGTGGTTTTGATTTGCATTTCCCCGATGACAGTTTATAGCAAGTTTTCTCATGTGCCTATTGGCCATTTCTTAGAGAAGTGTCTGTTCAGATCCTTTGCCCGTTTTGTTCGTTTGTGACAGAGTCTCACTCTGTCGCTCAGGCTGGAGTGCAGTGGAGCCATCTCAGCTCACTGCAACCTCTGCCTCTGAGGTTCAAGCGATTCTGCCTCAGCCTCCCGAGTAGCTGGGATTACAGGCACACACCACCACACCTGGCTAATATGTGGTATTTTTAGTAGAGGAGGGGTTTCACCATGTTGGCCAGGCTGGTCTCGGGCTCCTGATCTCAAGTGATCCACCCACCTTGACCTCCCAAAGTGCCAGCATTACAGGCGTGAGCACCGCACCTAACCTGCCCGTTTTTTAAATGGCTTCCTGGTCTTTTATTATCAAGTTGTAAGAGAGACTTGTATACTTCAGATAGAAGCCCCTTATCAGATATGGGATTTGCAGATATGTTCTCCCATTCTGTGGGTTGTCCTTTACTTTCTTGAGGATATCCTTTAAACACAAAAGTTTTTAATTTTGATGAGGTCAGAATATCTGTATTTTCTTTGGTTGCTCACACTTTTGGTATCACATCTTGGTGCGTGTTTTTAGCGGAATACTTCTCCCCTCAGAAGGAGTGAGGCAGGAGAGGCAGTTGGGCTGGGCTGAGTGGTTCCGCTGGGCTTAGGGTGGCCCTGAGGTTCCTTTTGGCTGGGAACTGAGGCCTGGTCTGCTTTCTGAGCCAGGGGCCTCCGGAGCCCACCAGGCCTCAGTTCTCTGGCATTGAAGACTCAGCCAGTTTATGGCTGGGAAAGCAGTTTCAACAAGGACTTGCTCCCTGGTTAGATCCACACAACAGCTGAAAGGTGAGAATCGGGACTCTCAACATAGGTGATCCTGGCTTGGAATCCAGGAATGCCACCAAGTGGCAGAGGCACATGGGAGGGACACTTCGTCCTTCTCAGCCCTGTTTTCTCACCTGTTACAAAGACAATGCAGCGATGCCACTTCTCAGCACTCAGGCATCGGGAGGGGACAGCTAGGGTCTTGGGAACTAACTCCTTCCTTCATCCCCAGCCATGAAAGCTGACCGGAAGCGCTTAAAGGGCGAGAAGACGGACCTGGTGAGCCAGATGCAGCAGCTGTACGCCACGCTGGAGAGTCGCGAGGAGCAGCTCCGCGACTTCATCCGCAACTATGAGCAGCACCGCAAGGTCAGTGCCGCCCTCCCCTCCCCTCCCCTCCCCACACTCCAGCCCTCCCATCCCCTCCCCTCCCAACACACCAGCCCTGCCTCCCTCCCCTCCTAACACACCAGCCCTGCCCCCTCCCCTCCCGACATACCAGCCCTGCCTCGCCTCCTGACACACAAGCTCCCACCTCCCTGCTGACTGGCCACCTTCACAGGGTCTGGCTCTTGAATCCCCAAGCACAGATAGGGACTCCTTTGATGTGGTCAGCCAGACCTAGGCACTGAAATAAAACCGGCATAGCCCCGGAGGGGGAGCTCCACGTCTCCTGGGCAAACAGGCCTAGACAGATTAGCACAGTCAGGGCAGCATGGACCCGGGAGTCCAGAGGGCTCAGATCCCGGCTCCTCCTGTTCGTGCCCTTGTGCGTCTCACTGGACTCAGAGCCTTAGTTTTTTCTCTGCAGAATGGTGATTGTGCTGGACCTTTCAAAGCTACAGTAAGGATTCTGTGAGTTGATGAAGGCCATGCACTCAGGCTGGTGCCTGGCACGTAGTAAGCATCATCGATAACACGCATAGCTGACATTTACCAACACCATAATAAAAATGTGAAGAGAGAGCTGGGGAGCCCCAGTGAGGCAGCAGGAAGTTCTTCCTATAGGGAGGGAGTCTTGGAAGGCTTCACAGAGGAAGTGACATATGCATTGGGCTCTGTGGGATGAGTAGGAGTTTATGGGTCAGATAACTGAGAAATTTGTTTCACCATGTATCTGTCTGGAGTCTGTGGTATGACATGCCAAAGAGGACACCAAAACTTAACAAGGGTCAGTCCCCTGGCTAGGTCGGTGGCTCATGCCTGTAATTCCAGCACTTTGGGAGACCCACGTGGGCAGATTGCTTGAGGACAAGAATTTGAGAACAGCCTGGCCAAAAGCCCATCTCTACTAAAAACACAAAAGTTAGCTGGGCTTCATGGTGCACACCTCTAGTCCCACTGCTCGGGAGACTGAGGCTCAGAATCACCGGAATCCGGGAGGTGGATGCTGCAGTGAGCCAGGACTGCACCACTGCACTCCAGCCTCAAGCCGAATGCCCCTCCCGCCTCTTTTCTGCCCTGTGTGGGCACCTTGATCACAGCCCTTGTCACAGGGCGTTCAGCTCGAGGCTCCTTGTTTGAACGGTGGGAAGCGGCAGGCGGGTGAATGGGTCTCTTCCCAGATGCTGCCTCCGAGCCCGAGTTAAGAGACCGGAGTGTCCCAGCCTGGATTTGAATCTAGATGCTGGGTCCCCCACACCCGCTTTGCTCTTCACCAGTAGTTGCTCAGTTACCTCCTGAGCACACACATCACTTCCTTTCTGTGATGAAAGGAGCCTCCAGGGTTCTTTGGGCCAGGCCACCACAGCTCCTGATGGGGATCCGGGGCTTCTAGCTGCCCTCGGTGCCCGACTCCCCCTACCCTGCCTGCTCCCAACCACCCCACCTGCCCGGCTCCCCCTTGCCCCTCCTGTCCCGCCCAGCTCCCCCTGCCCTGCCTACCTGGCCTGGCTCCCCTCTTCATGTTAGATGGACTGAGCCTCCCCACGCCTGCCACAGGCAAACAGTTTGGCAGGAAGGGGACAACCCAGAAGGGAGGCAGAGGGAGGCCACAGAGGCTGCTTTCTCAGGCTCCAGCATGGGGAGCAGCTTGTGGGCCTGGGGTCTGCTCCCTAGGGTGAGGCTCTCTCACCAGCATTGCCTTTGGCCACCATCGGGGAGGCAGAGGCCAGGGGCTCAGGAGTGACCTCCATGCAGAGGGAGGGAGGGGCAGGGGACCCCGCTCTCCTGTCTGATGATGCAGGTACAGGTGTGTGCTCACAGGCACGCGCTGTGGGAGTGACGGTGTGTACTGCCAGGACTTGCAGGCAGAGTTCTCAGAGCCTCGTGTGTGCCCATTAATTGCACACTCACACGGACACTGCAGGGCGCGTGGTTAGCCTCCCCCTTGACAGATGAGCCAACAGACACAGAGAGGAAATGCGGCTGGTGATGGCAGGGCAGGGGGCTTGCAGGGCCTGGGTCCAGAGCCTGGGTGTCTTCCTCCTGCACAGTGCGCCTCTTCCGCCAACCCTGTCTCCCCCTGGCAGCACAGCATCTTCTGGTCACCTCTGCTCCCTGCCGCCCCTTCTGGGTCCGCCTCTCTCATTTCTCCATCCTCAGCCCAAGGAGCTTGATCTTTCTTCAGTGGGTAAGGCAGGGAGAGCCTCTGCCTGTCCAGCCTATTACATGCCCAGCAGCAGGGAAACCTGGTCGCCTCTTGATTATTGGGGACGGTACACCGGGGGCATAGAACCAGCCCACAGCCTTCAGTGACGTGCTGGCCCCAGGGCAGGAGACAGGCTTCAGGCTGACCTTGTACTTGTCACCTGAGCCACCAGCTTCCTCCGCCTGGGACCAGGGTCACGCAGGGCCTAAGAGCACACAGCTAGGTTAGAATCTCACCTCCGAGCTCGCTGGTGGGGTGGCACGGGGAAACAGCGGACTCTCCCCGGCCCAGCCTGCACATCTGGAAAGCAGGATGAAGATCGCAGCTGCTCACAGCCCAGGGCTGTCAGCACTGAGGTTTCCGGGACCTGGAAGCCAAGTTGGGGTAAGGGCATATACTTGCTACCATTATGATTATCATTATCATTACCATTATTCCTGCTGAGTCAGCCATTTGATCACGAAAATTCCACAGTGGATTTCAAAGCCCCTCTCCCAGCCCCTGACCTGCGGCTCGCTGGTGTTGGTCTCACTGGCAAACCCGGAGAAGGAAACAAAGGCCCCAGGTGTGCAGGGTGGAGCTGTGGCTGGTGCCACACAGACAGCAGACGTAGGTCTGGTCTCTGGGAAAAAGGGGCGGAGGTAAGGCCTGTGCAGAAAGGAACCCAGATAAGACCTTCTGGGAAGGACAGAGGGTCTCAGAGGACCCAGGAATCAGGAGCCAGAAGAAAGGGCTCCCTTTGGCAGGCTGAGGCAGGAAGATCACAAGGTCAAGAGATTGAGACCATCCTGGCCAACACGGTGAAACCCTGTCTCTACTAAAAATATAAAAATTAGCGGGGCATGGTGACTCATGCCTGTAATCCCAGCTACTCGGGAGGCTGAGGCAGGAGAATTACTTGAACCTGGGAGGCGGAGGTTGCAGTGAACCAAGATCATGCCACTGCACTCCAGCCTGGCAACAGAGCGGAACTCCATCTCAGGAAAAAAAAAAAAAAAAAAAAAAAAAAAAAAGAGCTTCCTGAGAATGTGTGCCCTGAAGGAGGACGGATCAGGATTTAGAAAGCCTGGTGCAGTGGCTCACGCCTGTAATCCCAGCACTCTCAGAGGCCAAAGTGGGAGGATCACTTGAGCCCAGGAGTTCAAGACCAGCCTGGACAACAGAGTGAGACCTCCATCTCTACAAAAAATAGTAAAAATCAGCCAGGTAGCGTGGCACACGCCTGTAGTCCCAGCTACTTGGGAAGGATTGCTTGAGCCAGGAGAGTTACATGGCAGTGAGCCAAGATCGTGCCACTGCACTCCAACCTGGGGCAACAGAGTGAGACCTCCATCTCTACAAAAAAATTAAAAAATTAGCCGGGCATGGTGGCACATGCCTGTAGTCCCAGCTGCCTGGGAAGCCGAAGCGGGAGCATTGCTTGGGCCAGGGAGGTTGAGGCGGCAGTGAGCCAAGATTGTGCCACTGCACTCCAGCCTGGGCAACAGAACGAGACACTGTCTCAAAAAAAGAAAAGAAAAAGAAAAAAAAAAGAGTGCTGAGCAGAGTTCAAGAGGGTCCAAGAGATGCCGCTACCAGGTAATGGTCCTGGCAAGGATTGTGTTGCTGGCTGCCTTCAGAGGCCACCAGCAGGAACTGGCATGAACATAGTATTACCTATAGCAGATGCTGATTGTGCACCTACTGTATACAGGCATGAACATGATATTACCAGTAGCAGATGTTTATTGTGCACCTACTGTATACAGGTGTGAACATGGCATTACCAATAGCAGATGTTTATTGTGCACCTGCTGTATACACGTGAAAACATGGCATTACCAATAGCAGAAGTTTATTGTGTACCTACTGTATGCAGGCATGAACATGGCAAGTAGCAGATGTTTATCGTGCACCTACTGTATAAGGCATGAACGTGACATTACCAATAGCAGATGTTTATCGTGCACCTACTGTATAAGGCATGAACGTGACATTACCAATAGCAGATGTTTATTGTGCACCTACTGTATGCAGACATGAACATGATATTGCCCATAACAGATGTTTATTGTGCACCTACTGTGCATAGGCACTGCCCCCATGTCTTCACATTTGCTACTTTGATAGCAATCCTGTGATGAGTGGTTGTCCCTATTCCCTCCATTTAACAGGTGAGAACTGAGACTTAAAGTCATGGGCCCAGGGCCACACGATTGTGAAAAGGGTAGAGGCAGGAGGCAAACCCAGGAAGCCCGGCCCTGGAGCCCCAGCACCAGGGCATATAGGACCAGCCCTTCCCTGGTCCGCCCTCCTCCCACCACTCAGGACATGTTCAGAGGAACAAAGGAATGATTACCACTGTTTGCTGTTTTCAGCAACCCAAGGCCGACCACAGAGAGGAGGTCACACCTGTCCCCGTGAGCCGTGGGTGGAGTGCTGGCTATTTCAGTGGCCAACCCAGAGTTTCCTACAAATGCTTCTCTGTCTTTTCATGATACATCCCAATTTGGTTTTTAAAATTGTTTTGGCAAAAATGGTACATATTTGTGGGGTACATAGTGATGTTTGGATACTTGGAATGTATAGTGATCAGATCAAGGTAATGAATGTATCCATCTCAAAGTTTTCATCAGTTTGCTTTTATTCGGCCATAAAATTCCCATGGAGAGCACCACGTCGTTTTTTAAGTCATAGGTGACTAGGGGCATCCTCCCAGGTCTGACCAGCAGCTGGGGTGGGGTTGAAGCTACTGGATAGAAGCCTTGTAGCTATGGCTGCTGGGGCAGCTCCCTGTGGCCACAGCTGAGCAGCAAGTGTCACTTTTATTGAGTGGCTTCATAATGCACTTCAGGTTCATTTAGAAAAATGAAATTTGGAAAGCACTCATTTTTTAAAAATTAATAGCTTAATATTAAGATATTGGGCTGAGCGCAGTGGCTCACGCCTGTAATCCCAGCACATTGGGAGACCGAGGTGCGTGGATTACCTGAGGTCAGGAGTTCAAGACCAGCCTGACCAATATGGAGAAACCCCATCTCTACGAAAAATACAAAATTAGCCTGGCATGGTGGTGTGTGCCTGTAATCCCAGCTACTCTGGAGGCTGAGGCAGGCGAATTGCTTGAACCCAGGAGGTGGAGGTTGTGGTGAGCCAAGATCGCACCACTGCACTCCAGCCTGGACAACAAGAGCGAAACTCTGTCTACAAAAACAATAAAAATTAAGATATTAATATTAATATTAGAAGTGGAGAGAGTCACTCCTGTAGTTCCAGCAGATCGGTTGAATAATAACATTGAAACAATTTTTTAGTCATTGTCGGATTCAGCCCCATTTTACAGGTGGGAAGACTGACACCCACAGGGGTCAAGTGACTGACCCAAGACACGTGTTTAGAGCCAGTCTGGCAAAACTGAAGCCACAAGTCCTGGTTTTATTTCACCTCTTTTAAGATCTTGCAACTGGTTACCAGAAATGATTTGCAATTTTATGTGCAAGGTAAATGTCTCCCTGGAACAGGATGACTGGAACCCTCAGGTTCCCTAGCCCACTCGGCTGTGTCCCCCCCAGCCTGCCATGGCCCACCCAACTTCTCCAGGAGACTCCTGCAGGACTCTACTGGGACAGGCAGCAGGAAGGACCCCAGGCCCTGAGCTACTTGGGGGGTGTGGGGGGCAGCACGGGAACAAGGCTGCTGAGACAGAGGGGTCTTGGCCTGTCCAGAATGTGGCCGATGGCCGGGCGTGGTGGCTCATGCCTGTCGTCCAGCCCTTTGAGAGGCTGAGGCGGACAGATCACCTGGGATCAGGAGTCCAAGACCAGCCTGGCCAACAGGACAAAAGCCCGTCTCTACTAAAAACACAAAAAATGATCCAGGCATGGCGGTGCGCGCCTGTACCCACAGCTACTCGGGAGGCTGAGGTAGGAGAATTGCTTGAAAGCGGGAGGCAGGGGTTGCAGTGAGCTGAGATCGCACCACTGCACTCCAGCTTGAGTGGCAGAGCAAGACTCCATCTCAAAAAAAAAAAAAAAAAAAAAAAAAAAAACAGCAAAAACAAACAAAAAAACAGAATATGGCAAATTTCAGCATCTCCGAAAGCTGTGCCAAATGCACTTTCCCTGTCACGTGACTGCAGATGGACGGGCGACTGGGGGACTCTCCATCCATCCAGCGGAGGAAGTTTGCAGCAGGCCAGGCAGCCAGGCTGAGGGCTAGACACAGGGTGATGCCGAGTGGAGAGGCCACATCAAACACGGGCTGCTTTCATCCCACCACTGCCACCTCCCCAGCCAACATCTTTTTTTAGATGGAGTTTTGCCCTGTTGCCCAGGCTGGAGTACAAGTGGCATAATCTCCGCACACTGCACCCTCTGCCTCCTGGGTTAAGCGATTCTCATGCCTTCGCCTCTGGAGTTGCTAGGATTGATTACAGGCACGCGCCACCACACCTGGCTAATTTTTGTATTTTTTTAGTAGACACAGGGTTTCACCATGTTGGCCTGGCTGGTCTCCAGCTCCTGACCTCAAGTGATCCACCCCGCTCGGCCTCCCAAAGTGCTGGGATTACAGACGTGAGCCACCATGCCCAGCCCACAGCCAGACCTTCATGCTCCTGCAGCCCCCTCCTCCTCCAATCTCCACATTCCACTCCCCTCTTTTTTTTTTTTTTTTTTTTTTTTTTTTGAGACAGAGTTTTGCTCTTATTGCCCAGACTGGAGTGCAATGGTGCGATCTTGGCTCACTGCAACCTCCGCCTCCCAGGTTCAAGCAATTCTCCTGCCTCAGCCTCCCAAGTAGCTGGGATTACAGGCATGTGCCACCACACCTGACCAATTCTGTATTTTTAGTAGAGACAGGGTGTCTCCATGTTGGTCAGGCTGGTCTCAAACTCCCGACCTCAGGTGATCCACTCGCCTCGGCCCCCGAAGTGCTGGGATTACGGGCGTGAGCCTCCAGGCCCTGCCACACTTCATTCTTACATCCATGTGATCCCCACGTGCTGGCAGCCCCAAAGAACCTTGGCTCCCGGGGCTGCCGTCCAAGGCCCCACAAGGTCTGGCCAAATCCCACCCTCGTAAATTCCCACCACCCCCACCCCCATCCAGTTCCAGACCTCCCAGGGGGGTCTCCTTTCAGTTCCTCTCCAGCCTCAGGTACCAGCAGAGATTAAGACCTCTGCTATGCTGTCTATGGGCTGAGGAAGCTGTTTTACTTCTCTGGTCCTCAGTTTGCTCATCTGTGAAATAGGGATAATTATAGTCCCTGCCTCGGGGATGGTTGTGAGGTTTAAACAGAATAATGCACCTAAAACCCTTAGCACTGTATGGAACATTCTGTGGCATTTGCTGCTGAGCCAAACTCTCCTGCTGTCAGGGAATATGACCCCAGGGAGGTGGGAGTCCAAAACTGAAAGCACCCACAAGGCCTTCCCACGAGGCCTAGCACCCTTGGTCTGTTCATGAGTATTCGTGTGAACCGGTGACTGCAATGAGACAAAAATGATCCTGAGGGTCCTAGTGGGGCCTCTTGTACACCAGCAGGTTCTCAGGGACAACCCTTAACTCCAGTAGTCAATGCTACACTGTAGCAGAATTTTTCACTATAAGCTCCACGAGTGTAGGGCTTTTTGTCTGGTTAATACCAGACAAATATCCACAAATATTAGTTGAATAACAGACTAGTATCAGCTTTAAATAAAGAAAACAGGTTAGAGAGGGCCTGGGGTTTCTCTCTTACATGGGTGGTCAGGGAAGGCTTCTCGGAGGAGGAGACATTTGAGCAGCAATCTGAGTGACACGAGTAGGTGACTGCTGGGAGAGCAGCCCCGAGAAGAGCTCTCCAGATGGATTCCCTCATGAGATCCACACAAACGCCCCAAAGTAGATGTGGTATTATTCCCTGGTTATAGATGGGGAAACTGAGGCAGAGATGACTCGCAGCAGTCATTGCAAAGCCAGAATTTGGCCCAGGTTCCCCCTCTGTCTCCAGAACCAAGGTCATAGCTACAGCTCTGTGACGGCCACGGAGAAAGGGCCAAGTTCTCTCCATCAGCCTCCCCTGTCCCACCATCTGGAAGTGAGGCCTTCAGAGACAGGCCTGTCAGACAAGGCAGGACGGTGGCCTCTCTCCATGGTCCCAGGCCACACGGAGACCTTGGATTTGCTTTCGATTCGGTGAATGGGAAGATGGTGGCTGGGTGGGTGGATGGGCAGGGCGCCCCCCCCTCCGGGCCCGTCCTTTTGAGAAGGATGCCTGTTGTTCTGAAACGTTGCTCCGGCCAACGGAGGTCACAGCCCCAATTCAGCTGTCTGTTCCTTCCCTGCTGGCTCTGCCCTGGGGACTGGCACAGCCAGGGCCCGGCCCTTCCCTGGACAATCACAGAAAACAGCTCAGGTAGGAGAACCGGCCTGGGGAGGGGTCTCCGACGAGCGACCCAGGACTGTGCCATGTTCCGGACACAGCAGCTGTTTCTCTTCTGGGCTGTGACTCTGTGGGGTGGTGGCCGGACTGTGTGGCACTCCAGACAATTAGGGTTGCTGGTGCCTCCTTGCTATGGACCCTGTTTCCCTGTGATGAGCACAATTTACCAAACAGAACAAAGCCCCACAGCAACGCCTGCACCCTAACTTCCGTCAGACCGTGTGAAGTATTTCCTGCACGTGAAGTCATTCAATCTTTAGCATTCTCAGAAATAGGTAGGACTGACCCCTGGCCCATTTTACATCCGGGGGAACCCAAGCTTGATGAGGGAAAATGGCTTCCCCAAAGCAGCTGTTTGCTCACGTATTCATTCATGCAGCAAAAAAAAGTATTTACTGAGCATCCGCAAGGTGCGTCTCTGTTCCAGTCTTCCAGCTAGTTTGTGACAGAGCTGGGGTTCAAGCCCACAGCTTTCCCACCACAGAGCCAGAGCCCCTGGCCACATGTCATGGGGTCTCCCCACTTCTTTTTCTTTTCTTTCTCTCTTTTTTTTTTTTTTTTTTTTTGAGACAGAGTCTTGCCCTGTCACCCCGGCTGGAGTACAGTGGCACGATCTTGGCTCACTGCAACCTCCAACTCGAGGGTTCAAACGATTCTCCTGCCTTGGCCTCATGAGTAGCTGGGACTACAGGTATGCACCACCATACCCGGCTAATTTTTTGTATTTTTAGTGGAGACGGGGTTTCACCGTGTCAGCCAGGATGGTCTCGATCTCCTGACCTCGTGATCCACCCACCTCGGCCTCCCACCTGGGAGCCGGGCGCAGTGGCTCCTGCCTGTAATCCCAGCAATCTCTCTAGCGATCAGGCCCTCTTTAGGTGTCCCTGGGCCTAGAGGAGCCTGGTCGTGACACGCACATTACTCTCTCGCTCTCCCACCCACAGGAGAGCGAAGATGCCGTCAAAGCGCTGGCCAAGGAGAAGGACCTGCTGGAGCGTGAGAAGTGGGAGTTGCGACGCCAAGCCAAGGAGGCCACGGACCACGCCGCGGCCCTGCGCTCCCAGCTGGACCTCAAGGACAACCGCATGAAGGAGCTGGAGGCCGAGCTGGCCATGGTGAGAACCCTCCCCACCCAGGTGGGCCTGGCATCTGCCAACAGTGCCGCGGTGGGAGCCAGGACATCTGGCACGATGGGCTCACCCCGGAGTCCTAGGGTGGGGTGGGTGGGGCGGAGCCGGACACAGGCGGAGTGGCAGGGCCCGCAGCGGGAGGGGCTTTCTGCAACGCTCCGTAAACTTCCCTCCAAGACCATGCCCCACAGCCTGGGCCAGCTTTTTACCCGCCTGCTTTGGGCCCAGGGAATCTGGGGACCCTGGGAAACCATTCACCCTCCCACACACCCCAGCCTACGGTTAGGAGAAAAAAGGGCCAAGTGTGGGGGCTCATGCCTGTAACCCCAGCAGTTTAGGAGGCCGTGGCAGGCAGACTGTTTGAGCCCAGCCTGGAAAACATGGCAAAACCCCATCTCTACCAAAAAATACAAAAAAAAAAAAAAAAAAAAAAAAGCCAAGCATGGTGCATGCCTGTGGTCCTGTTGCTGAAGCAGAAGGATTGCCTGAGCCCAGGGGGCGGACGCTGCAGGGAGCCGTGGTCACGCCACCACACCCAGCCTGGGCGACAGTGACACCCTGTCTCAAAAAAAAACAAGGAAAAAAGGTTTGTTGTGTTTAAAAGATACATATTTTCTTAGGAAAATATTTGGGAGAAAATACATGGAAATATTAACATTCATTCTCTCATAGTGGTAGGATTTCAAGTGACTTTTATTTATTTCTGTTTGTTTATTGGCCTCTTTTCACATGTCTCTGCAGCAAAAATGTCTTATTTGGGTCATTAAGGAAATAAATAATTTTTTCCTAACCCAAACCAGACCCTCAAAATACTTCCAAGCACTTTGTTTTCCCAGGAGGTGCATAGCCTTCGCATGTGGGGACAGAGAGTCCGGGTGGGGACACAGACCTGCGGTCTGTTCTGCTGCTCCTGTATGACCTTGGCCTGCTCACTCGACTCCGGGCTTCAATGCCTTTTACTTGTTACTGGGTCGGGGGTGGGGTCTTAATCCCGCCCTCCCTTCCCCACAGGGTAGCTGGGCAGATCCAGGGAGCCCACAGCTAGTGGGAACTCCAGAAGTCACCAGGGGCTCAGTGTGACAGTGGCCGGGAGGAGAATGTGGGAGGAGCTCCTGGGGAGTAGGGGGAGGGGGAGGACGTAGCTCTTAGATTAGGCGTCCCCAAACTTTTTACACAGGGGGCCAGTTCACTGTCCCTCAAACCGTTGGAGGGCCGCCACATACTGTGCTCCTCTCACTGACCACCAATGAAAGAGGTGCCCCTTCCTGAAGTGCGGCGGGGGGCCAGATAAATGGCCTCAGGGGGCCGCATGCGGCCCTCGGGCTGTAGTTTGGGGACGCCTGTCTTAGAGGATTTGTCATCCTGCAGAGTGCTAATGTCGGCTAACGGTGTGGTTGCAGCGTGTGATCTGGATTCGAATCCAGCCCCAAGTGCTTCCCAACTGTGTGACTTTGTGCAGGAGCCTTCACCTCTCTGGACCCCATATCTGTCAACTCAGAACAGAAACAATGGCATATATAGTTGACCCTTAAACAACGCAGGGTTGAGGGGTGCCGATCCCCTGTGCAGCTAAATCCATGTATAACTTTTGACTCCCCTAGCACGTAAATGCTAGTAGCCTGCTGTTGACCAGAGGCCTTACTGAGAACACCGTCAGGGAGCACATCTTGTGTGTTAACTGTATCGTGTACTGTATTTGTACTAGTCCGTTCTTACACTGCTCTAAAGAAATCGCTGAAACTGGGTAATTTATCAAGGAAAGAGGTAGGCCAGGCATGGTGACTCACGCCTGTAATCCCAACACTTTGGGAGGCCGAGACAGGAGGTTCACGAGGTCAAGAAATCGAGACCATCCTGGCCAACATGGTGAAACCCCGTCTCTACTAAAAATTCAAAAATTAGCCGGGCGTGGTGTTGCGCACCTGGAATCCCAGCTACTCGGGAGCCTGGAGCAGGAGAATCTCTTGAACCCGAGAGGGAGAGGGTGCAGTGAGCCAAGACTGCACCACTGCACTCCAGCCTGGCGACAGGGCGAGACTCCATCTCAAAAAAAAAAAAAAAAATAGGAAAGAGGTTTAATTGACTCCCAGTTCCGAATGGCTGGGGAGACCTCGGAAACTCATAACCATGGCAGATGGCAAAGGAGAAGGAAGGCACTTTCTCTACAAGATAGCGGAAGGGAGAATGAATACAGGAGGAACTGCCACACAGTTCCAACCCGTCAGATCTCGTTAGAATTCTGTCACTGTCGTGAGAACAGCATGGGGGAACCATCCCCGTTGTCCACTTACCTGCACCTGGTCCCTCCCTTGACACGTTGGGATTACAGTTCAAGATGAGGCTTGGCTGGGAACACAGAGCCAACTCGATCAGTATTCTTAGAATAAAGTAAGCTAGAGCAAAGAACATGTTATTAAGAAAATCAGGTCGGACGCAGTGGCTCACACCTGTAATCCCAGCACTTTGTGAGGCCAAGGAGGGCGGATCACTTGAGGTCAGGAGTTCGAGACCAGCCTGGCCAACATGGTGAAGCCCCATCTCTAATAAAAATACAAAAATTAGCCTGGCATGGTAGCAGGTGGCTGTAATCCCAGCTACTCAGGAGGCTGAGGCAGAAGAATCACTTGAACCCCGGAGGCAGAGGTTGCAGTGAGCCAAGATTGCACCATTGCACTCTAGCCTGGGCGACAGAGTGACACTCCTTCTCAGAAAAAAAAAAAAGGAAAGAAAAGATTAGCCGGATTTTGTGGCAAACACCTGTAGTCCCAGCTAATCAGGAGGCTGAGATGGAAGGATCAATTGAGCCTGGGAAGTCAAGGCTGCAGTGAGCCATAATTGTGCCACTGCGCTCCAGCCTGGGCAACAGAACAAGACTCCATCTCAAAAAAAAAAAAAAAAAAAAGAAAATCATAAGGAAGAGAAAATATATTTGCTATTCATTAAGTAGAAAAAGAGGATCGTCATCAAGGTCTCCATCGTCGTCGTCTTCAGGCTGAGTGGCTGAGGAGGAGGGAGAGGAAGGATTGGCCTTGCTCTCAGCAGTGACGGAGGTGGAAGAAAATCCACTGATAATCGGACCTCTGCACCCATGCAGTTCAGACCCACGTGGTTCAAGAGTTGAATGTGCTTTGTAGGGCTCTTGTGAGATTTCCAAGAAATAAAGCAGAAGCAGCACTTGGCAGGGGGCCCGGATGCCTGGATGTGGTAAAACCACCCGCAGGATTGTTGTCTAAGGACCAGGCCCCCCAGGGCAGGCCAGGACACGATCCCGGGGCCTCACCTCGGTCTCCTTGTCCAATGCTGACCCCTAGTGGTGAGAATTGCTGGGCAGGAAAAAGCCGTAGGGACCCCTGGGGTCCCCGGGGGTTCCCACCGGTGGGTGGGGTTGGTCATGCTGGAGGCCCTGCTGCCACCTGCAGCCCAGACAGAAACCTTTGAACTTGCCGGCTGGGAAAAGGCCCCTGTTCCCCCAGGTCTTCCTCATGCCTCACGGGCAGACAAGATGTGTCTTCCTCACCTTGGAGTCCCGACCTTAGGCATCCGAGGACTCCCTGGGTCTTTCTGGCCTAGGATCCAGCTCACACTGGCTTCCACTCCCACGGCGTCTGGACACAGCTTGTTTCAGGTCTGACCAACAAAACTCAGATTCTGGCCTCCTTCTGGCAGACATCAGATGCATCTGCCAGTGCCAATGTTGGCATCTCAGGCTGATTTATGTTCGTGTTAACAGCACAGGCAGTGTCCACCCAGGTCTCGGAGGCAGAGGGAAGAGGCTTCATGAGCAGCTGTGACGGGCCCAGTCTTGGGGTGTCCACCTGACCGCAGGCTCCCTCCATTGCCACCATCCCCAGAGTTTCACAGCCAGGCCGTGTTGTCTGCAGGCCCAGCTCCCCGCACACGGCTGACCCTGCCTCGGGGGTTGCCTTAAGTTCTGGGTTGCAAGCAACAGAAAGCAGCCCTGCTCTGCCGGTGGAAGGAGGTCAGGGTCCACGGTGCAGTGGGGAGGTGGAGGGCGCAGCTTAGCAATGGCAGACGCCCCGGCAGCTGCAGGCCGGGCGCAGTGGCCTTTCCCTATAATCCCAACAGTTTGGGAGGCCAGAGTGGGCAGATCACTTGAGGTCAGGAGTTTGATACTGGCCTGGCCAACTTGGGGAAACCCTGACTCTACTAAAAATACAAAAGTTAGCCAGACATGGTGGTGTACACCTGTAATCCCAGCTACCCAGGGGGCTGAGGCAGGAGAATCACTTGAACCAGAAGGCAGAGGTTACCATGAGACGAGATCGCACCACCGCACTCCAGCCTGGGCGACAGAATGAGACCCCGTCTCAAAAAAAGCAGCAGCTGCAGAGGTGGGGAGCCAGGCCCCTTGGGGAACGGTGCGCTCAGCAGCCCCTGCGGCTGGGGGATGAACGTGTCCCCTTTGTCTTCTGATTAAATCTTACCTCGGTGAGATCCATGCAGCGTGCCCAGTGGCCTATCTTGGGCCACTGACTTGCCCCTTATCTTGGGGTCCTGGCTGTGCCTGCTGGTGCTGGGCAGTTTCCTCAGTGACCCCGGGGTGCTGCCCCAGAAGTGGCAGAGGTCACACCTGCAGGCGACATTGAAGCCGCTGGGAAAGCAGGTACTGGGGAAAGAGTCCAGGCTGGTGCCGACTGAGGGCTGAGCGGCCCGTCAGGACCCAGGCATCGTCCCTGCCCCCACGTCCTGAGGAACCAACTCCGGGCCGCCCCATACACCCTCTTCACTGCTTCACTTGGGGACAAGCCAAAAAGACATTTGCTTCAGCAGACGTTTCCCAAGAAGCAAAGGCCTCTGTTGGCATTTAGCGATGAGGGTGGGCACCCTGAGGCCTGCTCAGCTGTCTCCCCTTGCTGGGGCATTACCCACATGGCATCTTCTCTGTAATCACATTGGCCCCATTGGACCGTGTGTGTGTGTGTGTGTGTGTGTGTGTGTGTGTGTGTGTAACATAACGTCACGTCAAGACCCAAGCCCACGTAGAGTGTCCCGCCGTTGCCCCCGCAGGGGCCACCCCTCCCTGGCCGGAGCCTGCCTTGATCCCTGGTGGTTGGTCATTGGTTGCTGGTCATGCCACTCAGTTGTTCTTAGCATGTTGATAACACTGTGCAACCGCCACTGCTGTCTAATTCCAGAACAGTTTCATCTCCCTATTCACGCGCGGTCACTCCAGTGAGGTCTGTATTCTCTGGTTTCGGAGCTGGAGGTCAGGCTGTCCTGTACTCCCTGGCGTGATGTCTTTGCTTGGGAGGCCTTTGAAGGGAGTCTAGCCAGGGCTTGAAGGAGGCGGCTCCCTTACCAGCCTTCCCATAGTCCACAGGCCGTCCCCACCAGCCTCCCTATGTGGGGCCGAGAGACGGAGCTGCCTGCTCCTGAGACCATGGGCATCCCCCAAACACTGGCCCTGTCCCCGGGAGCCTGGCTCACCCTGACCTCACTGCCCATGAGTGTGGCTTCTCCAGCATAGGAAAGGGTTCTTCCATTTACGGGGCACTCTGTAAACAAAGACACCATTGACGTTTGGGGCCAGATAACTGTTGGGGGGCTGCCCTGTGCTCTGTGGGGTGTCTAGCAGCTTCCCTGGCCTCCACCCACCGGATGCCAGCAGCAACCCCACCCCAGCCCCAAGCATGACAGCAGTAGTCTCCAGACATGGCCAGATGTCCCCCAGAGTGCAGAATCACCCAGGCTGGAAGCACTTCTCCATCAAGTAGGACATTTTGCAAGAATCAGACTTTCTTGTCTGTCTGGGCCTGAGCCGTTGGTGTCTAACCGAGTCCCTGGGTCCTGTTCTTTTCGCCCTATGTGGCCCTTGACAAGGGGTTTAACCTTTCAGAGCCTCAGTTTCTTCCTGTACAAAATCAGAACTATAGGCCGGGCGCAGAAGCTCACGCCTGTAATCCCAGCAGTTTGGGAAGTTGAGTCGGGTGAATCACCTGACGTCAGGAGCTCAAGACCAGCCTGGCCAACATGGTGAAATCCATCTCTACTAAAAATACAAAAATTAGTGAGGCATGATGGTGGGCGTCCGTAATTCCAGCTACTCAGGAGACTGAGGCAGGAAAATCTTTTGAACCCAGGAAGTGGAGGTTGCAGTGAGTTGAGATTGTGCCATTCCACTCCAGCCTGGACAAGAACAAAGTGAGACTCCATCTAAGATGAGATGAGATGAGATGAGATAGGACCAGAACTGTAATAAGACCTTCCCCCTGGAGTAGCAGTGCAGGGCAATGAGACAGTGGTTGAATGGGGCAGGCATGCCTCGGAACTCAGTTAACGCTCACGGTTCCGTACTGAGGTTGCTCAGAACCCACAGGGGATGAAGAGACGTGGATTCTCATGCCTGTTCCACTCATCAGTATTTGCTCTCACACATGTCACCTTTAACCTTTTTGTGCCTCAGTTTCCTCATCTGTAAAAATGACAGCCACCACTGGCCCAGAGGAGAGACGGGCTGTGAGGGATGAGCAGGCAGAGAAGCAGGAGGGGTTGGCCAAGCCTCAGCTTCCTTTTTAATGGTCACGCTCTGAGTCCATGCCTCTTTGCCTGTTCTCAGCTGCAGCAAAGGCAGTCTGCCCCAAATGTGCCACCTCCAGGCCCCTGGCCACTGCCTTCCTGGACCATTCGGACCAGCGCTTGGCAAGCCTGGGTGGGTCTGAACTCGGACTGGTGGGAGGGGGCCTGCCATCCTGCATGAGGGCAGGGTCTGCGCAATCCCAAGCCTACCTGAGCCTGTTGACCCCACAGGAGCCTCCCCTCCGCAGCCAGAGCCTGCACTGGTCCTTGGTCCTTGGTCTTTGGTCACTGATCCTTGATGTCATGGCCCATGTTTGCCCCATCAGCTCACACTGGTGCCTCCCTGCTGGGCCTGCTTCCACCCAGACCCCTGAAATCTGTGAAAGAGGGTCTCAGCCGGCTTCCCCCTAAGAAGAACTTAGCTGTGCTTCAGAGTGTGTCTATGAAGCATGGGAAGAAGGCGGCCTTGTGCCCACCCAGTGCCCATTTGGCACAATGTGCCATCTGCATAGGAGCACCAGCTTTCTAGTGTCTGCTCAGAGGCTCCTGCCTCCAGATCTCCCCAGCCTTTAGCCCAGAGAAATATCTCCTAGACAAGCACGCACCTGCTGAATCCTGGCAGAGGATTCGGCTTCTGGGCACAGCGTGCCTTCAGGACCAGGCTTGCACTCTGATGTGGGAGATGTGATGGGTGCCTCATGACCTCCTATCAGGAGCCCCTCAGACCCTCCTGATTGACAGGAACTGCCATTGGCCCCAGTCAGAAGGTGGGCAAGGGCAGGGTCCCGTGCAGCATCTCCCCTTCCTGCCTCACGGATCTCACTGCCCAGGCTCAAGGGGTGCATAAGTAGTCCTAACTGAGCATCATGGCTGCTCTGAGACAGCGACCCAGACCGGACCCTAGACCCTGGTGTGAACGACTCCTCACAGCATCCCTGTTTGTGATATAGAGACTCGTTAATAACAATCACTAGTATTTATTGGGCGTTTTTACCCTGGGCCAAGCACTCTCCCTAGGAACAATGTGATGGAGGAACTGTCCTTATCCCTGTTAGACAGCTGGAGGCGTGAAGGCACGGAGAGGTGAGGAGCCTGCCTTGGGATCCCACAGCTCAGAAGTGGCAGAGCCAGGATCAAATCCAGACAGAGCGCAAGCTTCAAAGAGCTGTGCCAGGGCCAGGCCGCCTCATCACACAACTCCAGGGGGCGCCGCTTCCATAAACATGGTCCCTCTGGGTTTCCCCATCTTATCTAGTAGGACCATGAAGTTCCGAATGGTGGAGTCATTTGCTCAAGGTCACAGCAAGTTAAGTAGGAGAGGTGGAGTTTGAACCCAGTTCTGTCTGACTTTTGTCACGTGGACACGTTTATGCCAAGTTAATAATTCCCAGGAACTTGACTTGACGTTCCAGGTTCTGAGTGCTTGGAAGAGGCTGAAGGCTCAGAGAGAAGAGTCAGAGCTCAAGGGGAGTTCCCAGCATTAAATTGCATTTAGTGGAAGAGATTAGTCAGAGAAATGTATCAACTGCCACGGGAGAGGATCTAATTTGTGTGTGTGTGTGTGTGTGTGTGTGTGTGTGTGTGTGTGTGTGTGTGTATGTGTGTGTCTATTCTCACACTGCTGATAAAGATATACCCAAAACCGGGTAATACATGACTGGGGAGGCCTGACAATCACGGTGGAAGACAAAGGAGGAGCAAAGTCACGTCTTACATGGTGGCAGGCAAGAGAGCGTGTGCAGGGGAACGGGCCTTCATAAAATCATCAGATCTCATGAGACTTACTATCATGAAAACAGCATTGGAAAAACCCACCCCCATGATTCAATGACCTCCCACCAGGTTTCTCCCACAGCATGTGGGGATTGTGGGAGCTACGATTCAAGATGAGATTTGGGTGAGGACACAGTCAAACCATATTAGTGCCTATGCATGTGTATATGTGTGTTTGCATGTATATGCATGTATGTGTGCATGTATGTGTGTGTGTACGGGTACATGGGTGTACAAGCAGGTGCATGAATTTTAGATGAGACTTCACATGTGTCATCTGCGGTCCCCTCCATTGTAGCTCTGCCTTGGAAGGTTAAAATCCTGAATGGGCAGAGTGGACAGTTGGAGAGGTCCCTGTGCTTCAGAACTCACAGGTACAGCCACCCCATTCTGAAGGACCAGCCGTAGGGGACCTCCCAATTGTCAGGTAGCAAGGCTGTCAAGCTGCCTCCTGAGATGGAAGATGCCACTCCCAGGCCCAGGCAGAGGTGAGGCCCCACCTGGGAGAAGAAAGCCGATGAGTTGGGGGGAGCCACGCCACCCAGGCCTCCTCCTCACTCCCTCCCATGCTCCCTCCAAGGGCCGCCCGTGTCAGGGGCTGGCTTGCACGATCCTGCGCTTCCTCTGCATGTGGCTGGGAGTGTTTGCAGGAGGGAGGAGCTGAGGGTTCCTTCCCGCATGATGGCAGACCAGCCTGGGTGCTCATTTCTCCCGAGTCCCCAATTCTGGGCCGGAGGACGCAAGGGAGTGGAGCGTTCCCCAAGGCTGAGAGTGCAGTGGCGTGGAGGGCCTGGAGGCCGTGTGCAAGCACACCCGGAGGGCAGGCGGGTGCGGCCACCCGCTCACCTGGGCTGGCTGTGGTGCTTCAGGAAGCGTGAGTCTGTGATGCTGGGCCTGCTGCAGGGGCACAGAGGCTCGAGAGACACCCAGCCTCGCTCCTTCCCTAAACCGAAGAGTTACCCCATTGTCCTTATAGCGGGACAACAGAGCCGCTTCCCCCTGGGCCATCGGCCAGGACACAACAAAGGCTTTGTGAAGCAGGGGCCTGCCTCCATGTATTCTGCAGGTTCTTTGTTTTTTGTTTTTTGAGACGGAGTCTCACTCTGTCACCCAGGCTGGAGGGCAGTAGCACGACCTCCGCTCACCACAACCTCCGCCTCCCAGGTTCAAGCGATTCTCCTGCCTCAGCATCCCAAGTAGCTGGGACTATAGGCACGTGCCATCACGCCCAGCTAATTTATTTATTTATTTATTTATTTATTTATTTATTTATTTATTCTATTTTTAGTAGTGACGGGGTTTCACGGTATTAGCTGGGATGGTCTCGATCTCCTGACCTCGTGATCCGCTCACCTCGGCCTCCCAAAGTGCTGAGATTACAGGCATGAGCCACCACACCCGGCCTATTCGGCAGGTTCTTCTGGCATGCTTCCTAGATGTGCCAAGCCCCCAGGCCACGTGCTGGGGACCTTGGTGAGCAGACAGGACCAGCCCACGTCGTTTGTGCTGGTGGGTGTCTTGCCCCACAGGAACGTGGGCTTAGGGAAGCGCACGCTGGGCTCCCAGTCAGACACCAGGATTTGGAACCCAGGTTGGATGTGTGCCCACTGGAGAAGCCGCCGAACCTCTCTGAGTTCTCGTTTCTAATCTGTTGAGCACAGATAATCCCGAACTCCCTGCTTGCAACCCAGCACTGTTGCAGAGAGCACATGAGGGTGGCAGAGCACAGGGGGTTTTCTCAGCCAGAGAAGGGACAAGCCAGGTTTGGGGGGCAAGGCTGACACCCTCAGCTTAGCCTCTGCTGTATGGATTTCTATTCCCTGAGAGCTGGCAGTGGGAGGGAAGTGATTTCACAGACTTCTAGGATGCTCGAGCTGGAGGAAGCCCTGACGATCACTTGGTCCAGGCTTTTCACTATACAGATGGGGAAACTGAGGCTCAGAGGAGGGTGTGACTTGTCTAAAATAACACAGCTGGTCAGTGTGGTGAGGGTGCATCAGGCTTTAGGCCACGGACTGTCTGTTTCTTGGTGGGACCCTTTCTTAAGAACCCCTGCTCTACCGGGAAGAACTCCAGGCCTGGGGCAAGGAAAGTTTGTGGAGCTAGGAGAGATGAGATGGATTTTTTAAAATATTTTATCTGTGTTCACATGAGACGCAAAACCAGCACTTACAGGGGCTCTGCCATCTGCAGCTACCCCCGAACGTCAGTGTTCACCCCAAACCTCAGTGTAAGGGACCCCTGGGCCTCTCCCTGTCTCCTCTGCCCTGTCATGAGCCTGCAGAGCCAATCGGAAGTAGAAAATGACTGTGATGAAAAAGAATATGCAATAACACTTGGGGAGGCTGGAGCAGGTGGATGAGTTGAGGTCAGGAGTTCAAGACCAGCCTGGCCACACGGTGAAACCCCGTCTCTACCAAAAATACAAAAAATTAGCCAGGCGTGGTGGCAGACACCTGTAATCCCAGCTACTCAGGAGGCTGAGGCAGGAGAATCGTTTGAGCCCAGGAGGCAGAGTTTGCAGTGAGCCGAGATTGCACCGCTGCACTCCAGCCTGAGCAACAGAGTGAGACTCCATCTCAAAAACCAAAAAAAAAAAAAATGCATTAATACATTTCTAATACTTGCCCTTTTTCTCCCCGAAAGAATTTGAGATCACTTCTAGTAAAACCCCACATACTCTAGGGGGCGATGACACCGCTGAAAGAGGTCTCAGCTGCTGGGCAGAGGGAGAAAGAGCTGTGTGACCAGTCGAGGTGGCCTCCGGGCCCTAGCTCAGCCCACACTTGTCCCTGAACTCCCTCCTGTCCTACACGTTCTTGGCGTAGGCTCCCTAGAGCTGGGCTTAGGATCTGCCTGCCTTGTCCGCAGCCTGCATTCAGGAGGGAGCTGGTCCTGTAAGCTGATCGTGCACCTGCCCGTCACCTTGCTGGCTCTGCAGAACGTTGGAAGGGAGATTGAAGCAGCCTTCAACCTTGCAAAGAGTTAAACTAATGGGATTCAAAACGCCTTCTTCTTACAATCAGACTTGAATCCTGGCTAGTCCTTGGAGAACCCAAAAGAATGGGTGATCAGAATGTTCTTGGGGCCGGTCATGGTGGCTCATGCCTATAATCCCAGCATCTGGGGAGGCTGAGACGGGTGGATTGCCTGAGGTCAGGAGTTCGAGACCAGCCTGGCCAACATGATGAAAGCCCATCTCTACTAAAAATACAAGAATTAGCCAGGCGTGGTAGCACATGCTTTTAATCCCAGCTACACAGGAGGCAGGAGAATCGTTTGAACCCAGGAGGCGGAGGTTTTGGTGAGCCAAGATTGCGCCACTGCACTCCAGCCTGAGCAACAGAATGAAACTCCGTCTCATAAAAAAATTAAGTGTTCTTGGACCCCCTATATGTCTAGTCTCACTTTGCTCTTGGTAGGTAACCCCCAGATGAGCTCTCGGATGAGAGTTAACTTGACACAAATGTGTCCGTGTGACAAAAGTCAGACAGAACTGGGTTCAAACTCCACTTCTCCTACCTAACTTGCTGTGTGACCTTGAGCAAATGATTCCACCATTCTGAACTTCAGGGTCCTACTAGATAAGATGGGGAAACCAAGAGGAACCATGTTTATGGGAGCGGCGCCCCCTGGAGTTGTGTGACGAGGCCCTGGCACAATTCTGTGGAGCCTGGGCTCTGGATTTGATCCTGGCTCTACCGCTTCTGAGCTGTGGGATCCCAAGGCAGGCTCCTCACCTCTCCGTGCCTTCATGCCTCCAGCTGTCTAACGGGGATAAGGACAGTTCTTCCCTCACATGGCTGCAGGACAGGCACTGGACTTAACAATTGGTAGGTGACACAGAGCCAGCAATAACCGGCACAGAGGATTCGGGGCTTTCTCCCCATGGCGGTGGGTGGTGCCAAGCAGCAGGCCAAGAGGTCCCCTTGATCGTGACTTCTTCTTCCTGTCTCCCTGCTCTCCAGGCCAAGCAGTCCTTAGCCACGCTGACCAAGGACGTCCCCAAGCGGCATTCCCTCGCCATGCCTGGCGAGACGGTGCTCAATGGCAACCAGGAGTGGGTGGTGCAGGCGGACCTCCCGCTGACCGCAGCCATCCGGCAGAGCCAACAGACTCTCTACCACTCACATCCCCCTCACCCTGCGGACCGGCAAGGTGAGTCCTGCCCTCGCCTGGCCCCACCACAACTTCAAGGGGCTTCATGGGAGGCCGTGTGACCCAGTGGGAGAGGCACCTTCGTTGTTCACACTACAGCAGCTTAGGGGGTGTGGGGCAGAGACCTTGGGCTTGTGTAAGTGAAAAGTCTAAGAGATGGACAGCAGGCGTAGCTGGATCCAGAGGTTCAAACACTATCTGGGTCCCTCTGACCGTATCTCTCCATCTCTTAGCTCTGCCCACCACCTTTTAGCCTCATCTTTGGCCTGTCTCTTTCTGCAAGAAGGTAAAATCGTCCCCCACAGTTCCAGATGTTTAAAACCCTCACTACTCAAGTCTTAAGAAAGAAAAACTATCTCTTCCCCCTGAATCCATAGCAAATCCTAAAGAAAGACTCTGATTGGCCACATCAGAGTCACATGGGCATCCTTTGGCAGGGGAGGCAGCAGAGCTCTTTGACTGACAGCTCTGGCCAATCACAGGGCATGCAGGAGGGGCAGATGTCAATGTCACAGATGTTTGCTCCAGGCACTTGGCAGGGATGTCTGGCCTCTGGGCAGCACCTGTACCCACTGCCCGTGGTACAGGCTCCAAACTCCTCACTGTCCCATTGCACGTCTGCAAGCCACCTTGCTCTGTTCTCTGTTCCTTCTGCAAGTAGCTACCTTGTGTGATCGATGCAACGTGGGAACAGGCAGCTGGTTGCAGCCATTGCACCAGGGGTGGGAAGTGGTCACCGTGAAGGCTGCAGGCAGGGTTGGCCCTTGCTGCTGCAGAAGAGTCAGACACAGTCCTGAGCCGTAAGGGACTGGCAGGTTGATCGGGGAGAAGCCAGCAGGCCCTGCCTTTGCCTGGCGAGGGTGCAGCTGGGGGAGTGGAGGTGAGTCACTGGGACGAGGGGCACAGGCCCTGGGTTCAGACTGCTGGGTTCAGCCCTGGCCCTGGGGCTTCCCAGGGTCATGATCCATGACCTTGGCCAGGGTCCTCAGTTTCCCCATGTGTAAAAGGGGCATCAGGCTCTTAGCACACAGCGTACATGGAAGGTGTTTGCTGAGGCTTCCTTTACCTGCGTCATGGGGCTGTCGTGAAGATGGAATGTAGAAAACTGGGAATGGGCCTGGGATCATGGTCAGAGCGGGGTAAATATTAGCTGCTGTTCTCGTTATCCTCATCACCGTTGTCGTCATCCTTGAGAGGTGACACAGGGGACTTTGAGAAGCCAGACAGTAAGCAAATTCAGTCCTCCGCTCCCACTGAGTGGAGACAGCAGCCCTCCCTTCACTGTCTGACTCAAGGTGACGTGACTTTTTTGGGGTAAGGGTGGGCAGCTCTGGCCTTCAAAGCCTCGACTCAGAGCTGGAAGAGCTTATGATGAAACTGCTCAGGGCCGGCATCTTCGTCATGCCGGGAAACAGACCTAGAGAGAGCCACCACTTGTTCAGAGTCTCACTGCCCAGCCGTGCGGTCAGCTGTCCTGGCTTCCGGTCCAGCCCCAGGACAACAGGAGTGAAGACACGCAATTCGAAGGCAGACAGGGCTTGGGCAGTTTCTGAATCACGTGATGACGGCAGACTCCTAGTCCTCCTCGTCTGCATCTGCGGGGCCTCTCCTCAATGGAGCTGGCTCTGGTCTGGGAAAGCCTGGACAAGCTGATGGATCTTCCTTCTGGGCCCTTCCTTCTCCACAGTATCTGCCTCACATACAACCATCTCCATGCATTTTATCAAATGTCCCCTCCTCCAGGAAGCCCTCCGTGCTCTCTCCTCTGCTGTCTGCCCTCTAGGCTCCTGTAAAGTTGGGTGCTCACCTGCATCAACACTTCTTGCCTTGCCTTGGGTTTGCCATGGATGCATTTGTCACATGACTCCTCACATCTGTCCAGTGCCTGGCGCTGCGGTAGGCACATCATACATGCAGCTACTTTCCGGGATTGGTAACACTGCCATCCATCCCTAGGTTACACGTAACAGACTTGGCTCAGAGGGCCAGGGAGGATGCCCAAGGTCACACAGCCTAGAGGGTAAACTCACCCAGATTGGAATTGACTCCAAAGCCAGGGCTCCTTCAGCTACCCATCTTCTGTATCAGACCATATGGCCATTGGTGGCAAGGACTGCCTTTTGCAAGAATGCAACGCCACCTGCTGGTATGCTGCCTGCACATAGTAGGTGCCCAGCCAGTCTTGTCAAAAGATGCTTTCTCCATCCAGTGCCAATGCCTGCAGACAGGAGAGCAACCTGCTGGGGACTTGGGAGGCCTTTTGGGCTGTGGCTTCTGGTCTGGACCTTTCACCCAACCACTATTTATTGAGCACCTACTATATGCCAGGCACTATGAGCTCTGGGATTCAACGTGGGTAAGACACCCAGGGTACCTGTCCTCACAGAGCTGTTGTTGTCTTTGTGCAGATATGACACACAAATATGCTATTACATAACAAGCAGAATGATGAGAGATTGTGATTAGCACAAGGAGAGAAATCAATAGAAAACAAGCACTATTTTTCTGGAGAGATGGAGTGTTGCTGTGTTGCCCAGGCTGGTCTCAAAGTCCTGGGCTCAAGCAGTCCTCCTTCTTCGGCCTCCCAAAGCGCTGAGATTACAGGTGTGAGCCACCACGCCCAGGCGAAAATAGGCACTTTGAAGGGGGAAACAAAAAAAGAGTTCCTAGATGTGCCAAGCCCTTGACCACGAATTCAGAGTGGAAGTAGGGACTCAGCATAGCTGAGGCTGGAGAAGGTGGATGGAGCCTGGCATTATGCCTGCAATTCCAGATATAACCACCAGGAGTCTCCCTAGTAATGACTGTTTTGAGCCAAAGGATCTGTGGGCTCTAGGCAGGGCAGACTGATTCTGGGATGTAGTGAAGGACAGGGAGGGTTGATTACTGGGGAAGGCCTCTGATGGGCAACAGGAATGGCAGAAGCCAAAGCAGGGGGACATGGCCTGTGTCAGGCAGTCAGAAGGCTGATGTGGCTCAAGCCGAGGCTGCGGGGGTGGGCAGGGCTGCGACTCGTCAGGCGAACTCGGAGGCCAGGAGGAAGAGAGGCAAGATGCCAGTGGCTCGCGTTCTGGTGTGTAGAATGGAGTCAGGGCAGCCCACTGGGAGGCCATGTGGTCTTCCAGGCGAGGGTCAGTGGTGGCCGTGGGGTGGAGAGAAGCAGACAGATTTGGGGCCATGTTTTGGAGCTGCTGCTGCTGCTGATTAGATGTGGGATATGGGGGAAAGAGAGAAGTTGATGGTGGCCTTCAGGTTTCTCGTTTGGGAAACCGATTTGGGGCACTGGTTGGGATGGTACCAGGTCTAGGAACGTCCAGATGTAGGCGCGTGTGAGCAGTCACGGAGTACTCAAGTACTAATGCACAGTGGTGCTCCTTAGAAATGAATTTCTAAAAAATCAGTCAGGAAACAAGGAGACTTAAACTTGAAATGAGAAGAAGACTTGAAAACTTCCACATCTTCTCGTTCACCCTGGTGGAGGAGGGTTCATTGGATCCAGAGGCTGTGGGAGCTTCTTCGCAGTGGCTGCTCCGTGGGAACGTGCGGGGCTGTGGAATAGCGGGGTGGAGAACCAGGCAAATCTCTTCCCTTCTCTACACCTCAGTGTTCCCATCTGCGGAACGAGGGTGTTGGGGCAGCAAGGCGAGGGCCTTCTGTCCATCCCTCACTCACTAGCTGTCCCTGCTTTCCAGCGGTCAGGGTGAGCCCCTGCCACTCCCGGCAGCCCTCCGTCATCTCCGACGCATCTGCCGCCGAAGGCGACCGGTCGTCCACACCCAGCGACATCAACTCCCCTCGACACCGGACGCACTCCCTCTGCAACGTAAGGCCAGCAGCCGCGGGGCCTGGGCCCCTGAGCCCTGCCCGGAGACCGCGGGGGCAGGGAGGGCGGGGTGAGGCCATACTCGCTGTTGCTGTTTCCTCTCGTCCACCCAGGGAGCACTCTGGAATGCATTTCCTGTTCTGTTCTTTCCTTTTGCAAGAAGCGATGGATGTGGGGAGAGAAAGAAAAGAGGCCCGTTTATTCCTTGTGTCCGGGAGGGTGAGGAGAACCCCGAGGAAGCGGGTCTGGGTCGGCCGCAGGGTCTGTGCAGCCTGGAACTCTGCCCCGGCAGGCCCTGTCTGGGACCGTGGGCTTCTCCTCCCAGACGTTACACCCTTCAGAGCTCAGGGACTCCCCAGCACCACCGCATTTCCCTTTAGAGCCAGCTCTCCATCGTGACCCGGGAGTCTTGGCGTCAATTGCCTCTGGTGAGGCGTGTGAATTTGGTCTGAGTTTGTCTACTTTGCTTATTTCATCAAACACTTTGATCGCACACTGGGTGCCAGCTCCCAGGAGGCAGAGGCCCTAGCTGCCTAGCTCTGGATCACTTAGTGGGGCAGACAGATGGGCTCTGAAAGGGAGGGAGCGAACAAAGGTGGGTGGAGCTTCTGAGGACAGTTGGAAGCCATGTCGAGGATTTAACATGAAATATTGGGGTCCGGGTGTGGGGACCACCTTGAATTTTTGTTCTATCACGCGGTTGGTAATGCAGAGACTCCCCTGCCATATCCTGAAGACAGAGACATCATAGGGTCAGATCCTCAAATGCACGAGATGGCTTTTCCCAAAACTCAGTTAATGTTGCTTTATTAACCAGCAAAACAGAAAATAAAAAAGAAATGAGGTGAACACATTGGACAAAACCATTACGTGCCAGTGACATGATTCTCTACCTGGAATACTCAGCAGAATAACTTGAAAAGCTGTGAGCACGAATAGAAGCATGTACATCACAGTGATGCTTGGAAATCAATGTGCAAAAATCAATCACTTTCCTATAGATGAGTCGTAGTGATGGAACCATTTTTTCAATCCACAATAACAATGAAAAGTGCTTATATAAATAGCTAAAACTAAACCTCAGAGAAGCTGCCTGTCTGCTAAGATGAGCGTAGGGATTGCTGGCGCCGGGGGCCTTCTCGCAGTAGGAAGAAGGTCATTTACAGCCTGGGCCCTTGCTCGGGGCTGGAATTCTCTTTTTTATTGTTTTATTTTATTTATTTATTTTTTGTATGTGTGACAGAGTTTCCCTCTTGTCGCCCAAGCTGGAGTGCAATAGTGCAGTCTCGGCGCACTGCAACCTTTGCCTCCTGGGTTCAAGCGATTCTCTTGCCTCAGCCTCCTGAGAGGCTGGGATTACAGGCACCTGCCACTACACTCAGCTAATTTTTGTATTTGTGGTAGAGATGGGATTTCACCATGTTGGCCAGGCTGGTCTTGAACTCCAGGTCTGACCTAAGGACATCTGCCTGCCTCGGCCTCCCAAAGTGCAGGGATTATAGGCGTGAGCCACTGCACCCAGTGGGATTCTGTTTTATACTGGTGCTTTAAGGAAGCAGTGTGTTCTTCTCTCGTCCCCAGGAGAGAGTCTTAGTGACAAAGGCTATCTTGACTAACAGCACCAAAGCAAGGAAGGTGGGCCATTGGAAGGGTCTCTGACATCCATTCTGTGATTCTGAAGCACCTCCGTGGAGTTCCACCTAGAGCCAGCAATCCCCCCACACATCCCACTTGAGAATACCTTCCCCTCAAAAATTTATCTTCACATGGTGGGCCCAAGGGGACTCTGGCAGCAGAAATGCTGCTGGAAAACCCATTCTGTAGAAGTTCTCCAAACCTCTTGAATTGCACTTGACCCAGGCCTAGCCTTGTGCCCACCCTTGGCACATGCCTGCTGCCAGGGACAGCAGTTCCAGCACATTTATTTCTAAGCCCACCTTACGTAGGGCCCTGCTGCTGGGAAATGGGTGTTTTGATAACCAATTGTCTGCATTCAGGCGTTACAGTGAGCAGCCCCATTCTCTTCCCCCATAAATTTGCCAAAGATGTTCCTATCCAGAGTGGGACTATCTTAGCTGCCAGCAGAATGAGTTCTGTTTGCAAATCTTGAGACTAAAGACTAAACTGCCATTCATGAAATTCCCTCACTTCCTCAACCCATTTTATTCCCCCATCTCAACAGGTGTGTGCACAGGTAAGCCAGGAAGAGTCCGAAAATAGCTACAGGTAACCCCTTGTCCTTGGGCATCTGCCCTCCACCCGCAAGAACAGTGCAGCCTGGACTAAGGACTACCTGGTCCTCTCACACTCTGACCACTCATTCAGAGTAGAAGTAGGGACTCAGCATAGAGAGGTTGGAGAAGGTTGATGGAGCTTGGCATTATGCCTGCAATTCTAGAAATAACCACCAGGAGTCTCCCTAGTAATGACAGTCTTGAGCCAAAGGATCTGTGAGCTCTAGGCAGGGCAGACTGATTCTGGGATGTAGTGAAGGCTTTGGACACCACACCCACCTGTGGAAACACAATGGAAATGTCCTACCTGCCCATCCTAGGGACCTGTTTGAGGCTCCCTAGGAAAGAGAGAAGGAGCTCAGACCCCTCCTGGGGCAGCCCAAAGCTCAGGACCAAGCGTGCAGTTGCCCTGGAGCTCCTGCTTGGAGGGAGCACTGTGCCAGAAGGAATCTGAGTCCCCAGCTGGAGTGGTAGCTCTGCATCTAATTAGCCCTGTGTCAACGGCCTGTCTGCTGCCTCTCTTCATATCTGTGAATAGGGCTGAGTCCTCTGCCCCTGCGCAAACTAAGATTCATCGTGTCGGTTGTGGGGGAAGCTAGAGGTTACGTGGTCTCCCAAGTTTGTTTCTGTCCCCAAATTCTGTATTTTGTGCTCTTTCTATTAAAGTTTATTTCTTTATGAAAAGCACCAAGTCTAACCACACTCCGGCTCTAACTCAGTGGACTGACTGGGACAGGAACTTAGAAGCCTTGGAGTGGCTAATTTGTTGATCAGAAGATGTTGGGAATCGAGAGGCCAGACCAGGCAGGAGAGGACCCCAGGGCCCCTGGGTGAAATCTAGACCCCATCAGTAAGCCATCTGGGAGTATCTGCTTCAGGAGATGGGGGTGGGCGCCCCACTGCAGAGGCAGGGTGGCCCCTGGGGGATGGCGTCCTTCCACGGAAGGCCCCACACCACACGAGCCGCCTCTGCTCTCCTGTGTCATGTGTCTCTGCTGTTTCATCTTCCTCTTCTCCTCTGGCTACAGGGCGACAGTCCCGGCCCGGTTCCGAAGAATCTGCACAACCCTATTGTACAGGTAGGTGTGTCCTCCTGGCCACTTGGCCCTCCCCCAACCCCACCTTGACCGTGACTTCTCCCTCTGTTCCCCTGAGCCCACATCCATACTGCTCACCTAGGCGGACAGGATTTAAGCCACTTCTGGAGTCTCAGGTGGGCTCAGCACCTGGGCCCGCCTGGTCCTGTGCCCTGCAGGGCTGTGGAGCTGCTGAGCACACACATGGCCTCCGTCTTGGCGCCCTGCCAATGGCTTGCCCTGGCAGCCAGCTTTACAAAATTCCCATTATTATTGCAAAGCTCATGGCCCAGGCAGTGAGCTTTGGTGGAGATGGGGTTTCACCGTGTTAGGATGTTCTCCATCTCCTGACCTCGTGATCCACCCACCTTGGCCTCCCAAAGTGCTGGGATTACAGGCGTGAGCCACCGCGCCCGACCAACTTTATTTATTTTTAATATTTTCAATATTCTGTCATCAAAGTGAGGAGGGGGCTGCAGGGAGGACAAACAACATGAATTTGAGGGTCTGCAGGGGTCCCTGAAGCCACCTTTCTAGTCCTGGGGTCCCCGCCTGTGGGTCTGGACACCACCCATCTACATCAGAGACCACCAGGGAAGTGGGTTCAAATGCAGATTCCTGGGCCCTTTGCCCTAGAGATTCTGATCCACCAGGTACAAGGCAGGTCCTGGAATCCAGGGAATCCCTAAGCGTTTTGAGAATCATGCGTCTAGTCTAAGCCTCACCCCTGTGATGCATGATGCCACCATATAGTTTTGTATGAAGCACCTGGCAGTTTGTAAAACTCTCCTGCAGACACCACCATGATGCCTGGAGTGTCCCTCACAGGAGGGCAGAGTAGACCTTACCACCACCACCACCATCTAATATTGTTTTCCCACGTCACAGGCGAGAAAACGTCTCAGAGCAGCTGGGGCGCTTGCCAGGGTTCCACGGGCAGAGTCATGATCAGAACTGGAACCCACAGTAGCCATACTGTTGCCTGCCCAGAGCTTTAAAGCGCTGAGCCCTCGCCCTCGACTGACGCAGGCTCCGGGTTCCTCCGCATTTTCAGGAATCCCCCAGGCCCCCTTGCCCCTGTCATTGTGTGCTTAGGGCCCTGGTACGGCAGACAGGGCCAGTGGCCGCCCTTCCTCCCTGTAGCCTCCTCGCATCGTGGACTTGACCCTGGGCAGTGGCCGAGTGTGTGGACATCTTCCTCCAAGCCCTCAACAAGTACCTGAACGTTGTGGGCAAACTGAGTTTAAACAATAATAATGGTACAAACAACCGACACGTACTGAAGGCCTATGGCACACCAGGCACTGATCTTGTGTTCTTTTTTGGGGGGGGGATGGACCCTCACTCTTGTCACCCAGGCTGGAGAGCAATGGTTTGATATCAGCTCACCGTACCCTCCACCTCCCAGGTTCTAGTGATTCTCCTGCCTCAGCCTCCCAGGTAGCTGGGATTACAGGTGCCCATCACCATGCCCAGCTATAATTTTATATTTTTAGTAGAGATAGGGTTTCACCACGTTAGCCAGGCTGGTGTCGAACTCCCAACTCCAGGTGATCCATCAGCCTTGGCCTCCCAAAGTGCTGGGATTACAGGTGTGAGCCACTGAACCTGGCCTGTTCTCAGAGTCTTTATCCTCACATTAACAACATTCTTGTGGTAGCCTCGGAAGGGTCTTAGTGTTGTCCCTGAGAGGTTCTGTGACTGGCTCGTGTTTGCTCAGTGAATGAGGGGCTGACGGCATTCCAGCCCCGGAGGTTGCTTCTCAACCTCCCCAGCCCCTGTCCCTGACCCCACCGGCTTAAAGCTCGGTGAGGCCTTCCCCGCCCCGGACCCCATCCACTGTCGTCTGCACCCAGCTAAGCTTGGCTTTCTCCTTCTCCCCCGCCCTCTGCCACGTGGCTCCCAACTCTTCAGTCACTAGAGGATCTTGAAGACCAAAAACGGAAAAAGAAGAAAGAGAAGATGGGATTCGGCTCCATCTCCCGCGTCTTCGCCAGAGGGAAGCAGCGGAAGTCCCTCGACCCCGGCCTCTTTGATGGTACCACCCCTGATTATTACATAGAGGAGGACGCGGACTGGTGATGCGCGCTCCCCTGCGCCTGCTGCCCGCAGGCGTGTCTGTGCGTGTGGGCGTGCGTGCAAGCCTGGTGCGCGTGTGGCCGTGCGTGGGGTGCGTGTGCACGTGTGCTCTGGCACACATGGGTGCTGCGTGTGGCCGAGCGCCTCTCACAAGCGAAAACACGAGTGTGAACCCCCGTCCCCTGCGTCGCCACCTCTGTAATTGATGTACATACCGCAAACCGTGTGTGAACCTGTCAGCTCTGTCGTCTTCGGAGCGATACGGTTGTGTTGTTAATCTGGTTTATTATTTTTCTTCCATGTTTGGTTTTTCTTTTTTTTTTTTTTCCTTTTTGTTTGGTTTGTCGGTTTGTTTTTGTTTTTGTTTTGTTTTGTTTTTTTCCCCCTTTCTCCACCCCTCCTCCTTTTTATGAAACTTGAAAACTTGAAGGACTGCTGTGTATTTGTAAATAACAAAACTGTCGTGCACTCCATGCTTGTGAATGTCCCTCGTCCAAACCGCTACTCCTGGAGCCCGTCTGGCAGAGGATGTGGTCTGTGTTCAATGTCCCCCTTCCCGCCCCCTCCCCGGTGTGAACGTGTGGGACCAGACCCTGTCCTGGGGGCGCGCCCAAGTCACTTTAACCACAATACACCATCATCGTCGTCAGGGTAAGGTCCGCTCTCCACAAAGACTCGTGAGCCCGGCCGCGGGCCCTGGCTTGGCTGGGTTTGTCAGAGGTCAAACGGGCTCTTTTACACGGCCTGCCAGTTTTTAAATTGCGTTGCCGTTTCTTTCTTTATGGAAAAAAGAAAAGAAAATTGTTTCACTTAATTTATTTGCACAAATGCTGAAAACGTATTCTATCTAAATTATTACATAAATATTGGAATGTCTATTTTTCCATGGGGTGGGTGGGAGGTGGGTGTTTCTGTTGACGTGTCTGTTTTGTTATCATGCCGCTGCCCAACTGTGCAAAGTAGTTGAGGGTGGCCAGAACCCAGGGACCAACGGATTTCAGACCTTGTTTTTTCTGTTCTCTCTTCTCTCCCCCATTCTCCTGGTCATGCATGAAAGCGTCCTCCACCTTCTTCCTGTCCAGAGCTCCTCTGGGCCTTTCTAGAGCTGCGTATTTATCTGACCTATAGAACACGACCTCAGTGAGCAGAGTGCGGACAGTCGTGGTCCCTTCTTTGGGTCTGTCTTTTGTGAGAGGTTGAGTCTGGGGCAAGACAGCCTGCCGCACATTCAGGGGTACGACAGAGGGACCCTGGCCTGAGTCTGTTCCCCAGGGAGCCTCCAGCAGCATCCGTTCCTCCCTGCAGCTGTGTCTTTCTTGTCCTGGGTTTATGATCCAGGTGGGCCAGGCAGATGTCATTAGGGGAGGGACGTACCTCAAGAGGAGGGCCACAGTGGGGATGCAGAGGCCAGCACCTGAGCCCTCCACCCTCCCCGTTCTGATGGTTCCATCGGCCACGCTTAGAATCTCCCGGGATCCCTCAGGCTCTGTCCCCTAACTTGTCACAGAAGCCTGAGCCTACCCATCCCAGGAGAGGAGAGCTGGCAGGAACATCCGCCTGTTTGGGGAGTGGCGTTGGTCCCAAAGAGGCTTCACCTGCAAAGGAACTGCGTGCATTGTGATGCTGGGGACGGAGGAGATGTGAGCTGCTCAGCTGGGTCTGCCCAAGGCCTAAAACTCAATTTCCCTTTTCTTTTGCTTCTGCTCACCCTTAACAACTAACAGCTCAATCCCCGCCTCTAGACAACAGTAGTCATGCTTTCTGCTAACGGTAACATTTTCAGCTCTTAAAAAGAAGCAAGGGGGTTTTCAAATGCTAGAGTATCTCCATCAGAAGGGATAGGTTATTGTGTCCAAAGTCTCAAGAACAAGCAACTCTTTCCTCCTGACCTGGTCCAAAGGTCGGCAAAGAGCAGGCGGAGGCCCCATCAGAACCTTCCTGCCCTCCTTTGGCCAAACTGTTGAACCGAGCCTATGGGTGGCGGGGTGGGGTCGGGGGGCGCCCTGAGCTGGCATCTTTCTCTCCAGAGAGAGATTTTAGCAAATACTTTTCTCGCCCATGAATTTCTTTTTTGGTTGATTTTTATGGTTTTCCCTTTACTTACAAGAAAATGAGATTGCAACCACCCTTGGTAATGATTCAGTACTTCCTTTTCATTTCAGTTTTTGTAAATTAGGAGATAATTCTAAGAGTTACTAAAGGATGATTTATTTAAGAGAACTCCGTCAAATAGTGAATGAGTTATGGGTAACATTAGATGAAAATAGCCTTTCCCATGGGAAAGGTTTCTCGAAGGCATGGATGCAAATATAAAATAATAAAAAAAAAATCTAAATAAAGCTTATTTTAAAATATGATCGAATCCTATGTTATTTGATTGCTTCTATGTGGCTCCGGGTGGGAGGCTGTGCCCCTCTGGGAGGCACAGGCCAGCATGACCTGCTCCGTGGACTTCCAGGACTGAGTTCTGGGAGGGGGATGGGAGGGGCCGAGGAAAGCTGGCTGGATTCGGGGCCCTTGGAGGGCCGAGCCGGGGTAGCCTCCCAGAAGCGTCTCGCCTCTGCTGCTCTGACTGTAATTTGGAGGGCTGCCCTGTGGTCCAGATGCACCACCCCACGCCTGGCACCCTGCATTGTGGAGCTCAGCGGCCCCAGTCAGCTTTCGTCTGCTTCCTTCTACCCCTGAGCTCCTTCCAGAGGCCCCGAAGGGGAGCCTGTGCATTGGGGCCTGTTACTTCCCGCAGACCTCAGAGGGCCTGTGCACATCCCACGATCCCACCCTCCCTGGAGGACCGAGAGGAGCTTCAGGGAGACAGAGAGGAAGCCACAGGCTTCCTTGACGGAAGCCAGAGTGAGCCAGGCTTTTCCTGGCCCCAGGAGAAGCCCCCAGATACAAAACTCAGGCCTCCCCCAGCGAGACTCCACCATGTGCCCCAAGAGGCGGGTACCCAGGTTACTCCAAAGCTTGACATAGTCAGTGCCCTCAGCCTCTATCTCCCAACTGAAAAAAAATGTTCTCCCCAGCAATAAGACTGATAGAGGACTGGCTTTTAACTCCCTCCCACCTCTGCAGGAAGAAAGCATAAAGCTTTGTAATCTACCGTAGACCATGCTGAGGTTAAAATGAGGCCCAGTTAGTGAGGATGCGAGTGGATATGGTAGGACGGGGTAGGTCAGAAAAGTCCTGGATGACAAGGAACTTAGGGTCATCTACCCTAAGTTCTCAGCCTGACCACACCTCAGGGAAAAGAAAAATACTGATGCCAGGCCCTATTCCTGGAATTGGGGTGTATTTAAATCTCCTCTGGTGATTCTAAAGGGTTGCCAGGATTAGAATCCCTGGGCTGATCTGAGGAGGGCAAGGGTGGCCACGCTCATGCCCCATTCCCCTCTCCCTCGCCTCATATAGACATCACCAATCAATTGAAGAGCCCTTCCTGCCCATCCCAAGTGACCTCTGATTTCTCACTGTTCACAGCCTCAGATAGCCATGGCCAATCAGAGTTGGCATACAAGGATAAAGCCTTTTTGCCCTCTCAAAACTAACCCCATCTCTCACGCTGGACACATGGCATAAGCTTTGCCCCAGAGAGGAATGACTCAGCCAGCGTCCTAACTTTTGTGCCTCTCATCCCGGGACCTTCTCAAGACCCAGGCCACACCTTATTCGGGTCTTTGTAGCTCAACTCAAAATCCACAATACCTCCTTTGTTAAAAGAATCTTCTCCAGGACCTCGCTCCCAATGGTCCAACTTCAAAATGGTACCTATTAGTCGGAGATTGGAGTAGGGCTGCCCAGGGCATCCAGGACCAGCATACCACCTGCACAGATTGTGCACTGCGTCACTCCAGAAGTTGACGTTCTCCAGGCTGCCACGTGAATGGTGTCCTGAGTTGTTCAGTGCACAACCTGGGTGACTGTACTCAGCGGCCTGTCTGTGGGCTCCTCGTAGCCACGCTGGCAGGCTCCAACAGCTGTAACCAATAACAATAACAATAGTGATACTATCTAACATTGATTAGGTGTTTACTACAGGCCAGGGTCCATGCTGCCTACCTGACACATATTAACTCAGTTAACGCTCCCGACAGCCTGTCATTGATCAGAAAACTCAGAGACTGAGTAACTCATCTGGGATCATGGAGCTGGGAGATAATAGAGCTGGGCCTCGAACCCATGGAATTCTGGCTGCAGCATTTGTGCCCTCAGCCACTCCACCACCTGAGCAGTGAGGAGCTGCCACCAAGCAGCTGGGCCTTCTCCCTGGGGGTAATCTTCAGCGCTTCATCTGGGCCTGGTTTCGAGACCCTGTGCCCACCAGGAGCCTCTGACACAGCCTTGCACTGCCTCCCTTTTGTGACTGAGCCTATTTCCATCAGCCTTTTTCCCACAGGCCCAGAAAGCTCACCCCTAGGGAGGAATCAGGCCAGGAATCGGAGCAGAGATTGGCTGCTGTCCAGCACCAGCTCTCCCTCCCTCTTCCTGGCCAAGCCAGGAGCAGAATCACTTCCACTGTCCCTGCAGTCAGACCCCTGGCTGTACCAGAGCTGCGGATCCTGAGGGCTAGCACAGCCCCCAACACCCGGGGAGCTCTGTGGCGCTCTGCCCGGCCACAGCCCGAGCCTGCATGCCAGGAGTCGCCCTGCACCTGTGACAGATGGTGCCATACATTTCACTCAACCTGGGCTCCTGGGGAATCCAGGCAGAGTGGGCCTGAACTGTGGGGGACACCAGCGGTTTAATGATATGATTTTTCAAATATTTCTGGGCCAAAAATTAGCCGAGTGTGGTGGTACACACCTGCAGTCCCAGCTACCCAGGAAGCTGAGGCAGGAGGCTGAGGCAGGAGGCTGAGGCAGGAGGCTGAGGCAGGAGGCTGAGGCAGGAGGCTGAGGCGGGAGGCTGAGGCTGGAGGCTGAGGCAGGAGCAACCCTTGAGTTTGTCTAGGCTGCAGTGAGCCGAGATCGAGTCACTGCACCCCAGCCTAGGTGACAGAGTGAGACCCTGTCTTTATTTATAAATAAATAAATAAATAAATAAATATCTCTGGACTTTTTCCCAAAAACTTGCATTTTCACAAAATGGACTTCCCAGACTCCCCAGATGGCTCCTAGGCTTTTTCAGGTTGGACCCCACTGGGTGGGGCTAAATATGCCCCGGTCCCCCGGCCCTCACCTGTTCCCACTTTCCAGTGGTTACAGAACCTGGTGATCATGAAGAACAAACAGGGAACACGGATCAGCTTATTCTTTATCTTATAAGAGTATATTCATAATTCTGCATTGCAAAATACTGCCCAAAATTTTAAAATGTTAGCAGTTTGTATGTTAGAAGTTATTTAAATATCAAAGTCATGGCATTTCACTAAAGAAGTGTCCCCCTACAGGCAAATCGAGGGTATAAGTCTGGGATGGCAAATGGGGTATTGATATTTCTTTTTTCTTTTCTTTTCTTTTTTTTTTTTTTTTTATTTTGAGTCAGAGCCTCATTCTGTTGCCCAGGCGGAGTGCAGGGGCACAATCTCGGCTCACTGCAACTTTGCCTCCTGGGTTCAAGTGATCCTCCCACCTCAGCCTCCCTAGTAGCTGGGACTACAGGCATGCATCACCACACCTGGCTTCTTGCTGCATTTTTAGTGAGATGGGGTTTTGCCATGTTGGCCAGGCTGATTTCGAACTCCGGACCTCAGGTGATCCACCCACCTCGGCCTCCCAAAGTGCTGGGATTACAGGCATAAGCCACCTCGCCCAGCCTCGGTCTGGATGAACCACAATTGCATGATGTCTCAAAGCCCCGTGGCTGGAAAACACGCAAATATGCAGCACGGGGCTCTATAGGACAACAAACTGAATCCATGAGAAAATGATCCCAAGAGGATTGATCCAGGAATAGCAGCAAGGGAAAAGCTTGGCCTATTTGTCCTGATAATGGCAAGATCTCTGATGACCTAGCATGTGCCTTAGAGAACCTTGTGACACTGCCAGGCTGTGTACAAAAACCATGCTTCTGAATCACGGTGCCCGGGAAACACTGGCTGGTTACTTGTTTGCATTTCTGAGTTTCAGGTTTTCAAAATTTCCTGATTGCTTTCTTAATGGTTACCAGTAAGTAGCTGTTAATTGTACCAATACAAGAGAAGCTATAAAATTGCGTGTCATGCTTCCAGAATCCTCAGTGGAACCTTTGCCTTTGGGAAGTCATTTATTTGTGCCCCAATCCAGAGGACCCTTGCAGCCCACCAATGGCTTCCAGGCCATACCTGGATAATCACTCCCAGCTCCGGCCCCACATCTGATTCTAAACAAGTCATTTAACTTATGAGCCTCCATGTACTCATCTGTAAAATGGGTGTAATTACCCTCCTGTCCTTGTAGATTCAGAAATGAGAACTGATGTGTTTTGGAGACTGGGAAGGGCTGGCCCCATGAGTACTATGCTCTGTGATTTGTGACTTGTGGATTTAAGTTTAATGGGAGATAGCGGGGAAAAAAGTGTGAGAAGCAGCTTAACACATCTTGAGCCTGCCTTGAGAGTGACTCAGTCAAAACTTGTGTCTGGGGTGAAATCAGGGCATCGAGCTGTGTGTGTGAAGTTGTGCCAGCTGCCAGGGTCTGTGAGCTCCAGCCCTCAGAGTGCAAATGCAGTTCCAACACTGCCACAAAACAGAATCTGGGCTGTTATTTGCCCCTAATCCCCCAGCTCTGACGGTATTCTGTCTTTCTGAGGTCTAAGGAGAAACACTTAGACCCTACTGTCAGAGCCCAGGGCCAGCCGGCCCTGGAAATGAGACCTGCCTCATTTATGCGGTATTTTTTTTGTTCTGAGCTCTGTTCTAAGCTCTTTCCAGATAGTCACTCATATAGTCCTTCCAACAACTCTCCAAAATACATATCATCTCCAATTTACAGAGGAACAAACCAAGGCACAGAGAGGTGAAGTTCTTGCCTGGAGCCACACACCTAGGAGGAGGGATCTGGGACTCGCCTCCAGCAGTCTGGCTCCAAAGGCCGTGTTCTTGGTAACTTGGCTGTGCAGTCTCAGGTCACCCACGGGCTCCAGCCCCTCCCTCGGGGTCCACGAGCAACAGAAAGCTTCAGAGAACATCAGAATGAAAGCCACACTGGTAGCAGGAGGCTGAGCCCTGAGTAGGTCAGCTTTTCAGAGTTCAGCTCCTTAATCCAGAAGAGGAAGAGACTGACAAAATCCAGGGTTTGCAAACTGTGCTCCGCGGAGCCCTGAGGGGTTCCTCAGTGGTCTCTCAAGGGGCTGCCGTAGCTGGGGAAAGAACCCCGCAGGCAGGGCTCAAGCCCACCCACCGGTGGCTCTGCACTTCGCTGTTACACAGCGGACTTCCGTGTGTGAGTCCACGTGAAGGCCCCAGGGTAGAGTGAGTGAGAAGGAAGGAGGAAGAGAGGAGGTTTGAGAACCACGAGATCAGTGGCTGTGAAACCTGACCCAGACTTGGGTTTAAAGATACTCATCCCCAGGTCCCATCCTGTAGCTATGGAACACTGTAGCTCTGTGTGTATGGAACAAGCTCCCCGGTGTGGGCTCAGTCGCAGGAGGTGACATGGGCAGAGATGGAGGGTGGCAGCACGGTGCCCACGTGGTGGAGTGCAGACTCACCAGGGCCATCACAAGGTAGGTTGAGATCCCCTTCCCGAGGCAGCCCCGGGGTCCCGCCAGTAAGGGAGGAGCCTTACCCAAGCCAGACCCCCAGCTGCCCCCAGGCATCCTGCTGCTTGGGACCTTGCTGGGCCCCACTGAGCAGAGGGGACGGGCACTGTGGCGTATCGGCCTGCAGCAGCTCCCACAGTGCAGTCACAGAGAGGCTCCCCGAGTCTCTGAGAGACCCACAGCCAGGAAGTGGCAGAGCAGGAGTCAGGCCTGGGTGACATCTGAGTTCTGAGCCTGAGGTCAGACTCCTCCCGACCTGGGGCCGACTGAGACTTCTGCCAAGCATCAGGTGGGACCTGCCGGCCTTGGTCCGGGGCCAGTGATGTCCCATGGACACCAGACCACGAGCCCTAAATTGGGGGCAAGTCAGCCCGTGGCTGCTGTGCTCTGGGAAGTGGTCAGGCACGGAGCTGCTACAGAAGGGCCTGCAGGCCTCTGCCCACCGCTGCCCTTGGGCTCCTGTGGAGGCCCAGTCTTCTTCACCCACAAGTCTCACCACCCCCAGCCCAGCGCCTTCAGGGCTCCTGAGCCCAGCTCTGGACGCCCAGTGTTCAGCTGGGTCAAGGACTCACTGTGTGACCACAGGCAAGCTGGTCTCCCTCTCTGGGCCTTAGGCCGTCTCTAAAACAGACCAGGACAGTGGTTATGCACCTGTGGCCTGTGAAGTCTGAGAAGTTCTGGGATGTGCCATAAAAGGCAGTCGGCAAGGGGGAGGCTGCAGCCACCGTGTTAAAGGGTCCCTCCCTGACACCCGCCCCCCTGCCCTTCAGCCCTGAGCTCCAGTGTATTCCGCTTGTTGAAATAGTCAGATGTGAGTGACAGGTCTGCAGCATCTCCGCAGCTGAGAGGGAGCAGGTAGGAAAACCAGCGGTCACATCCTCTTGAAGCTCCTCCAGGTGCCTCTGGACTGTGATCAGGAAGGGAGGGGGCATCAGCCTGGTGGAGGAGTCACTCCCCACGGGCGCCCCCAGGCTTCTCTGCTCACCCCTCCTCCCTATCAGTGAGAGGCAGTATGAGCCCCTCCTTAACCCGGGTAGAACAGGAAATAGGAAAATGGGACCCCTGACCCTACTTCTGGAAGTCTCTAAGACAAGGCCAAGGCCATGAACGTCTGTCTCCCCCGTGAACCACAGCACAGCTGCACTGAGCAGCGCCTCCCCACATCACAGCGATTTCCAGTTCACGAGGCTCTTTCGCAGGGAGGTGGGGGTCAGGGTTAAGAGATCACATTCCGGGCAAACTCCCTGGGCTTCGCCCTCAGTCCTGACGCTTGTTACCTGGTGACTTTAGGCAAGCGACTTCACCTGCTGTGCCTTCATTTCCTCATAGGGACAATTGGGGTCAAAAGATACTAGGTCAGAGTGTGGCTGCAGGAATGAAACAGGCCAATATGTATGCAAGGCTCAGCACAGGGAGCAACCAACCTTAGCCACGATGATGACCGTGACGATGACGGTGGCAATGATAATCCCATTTCAGCCTCTCGCCAGCCCTGCGGGGTAGGCAGGACAGGGCCCTTTGTACAGATCACAAGACTGAGGCCCAGGTAAGTTCAGCAATTTGCCCAAGCTGCGGGGCCAGCCCAGAACAGGACCAGAGGAAGCAAGAGTTTGGGAGCCGCGAGGGGTCTCAGTGGCCTCTTGTCCACTCCCCTCACGTTGCAGATGGGAGGGGCTTGTCCACAGTCCAGCAGGGCATCAGTGTCTGAACTGGTTCTAGAACCCAGGGCTCCTGCCTCCCTGGCCAGTGCTTTGCGCTACCTCCAACCATAAGACTCAACTAGGGGGAAGAAAATCCCTGGGTCAGTAAGTTTTGGAAACACTGCATCGTGTCTCATAGATCAACACGACCCACTTATTAAGGCTCTGATAAGTTCTACAATGAAGAAAAAATGTTTTACCTTTTCCCGTCTAGTATTTCCCAAACTTACATGACTGCAGAACCATGCCTTTTACTCTCAGATGACTTCCCCAGGGCCCGTTAGCTCTGTTATTCTGTGCTTTGAGGGCGCGATCAGTGGTTCTGTGGTGATCTCTAAGCACACCACCACTCTTTAGCCATGGGAAGTCTCTTTGGCTCAGATGACATCCTTGTGTGCCTCGAGAAGGGAGATGACAGGCACAAGGCCAGGTGTGGTCACAGCCGCTCTATCTCAGCATCCCCTTTGCTCAGAAAGGACTTGAAGCTGTGCACAGCACCCGCACGAGGCAGAAGAGCCCCACAGATTGGCTGGGAAATGCCAGTCCTAGGGCGTTCATGATTTTGCTGCTGTCCTAGGTCCTACGTATAGACAGAGGGGCTGAGTCTGTTGGCACAGGGCCCCAGGGGATGGACATGTCCATGCTGCCAGGGCGTCTGGCCCCACCTGGCCTCCAGAGCACCTTGTCACACTTTGGTGGCTCTGAGCTGCTTAATTGCTTTCCCTGGGACAGCCCAGAGATGTCAGAGTCACATCCAAACTGGCTCCATGCCTGTACAAGGCCAGCTTCCTTCCTTATTAGGAGGCTGATGTCTGTGGGGGTGGCGTGGAGCCCGTGGCCGGGGCATGTGGACAAGGAGGGGAGGAAGCAGCCTCTGACAACTGTCACTATGGGGACCAGAGCTGTGGTGGCAGGGAGGAGACTCAAGACAAGCCAGGGGGAGCCTGAGGGACTGTCCGCAAATGGAGGGTCAGCGATAACAGGCCCGGGTCACCGATAGCATCTTGAGTGTGTGTCAGTTCCAAATTCCTCGCGTGTCTTCGTGCGTGTGCAAGTAACAAACTCATCTTAGCGACAGCCTGAGCCCAGCAGAACTGATCAGCCTTCTACAGGGAGGGGCTTGAGGACAGGCCTGGGCTTTGGAGCTAGCTCCTCAGGCTCGATCCCAGCATCGGCACATACCTGCTGTGCGACACCGACTCTCTTTGAGCCTCAGTTTCCCCTCTTTGAAATGGAGATAAAACATCTTGGTCGTTGCAAAGATTAAATAGTAAATGGAGAGACGCATCCAGGACATCCCAGCCGCTTCTCTCAGGGCTGCAGGGGACTCACGTGAGAGAAAATCTCCACTACAGAGCTGGAACCCAGGCTCTGAGTCTGGGCTGTGCCCCCTGCACACAGTTGATTGGCTTTTCTGAGCTCCACTTTTCTCATCTGTAAAATGGGCCCTTGGGAATCGTGAGTCCCCCATCCTCAGGGGAGGAGGCAGTGAGCTCATGCTTACTCGTTGTAAAGCACCAGGCAACCGTGAGCCGTCGTAACTGCGCGGCCTTGTGGTGCCAGCTGGAATTACCGTCACCACCTGCTGTTTTGATCAGCGCCCACTGCAAAAGCGTATTGGGGTGGCAGTGACAAGGACCCACCTTGTGGGCTCTCTCCTGTGCCAGCACTGGGCTGGACACTTACTCATTTCAACCATGCCGTGAACTCAGACGCCTGTGGGGACCCTGCAGATAGGCACAGCAGCACGGGCCCCAGCGGAGGGAAGGAGCCCTCACTCCAGCAAGGCTGCCCGGGGCGATGCCAGCCCATGGTTCCAGAACTTCTGATCTTCTAGAGAAAACAAAATTGTCACATAATCCACCCCAATTCTTTAATAGTAACAACTCATTTTTAAAAAATTAAGTGTCCATTGGGGGCAATTCCATGGCCCTAATCTGTCTCAGGGCCAGCAACTCTGTCACTTCCCGTCTGGATTCTCTCTCTGCGGGCACATCGTGCTCTGACAGTCCCTGCTCTTCCCTTGTCTGTGGAATCCCCGGCCTGTCTGGCTGTGAGCACCCATCTCAATTCAGCACCGTCCTCCTTCACTGGAGAGCTCTCCTGTCCTCCGCTCCCTGACGGACAGGCAGCAGGGGGCCACGTTCGTTTCTGAACCCAGGGAAGTGTTCCCAGGGCTTAGAGTGTTTGGGGAGTGGCAGTGAAGAAGGGAAAAGGGGTCTTCACTCAGCACTGCCCTTGGAGGCCTTGAGTATTGCCGGAATCCTGAGCCCCATCCCCCCGGCCCTGTCCCGGCTCCACCAGGGCTGCACAGGACCAGGTCAGCTGCCTGCAGCCACGTGACTCCGTTGTTTTTTATGGTCGCTACCGGAGTCTCTGGGACTCAGAGATAGGGGTTGGGGGCTTCACCTTCAGGTGAAGATGTTAATGGGCCTGACAATAAGGTGACTCCATATTATCCCAGAAATCCCAGGAGGCTGGCGGTCGTCAGCATGAAAAGCAGCTGCAACCCAGCCTAGGGATACGGATGGGGCTCAGAATGAGGACTGGGGACAAAGACTAGTTTCACGTGGGCAGGGGAGGTAGCAGGGGGCATGCGGAAGGCTAGCATGACTTAGGCTGACCTTTCCTAAGTGCCTACTGTGCCAGGCACGTGGGGGTCCCTTGATGTGCACTTATTAAGTCATTCAACAAACACTGGCTGAACACTTCCTATATGCCAGGCTTAGAGCATAGGACTGAGGATGCAGGTGCAAACGATAAGATAAATTATCCTGACATCATCCGGACTTCCGTGAGGAAACTGAGGCCCAGAGAGATAACATACCTGGCCCAAGGAGACAAAATAAGTGATGTGCTGGGTGCGGTGGTTCATGCCTGTCGTCCCATCGCTTTGGGAGGCCAAGGTGGGCAGATCGCTTGGGGTCAGGAGTTCGAGACCAGCCCGGCCAACTTGGTGAAACCCCTGTCTCTACTAAAAATACAAAAAAAATAGCTGGGCGTGGTGATGCGTGCTTGTAATCACAGGTACTCGGGAGGCTGAGGCGGGACAATCACTTGAACCCAAGAGGCGAAGGTTGCAGCGAGCCGAGATTGTGCCACTGCACTCCAGCCTGGGTGACAAAGCGAGACTCCATCTCAAAAAATAAAAATAAAAAAAATAGGTGATGGAACGAGGCCAAAATTTGGGGTCCAGTGGACTGTTGCCCTACACCACTTTTCGGACAGATATGATTGAAGCTGATTAAACTGTGAGCTGTTAGAATAAGGATTTGTTCTCTAATTTCCAGAATTCCAGTGCTGGAGGGGAGCAGGGGTCATGATTAAAAGTCATCTACCAAGGGAGAGAAGGTTAATTCACAAATAGGAAGAAACCCTGTAGGAGGCAAACCTCCTTTGCCCCATGCCGTGGCTCTCAGCCACCACTCCGGACCCACCAGTTAGAACGTTTCACGAGGCATGCTTGGAAAAGCCAGAATGGGGGCCATTCGCCTATAGGTGTCTCAGTTATAAGACCACCCCCACCCAGGCCTCACCAAAGCTCTCTTCGTTTCGAAGGAAATTAAATAACTGCTGCTCATAAATGTGTTTCCTGTTCCTAAACTGGCCTTCCTGCAATAGACAGTGAAAGTCACTCACCAATGGCTTAGGAAATTCCCAGGAGGCAGTTGAAAGCCTTTGGAGGGAGGTCAGAGGTGGGACAGTTTGCATTTATCACGTAAAATAATCCCCTATCCCATAGAAGGTAGCACCTCCAATTGCCTCACCCTGGGCTACAGGCTTGGCACCTGGCTCAGTGGTGGGTTCCTGTCCCAGTGTGCAAATGGTCAAGGCTTCACCAGGCAGGGTCTCCCAGCTGTCACAGTGCCCAGTGTCCACGGGGCCCGTGGAAGAGGCTCAGCTGAGCCAGAAGGAACCGAGGCTGTCAGGAGGCCCAAGGACGAACCGTGCGCCAGGGAGGGGACTCATTCAAACAAAAGAGGCAGAGCTGCTGAAAATCTAGTTAGGGAGTTAACTAATCCTGTTAATTCATTATTAAAGTTATAACTAGCCGTTAAACTGTGGACACAAGATGAAGGACTTTTCATCTCATTCAATCCTGTTTTTGTTTTTAATGAAAACCAACATAATTTCAGATATATATATATATATATATATATATATTTTTTTTTTTTTTTTTTTTTTTTTTTTGAGACAGAGTCTCTCACTGTCGCTCAGGCTGGAGTACAGTGGTGCAATCTTGGCTACTGCAACCTCCACCTCCTGGGTTCAAGCGATTCTCCTGCCTCAGACTCCCAAATAGCTGGGGTTACAGGCACCCATCACCACACCCGGCTAATTTTTTCGTATTTTTAAGTAGAGACGGGATTTCACTATGTTGGCCAGGCTGGTCTCCAAATTTCAGATGTGTTATGAAACAATGTGAAAGTAGGTTTGGGGTTCAGCTGAGGTCATCACACCCACAGCGATCTGTCGCTCCCAGCTTAGCCTCCCAAGGCTGTGCAGATGCACACGTGTCTGCTCTCTACGTACCTGGAGAAGGATCATCCTCTTGCCCAGGTTGTGTGTGTCAAATACACCCTTCTCATAGGATCCATGAGATTACTTTCATGGTTGTCCATTGGCAGAGAAGCCTGGCAGAAAAACACGTCAGAAAAGAGGAGTGGATGTGGGGATTGCCCAAGGAGGCCCGCGGCTGGGGAAAGATGGGCTTCAGCGGCAGTTGCAAACTAGACAATAAGAAGGACTTCCCAAATGTGGACGCCCCTGCAGCAGTGGGAGCAATTAGCAAGGAAGAAAGAGGAAAGCTTTTGATATATAGACACATGTGTAAAAGCATTAGTAGCTGTCATTGGAGAACTCTGTGTTTGTCTTCCCTGGACTTCTTAGCATCTTCCTCCTAAGTCCGTAAAATTAGAGAATCCTTGTCAAGTATCTCCCCAGGAATGGAGCGCAGAGCAGTGTGAATCCTGGCCAACTCCAGGATCTCAATTCTCTTTGGAAAATTCTCCTAGTGTGGGAGGAGGGACTGGCGGAGGAGGGTGTCCTCCGGGCTTCGGGGCAGGGTGGCTGGTCATGGGACAAAGCACAGATGCCCACGTGATTTTTTAAAGCATAAAGCAGTAATTGCAGGTAAAAGCAGAGCTCCGTTGGATCGTTCTATTTACTTTATGATGTCATAAATAAGGACATGTTGGGGTCCACCAGCATTTTAGCCCTGGGCCTCCTGGCCAGCCTGGCCCTGGGGTCAGGGGTGCTGCGGGTTGGTGGCAGGGCCCATGCCACCTCACTGCCCAACCGGGGTCCTGCCATCAGCCGCTAGCAGCTACAGTGGAGAGTGACTGATGGGCTCTCCTCCTGCTGCTCTTCACGCCCACACTGTCCCTGGTCCTGTCGGCTGCCACAGAGGCCTTTCACCCATTTCATACTTATTTCATGGGGCTTGTGAGTGAGAGGGTCAGCAAAGCATCCACATCCAACAGGGCGGCCATGATCGGGCCATACAAAGTTGGTTTTTCACATTGTCATGCAGTGTTTACAAAATGGGAATTCAGCTTTTGGAGCTGCAGGTGTTGCTGGGGGCTCTCCTGCCACTTCCTGAGGGCAGAGAGTGTCGACAGTAGTTGGCTGCCTGCACAGAGCTGGGCTGGGCTGAGAACAGAGGCCTGGAGGTGGAAGCGGGCAGGGCTCTCTCTGTGCCTTAGGGCAGGCTGGGGACAGTGGGAGCGGCAGCTGGTGGATGGAAGTCAGGGATACTGCTACGCCTCCCAGGATGCGTGGGACACTCCGTTACAATGACATCTGGCCCCATATGCCAACAGTGCCAATGTTCAGAGGCCTTGCCATGGGCACAGGTGTGGATGAGGTGGGGTTGGCAGAAGATGAGGCCACAGAGGGAGGCCTGCTCCCTCCCTCCCTCCCTCCATTCCTCTCTTCCTGCCTGCCTTCTTTTTTTTTTTTTTTTTTTTTCTTGAAATGGAGTTTCGCTCTTGTTGCCCAGGTTGGAGTGCAATGGCACGATCTCAGCTCACTGCAGCCTCTGCCTCCTGGATTCAAGTGATTCTCCTGCCTCTGCCTCCTGAGTAGCAGGGATTATGGGCATGCACCACCACACCCGGCTAATTTTTTTTATATTTTAGTAGAGATGAGGTTTTACCGTGTTGGTCAGGCTGGTCTTGAACTCCTGACCTCAAATTATCCGCTCACCTCAGCCTCCGAAAGTGCTGGGATTACAGGCATGAGCCACTGCACCCAGCCCTGCCTTCTTTTACTCAATACTTACGGGGCTCATTCGGTTGCAGGCAGTGCTGGGCTAGGGCTGGCTCACACAGGCCCACGGATGGATGTCTTCCAACTCCACGTCCAGTGACAGCCTGCCCGTCACTGAAACTGCCCACAATAGGAGTATTTGCACCACGGAAATTGACAAACAAATGCTGAAACCAGTGTACCTCTTGAAAAGATAAGAGCCGGTTGTTAAGTGTGGTTGGGTCCTTGCTAGATACTAGAGATGTCTAGGGAGCAAAACCAGGCCCGGTGCCTGCCCACGTGTGGTTTACAGTCTGCGGGGAGACACAGACATTCATCAAATAATTACTCAACTGTTCGTTTCAGCTGTGAGAAGTGTCATGCCAGAAAGTTTCCAGGAATTAAGTGTGTGTGTGTGTGTGTGTGTGTGTGTGTGTGTATGTACGTGCGTCTTGGGGTTGTAGAATAGCCATACAAGGAAGGAGTCCCTGAAAGAATCCACATTGAAACAGAGCCTGAGCCTGTGTGAGGGTTCGCCAGGCAGAGAGGAAAGTGCAGGCCGCCGTTCAGGCCGAGGGAACAGCAGGTTCAGGAATTGGAGAGCGGGGATAAGGAGCATCAGGGACATGCAAGAAGCCCAGGGTGCCAAGGGCAGGGGTGAGAGGCTGAGGATGAGGCTGCCGAGGCCAGCCTGTGAGTCACAGCCAGCACCTTGGACTTCACCAGGGAGCCACTGAAGGATGTTGAGCAGAAGAGGTCCCTGGGAAGATACCATTTTTAAAAATGTCCTCTGGGCCTGAAGAGGATGGAATGAAAGGGGAAGGGGGAGGTCGGGTGTTGAGCTACGGCTGAAGTGTTCTGGAAAGGAGGTGGTGGAGCCCACTGAGACGGGGTTCAGGTGAAGGAGACTCAAGAGGGACGGAATTCAGCAGGGGACCTTTGAACCTCAGCCTGCCCTCACCCAGCTCACTGCCTCAACTCTGCCTCAGTGGCAGCTAGGGTTTAAGTGCCCTGGCTCTCAGGTCTGAGGTCTGAGACCCTGTGGGGCAGCAATAGGCCCAGCTAGGTGCAGGGACACATCCGGCCACCTCACCCTCCAGGGAAGCCTGGTTCTCTGTGCCATCTCCAACTCAGACACACAGGACACATTTAGAACTAAAGCTTTCCCACCAGGCTCCAGGGAACTCTGGGTCCAGGCACATATTTGATCCCAGGCACACAGAGGCCAGGGAGGTGCCACTGTGCTTGACGCTGCAGGCCTGGAAAGAGCCCCAGAAGCCCAGGGCACGGGCCACTCAGCCACAGGCTGGATATAGACTCAACATTTTAAATAGAAAAAGAGAGGGAAGAAAAGTGTTAATTAAAATGCTAGAGCTCTAAGTCTGTCCCATAGCTGCTGCCAAGGGTGTCTGCCAATGGCACTCAGAGGTCAGGAGCATGGGGGACCAGGGTGAAGAATGCCACCTCCCACCCTGCTGGGGTTGGGAGACTAAGAGTCAGGGCTGCTCTGTCACTCTTCACGCGCGGCGGGGCGTAGAATTTACGAGGCCTTTACCTCTAGGCCTCTACTTTTATTTTTGTTTTGTTTTGTTTTGTTTTGCTCTATTTTGAGACAGAGTCTCTCTTTGTCGCCCAGGCTAGAGTGCAGTGGCGCAATCTCTGCTCACTGCAACCTCCATCTCTCAAGTTCAAGCAATTCTCATGCCTCAGCCTCCCAAGTAGCTAGGATTACAGGCACACACCACCATGCCGGCTAATTTTTGTATTTTTAGGAGAGGTAGGTTTCATCATGTTGGCCAGGCTGGTCTTGAACTCCTGACCACAAGTGATCCACCTCTGCGTTTTTAACCAGGACCCTGGTAGCTGATGTCCCTGGTCTAAAGACCACTCTAGGAGCAAGTAGGCTGGGCTCCCGCCTCTAAGTGCCAGACCCACTGCAAGACAGAGTGATGTACCACATGGCCTTGAAGGTACCTTTTAGCCCTAGAACCCTGAATCCCACTGGGTGAGAGGCCCAGGTGACCCCATTCGTGATGCCATTTGAGCAGCAAGGGCCAGCGTGCTCCAGACTCTTCAGAGGTAGGCACCTTTCCTCACTCTGAATGGATTTTAGACAGGCATGTGGAGTCATGCCTGTTCGGCCCCTTTTAGTTGCAAATGTCAACCTCAGGCTGGGTAGAGGAGGGACTGCTTCAGGGCAAAGATGGTGGAAAGCAGTACATAGCAAAAGCTTCCCAAAGCTTCTGCCGGACACTAGTGAATGGCGCACTGGGCCTGTCCGGCCATCAGCTCTGGCTCCAGGCTGCCTGTGTCACTCCCGCCCAGGGCTCACCTCCACCAAAGTCTACCATCCTTCCTTCCATCCCGCCTTTCCATGCCACCCGTCCTATCAGAGGGCCCAGTAGTTCAGTCAGCATTAGGCACGAGTGTCTCTGGTCATAGAATGAATATCTAGGCACCGTAGGGTTTGGTAGAGCAGCCAAAGGATGGACAGACACACAGAGCCCCAAGTTAAGTGGCGACACCCATGTCCACATCGGCACGTCTTTCCCCATCATGGGCGTTGGGATCCCATCGAGTCTGTCTCGGTCCTGAAGCCTGTCTCTCTGTCTCTTCTCTGTGTCTGTCTCTCACTTTGAATCATGGTCAACTTCAAGTTCCCCAGCCTGGCAGGCAGGGCCGGGAGCGACTTCCCAGCCTGTGAGAGTAGAGTCCCATGCCCCACTCCCCGTCCCACCTTTTGCTAGTTTGAGCAATCCTTGCCCTTGTTCTCCTATAACCAAGCACAGGCATCCAGGGACAGGCAAGAGGGCTGCGTACATAGGTTCTTCTACCCTGGGAGGTGGGGAGTTTGGGGTTGAGGCCGAGCCCCCACCCTAGCTTGCTGGAAGCATCAGTGAACCGCTCTGAGCCGTCACTTTCCATCTGAAATGTGCCCTTTGCACCTTTATCCCTGGGAGAAGGCAAGAGAAACTGAGGCTTCCCAAGAGAATATCCAAGTGAAAAATGGTCTCATCTTCCTGGGATGTCAAAACAAGTAGAACAAAGAAGGGCTGAGCTGAGGGGGAAGGGAAAGGAAATGGTAGTTCCCATAACCTGGGCGTTTACCATCACTAATGACATTGAACGTCACCAGATACCAGGCCCAGGTAATAAAAATACGGATAGACTTGTCTGATGGCCTAGGCAGTCACTTTGTGGCAGGGGAGACGGACAGGCCATGCATCAGCAGTGCCAGCAGGAAACAGTGTACTGGGTGGGCATACACACAGCCAGAGGGACGGCCACTCAGGGCAGCCTGGGGGAGACATACGCGGAGGGGCCTCCCTCTACAAAACCTGTAAATCTGGAATGAAACATACTTATTCACACATTCCTGGTCTCACAAAAAATAAGGGAAATCCCCAAGACATCTACGGACAAAAAGCAGAAGCTGTAAGCTAACACGAGAGCCGGAGCGGTGCCTGATGACTGAAGGCAAAAGCTGAGGTTGTCCTAGAGGCAAAGGCTGCTATCAGGACTGTTATCGGGGGTTACCTCTGGGGATGCGTTAAAGTGGAAGAACACAGCGGAGACTCTGTCATTCAACCTGAGTCTCTCCAAGGGGAATGAAGCGGCCCCTGGACCCCGGCCTCGTCCCTACACCTCTTCTCTTCCCCACCACAGCCGAAGTTAATGTAAATCCTCTCTGGCGAAAGGCATCTGCTGCTTAGACCCTAAAGAGTCTGTAAATTAAGATTAAATATGTGTTCAGCAAAAACAAACAGCAAATTTAGACGCCCCAGGGTCTTCTCAGATACAGTAATTATCAGTACCAAATATAAAATACTATGCACAAAATACTTAAAGAACTGTAAAGACGAAATCACACACGGTGAGCAAACAACAGGAAACTGACAGACCAGGAAAACTTGAAAGAAAAAACAAATACAACATTTTAGAAATTAACAATATGGAACATTGAAAATAAATAAGAGGGGGAGTTAAACAGCAGACTAAACAGGTGAAAAGAGAATTTCAAAAACAGAAAAAAGATCTAAGAAAATTTCCCAGAATGCAATGCACAGAGCTAAGATGAACGCTATGAAGGAGAAATGACTATATCTAATAGAGTAGCCACTAGCCCACATGTTGCTTCTTAGATTTATATTTGAATTAATTAAAATTAAATACAACTAAAACTCAGGTCTTTAGTTGCACTAGGCATATTTTACCTCTGTTGAATTTTCCTTTTTTCTTTATTTTTTATTTATTTATTTATTTATTTTTTTGAGATGGAGTTTCACTGTCACCCAGGCTGAGTACAGTGGCATAATCTCAGCTCACTTCAACCTCCACCTTCCAGGTTCAAGGGATTCTCCTGCCTCAGCCCAGGCACCTGCCACCATGCCCAGCTAATTTTTGTATTTTTAGTAGAAATGGGGTTGTACCATCTTGCCCAAGCTGGTCTCAAACTCCTAGGCTCAAGCAGGCCTCCCACCTCAGCCTCCCAAAGTGCTGGGATTATAGGCATGAGCCACCGCCCGCCACCCACTAGCCACATTTTAAATGCTCATAACGACACGTGGCTAATGGCTATCCTATTGGGCGGTGAAGGTAATAGCAGATTTTCATCAGCACAGAAAGTTCTGTTGGATAGCACCGGGCCACAAGATGGGAAAAAAAAGAAAGTCCAGCTTATGTCTAGATGGAATCCTAGAAGGAGAGAACAGAGAGAATGAAAAAGAGGTAACATTGTAAGAGATAATGGTTCAGAATATTCCAAAAAGGAGTCCAGAGATACAGGAAGCACAATTTATATTGTTCAGAGTAAATGTTTAAAATCCACATCCAGCCACATTGTAATGAAACTTCAAAACACCAAGGACAAAGAGAAAATCTCGAAAGTAGCTAATGAAAGCAAAATCAGACTTGCAGCGGACTTCTCTTTAGCAAAACTGAAGACCTACGATCATGGAATGGTGTCTTCCAAGTGCTAAAACAAAACACGAACTCTCAACCTAAAACTGTGCACCCAGCAAAACCCCTTTGAAGAAGAAGGGTGAAATAAACTGTCTTCAGATAGGCAAAAGCTGTGACGGTTCAGTACCAAAACACTTTTAATCGAAACATCTTCTAAATCATGTTCTTCAGGAATAAGAAACGTTATTCCAGAAGGAAGGTCTAAGGACAAGAAGACATTATGAGCAAAGAAATTTGGTAAACATGTAAGTCCATGATTTTAAGCAAGCGCTACCAGTATGAAATAATCATCACAACAATGTATAAATGAGGGGCTTTTAAAATAGGATAGAATTAAAATCTTGGATACGGCAGCGTGTAACTCAGGAGGAATGCTCAGATTTCATAGGTTTTAAGTAATTCTTACTATATAGGACGGCATCAGGATACCGAACAACCCCAGGTTTTGTTAAGATAAATATGTATAGTGAGTTTTCAAAGATAATCATTAAGGCAGTGGTCCTAGCAGGGCTCTACCCCCAGGGTTTCTGTTCCAGGCAATCTGGGGTACAGTTCTAGAATGTTCCTTTCTACCAAATTTCCCAATGTTGCTAATGCTATTAGTCCAGTACCACACTTAGAGAAGTGCAAGCACTACACTAACAACAGAAACACAGAAAGCTGAACTTCCAAACCAGCAGAGGGAGGAGGGAGACGGAATGAGAAAAGAAACCGAAGAAGAAGGTACCTTCCATCCAGACCAGCTCCGTCCGATAGAAGCTAATGCAAGCCACATGTGTAACTTTAGACCTTCTATTAGCCACATTCCAAGTAGAAAGAAACGGGTGACATGACTTTTAATAGCATATTTTATTTAAAGTGGTATATCCAAAATATGATCAATATGTTATCAATTTAAAAATGATTATGAGATAGCGTACATGTTTTCTGGTACTGTCTTCAAACTCCAGTATGTGTTTTATTTTTATTTATTTATTTATTTATTTATTTATTGACAGGGTCTTATTCTGCCACCCAGGCTGGAGTGCAGTGGCCAGATCTCGGCTCACTACAACCTCTGCCTCCCGGTTCAAGCAATTCTCCTGCCTCAGCCTTCCAAGGAACTGGGATTACAGGCAGGCACCACCATGCTCAACTAATTTTGTTTTGTGTTCTTTTTTTTGGGGGGGGGGCGGTTGGGTTTTGACTTTCTTGGTTTGTTTTTTGGGGGTTTTCTTGAGACAGAATTTCACTCTTGTTGCCCAGGCTGGAGTGCAATGGCGCAATCTCAGCTCACCACACCATCTCCCTCCCATGTTCAAGCAATTCTCCTGCCTCAGCCTCCCAAGTAGCTGGGATTACAGGCATACACCACCACGCCCGGCTAATATTTATATTTTTAGTGGAGACAGGGTTTCACCATGTTGGCCAAGCTGATCTTGAACTCCTGACCTCAGGTAATCCACCCACCTTGGCCTCCCAAAATGCCAGGATTACAGGCATCAGCCACCGTGCCTGGCCATTATTTTATATTTTTAGTAGAGACGGGGTTTCACCATGTTGGCCAGGCTGTTCTTGAACACCCAGCCTCAAGTGATCTGCCTTCCAAAGTGCTGGGATTATAGGCTTGAACCACCGCACCTGGCCCTTAAGTCACTTCTCAGTGTGAACTAGCCACGTGACGTGTTCAGTAGGCACATGTGGCTTGTAGCAGCCATACTGGACAGAGCAGTCTGGACAGTAGGTGACATGATCCTGCAGAGAACAGAGGCCCCCACTCTATCACTGAGTGTCCACTCTGTGCCAGACACAAGGCTGAACACTGCACACACCATCTCATTTCATCCTCACGTGAGATTAAGCGTGATCATCATCCCCATTTTACAGAGGGGAAAACCGAGGTTGAGAAAATGTAAAACACTTGCATAAGATCATCTGGTTGGTAGCCCACTGAGCTGGTATTCAAACCGAGGGCTCCCATATTTCAGTGCCAACCTCGGACCCTCTCGGCCAGGGGTTTCTCTATGTGGTTTATTGCACTGGGCCAGATAGTAATGATTTTAGGCTTTGTGCATCTGTCTCAACTACTCAACTCTGCCATTGCCACATGAAAGCAGCTTTAGACAATAAATAAACAAATGGGCATGGCTGTGATCTAATAAAAGCTTTATTTAGAAAAGCAGGAGGGAGGGCTGGATTCAGCCCAGGGCCGTCGTCTGCTGACCTCTATGCTGGGCCAACAAATGGCCTCTGAAAGGCCCCATGTAGGGGAGACCTCGATGTTCACACTCAGTAGTACTAATATTCTGGGGGTGGGGTGTGCACGCGTGCATATGTGTTGGGGGAGGGTGGTGGAAGGTGGCAGAGCCTCTCATTCCAAAGTCCACAGGCGTCCTGGTTTCTGGAAGGATCCAGAGTGACTACCTTTTAATGGTAGCTTCTGAGACTCCGCCAGGGACTCAGCCAGCACCCCTGACTCGGCAGCCCCTCCATGGCGCAGCCTGGCCATCAACATGAGTTATTTCTGCTCTCAAGACTGAGAAGAAGGGAAATAAAAGCCAGGATTGATGGAATCCGGACATAAAAATCTGGCCCCTTAATGCCTGCATTTTGGAAACTGCCTTTAATTAATGGTTTATGACCCCAGAGGCCCCCTAGACTCCTCCCAAGCTCTTCTGTCACGCAGTCTCCCTGGTGCTGAGTCCTCAGGGTTGAGGGAGAGGGAGGCGGTGGTGAACAGCGATGGTGAATAGCTATCTTGCAGAAACCAAAATGTGTGGTTTGCGCACATGAACCCAGCTTGGCCTCTGGCATTCCTAGGGCCTGGACTCCATAAATAATGCGAGTTGTAAAGCCAGCTCTCCTTATAGCCCTGAGGCCTGCTTGCTACACAAAATGGGAACCCAAGTAACCCACACACACTCACAAAGACACACAGGCACACGCACACACGCTCACACATGCACACCAGAAATCTGCTGCTTCTGTTTGTGCACGTATCTGTCATCCCCTTCTGACCCTCTACTCCCTCTCTCACTCTCCTCTTTCCAATTTACTTTTCCATCGTTATCGTGGCTGGGCACCCTTTCTCTCCCCAGATGCTGTTCTTGCAACCTTCCCCTCTTCTGGGGGACTCAGGAGCAGGTGATAACTTCTGCTCCCATCTCCTTTCTCCCCTTCCCATGCCCCTTTAGCTCCCTTTCTTGGGGAGACGTATCATAGCCAAGGGCTGCAGACACCTGCAGCCCACCCACCTGGGCGTAGAACAGAAAGACGCGCCCTCATCTCACCGAGAGCCCCACCCCTCCCACCTCAACCAGGCAGGAGTCCAGCAGGGACAGTGAATTTCTGCCTGCCAGCCTGGACAACCAGCAGGACTTGTTCCCTCCAAAGTCACCAAAGCTGCACCCAGGAATGTAGCAGGAAGGAGGCCACTGCAGCTGAGCTCTAAATGTGGCTAAACAGTGCCCAAGCCCCAGGAGAGGGACCCCTTGTTACCATCAACAGCCACCTTGACTGAGTGTCTCCTGTCAGCCTGATAAAAGAGACATCAGAAAAAGCATTCCTATATGACGAATGCATTTGGGAGTAAACAAAACGGATTAGACTCTGGAAGCATAGCCGTAGCAAGCCATAGGTGCATCTGGAGAGGGGGCAGCAAAGGGAAGCTTTTATTGGCAAAAAGAGAAGTTACATAAGCTGCTTGGAAACAGACTTCATTGGCTGTGGAGGCTCAAAGCTACAGTTGGCACCTGTTCATTGGCGGAGACACCGTTACTGGGCACTGCTCTTTGGAGAACATCTTATCTGAATTGCTGCAGTCCCGAAGAAGGAATTTCTTGGGGGTTGTTTTAGAAAGTCCTTGAGACAGTCCTTATCTCAGATATGCAAGCATCCGTTCCCCTCCTTCATGCCTTTGCGGCTCTAATTCTTTTGGATCTGACAAAAGTGATTTCATCCTGGTATCTGCAACTTTCACACTCCTATAGCTTCCCATTCAGAGTTTATAACATTGATTTCAAGCTAGGAGGCAGATACGCTCATCATTCCCATTTTATATATGGAGAAACGGAGGTTTCAGGAAATCTGCCTGAAGCTGAGGTCTGTTCAGCTCCAAAGCCTGATCCACATGGATGACACGGGCCATGTCTTGGAACTTTGGGTAACCAGATTTGGCCACACGTCACCTCTCCTCTTCCCAGAAGCGCATAACAGAGGTGATACTCAGCTACTGGAATAAGACAGAGTGAAGCCCGCCAGGCTGGAGGCCTTCCGGGAGCTCTCAGCTCTCTCCCACCCGGGAAGGAGGCCCTGTTTCTGTGCCTGTTTCAATCCCTATAGAACTTGGAGTCCTGCGCCTGATCAGAAAGACTTCCCTGCAAGCCACGCCAGTCCATGGGAGCCAGGCATCAGCCCGGGCACCCGTCTGCACCCCTGGCTGGACGGCCCTCTCACCAGGCCGGAACCTGGGGCCCTGGTGGGACTGCAGAGGCAGCTGCTGTTTCCAAATTCTCGGGTGCTATGGCAACAAGAGGTCACTCAGACTGGCGACCTGAACAGAGCTCTCTGCAAGCTCTGCCATTTCCCTGGGAAATATAAAGACCTTCAGCCACTGAAAAGGGAAACACGACCATGTTGGCAGTGACCTCTCAACCTGTACTTGTCCCAGAACGGACAGCCCTGTCACACTCACCCCGGCTGAGTCCTCACAGCAGCCCACAGAGGAGGCAGGCAGCACAGAACAGTACCAGGCCAGCATTACAGAGGGGAAACTGAGGCACAAGGTGTTTGGGAGACAGGTTTTGATGGAGATGGGGATGATGGATGAGTGTGTGGTCACCACGTATGTGCAGCTCTTTTCAAAGAGTCCCTCAAGGAGTTTAAAATGGAGAGAGGGAAGGCGTTGCAGGGAGGGGGTTTCTAACTTGAAAAAGTGACATTTCTAGGCTGTCTTTTTCCCCCATGTCAAACATCATATAGTCAATGCAGAAAACTTGGGAGACAAGTATGCGCCCAGTCACAGATGTCCTCACACACTCACATACCACGTTCACACACACACTTGCACAATTACCTACCGCTGCTTTCCAGAGACAGACGTTTCATGTTTATCCAGCTTGTACTTTATATCTATTTTTATATATTAGATTTTATCCATCTAGTATATTGTATAAATATACAGGTACATGTAATAATTAAACACTTTACATCTACGTATAATTTTTAAACCACAGTCAGGGTTACACTGTGCCTGCTGTGTATTCCTTTTTCTTTTTCTTTTTCTTTTTTTGAGACACAGTCTCACTCTGTCACCCAGGTTGGAGTGCAGTGGTGCAATTTCGGCTCACTGCAACCTCCGCCTCCCGGGTTCAAGCGATTCTCCTGCCTCAGCCTCTCGATTAGCTGGGATTACAGGCACACGCCACCATGCCCAGCTAATTTGTTGTATTTTTAGTAGAGACAGGGTTTCACCATGTTAGTCAGGATGGTCTCGATCTCCTGACCTCGTGATTCGCCCTCCTTGGCTTGCCAAAGTGCTGGGATTACAGGCGTGAGCCACTGCGCCCAGCCCACGTCCAGGTAATTTTTCGGTATTTTTGGTAGAGATGAGGTTTCCCCATGTTGCCCAGGCTGGTCTCAAACTCCTGAGCTCAAGCCTTTTGCCCACCTCGGCCTCCCAAAGTGTCGGGATTACAGGTGTGAGCCACCACACCCAGCCTGTTTATGTTTTTACGTAATCCTGTTTTAGAGAGATTCTTTTTCCCTCTCAATTGCATCTCCGTAACCTGAACTTTGCATATTTACCAGGCATTGATTCGGCCAACCATAGATGGAAGAGTGGGGTTGGAAAATGTTGGTAGATGGATTTATTTATTTATTTATTTGGTCTATAGGGACCACTCCAGAAACTGCTTTTGGTGTCTTAAGAAATGAAGCTGAGTTCCATTTATCCTAAGAAAATAAATCACCTGGTTGCCCAAAGGTGACTGCCGCTGTGTTGCTTACAATAGCGAAAAATTGGAAACGAACCCCATGCCCATCAGTGGGAGGCAGGTGAAATAAATTACGGAGCCTCCTTCTGATGAATCCCTCGCAGCAAAAAGGTACTGCAGGTCTCTACTGAGATGGAAAGATGTCCTCCACAGCGAAAGCAAACAGGCATGTCACAAAATGCGTGCACCCTGTAAGCAGGCGGGTCTGTGTCTGTTTGTAAGTGTGGCTTTTCTGTATCCCAAAGAATATTTAACAGCTGGCTGTCCCTGAGTGGTGTCAATGGAGAAAAATGAAGAGACAGGTCTCAGTCATTTTCGGAGGTGTATTTGTCGAAGTTAAGGACGCATGCCCGGGAGACAGAGCTACGCCTCTCTCCGAAGATGATTTCGAGGGCTCCAAATTTAAAGGGGAAAGGACAAGATATTGACAAGCACACAGTTTTCATATAAGAGGGGAATGGTGATAAATAACCATGCGTGCCTTTGTCTGGCCCAAAGAATCTGCATTTTTATGTAAGGTAACATAGTCAGATGGGGAAAACCCAGGGAATCGGCGTTTTTACATAAGATTTTGAGTAGAATCTTATAAATGGGGCAGGGGAATAGTCAGATATGCATTTGTGCCAGATGAGCAGAGGGGTGAATACTGTGTGAAGATAAGCTAGCCATCTACATTGCCACGGTGAATTTTAACAGACATGCTTTAGGGTAAATATCTCGGAGCTCACTAGGAATTTCCTTGTGGGCCACATATGAGGGAGGTGTGTAACTGTTCATCTTGAAGCCATCTTATGCAACTGTTCCCAGCTTGACTTTTCCCTTTGGCTTAATGAGTTCGGGGTCCCAAGATTTATTTTTGTTGGAAATAGTTGCTCAGTGCCGCAAAGAAAAATTAGCACAGAGACAAAGGATCTTTTAGCCACGCAATTTTTACTTCCTGGACTGCAGGAAGGCTGCTCTCACTAGCCATTTTGCCATGAGAGTACAATATACAAAGAAAAACACACAAACTTATTTGTTACGCATTTGGGGTCTTCCTTACTGCTGGGTCTGATCTCGGTTGGCTGGAACCAGACCTCACAATCTAAACTAAAACCCGATTAGCTAATAACTTAAAACTTTTTAAAACAGGTAAAAGCAATGGAGAGCTGGGACATGCCTGTGAGCACGTCCAGATATCCTCACAGTCAGGTGCTCACAGTCTCTGCTGCCTCCGGGGACCAGCCTGAGCAGCTCTGCACATTGGCCAGCACAGATATCTTGGTTAAAGTACAAGGACATAGAGTGTGTTCTTACGTGCCTGTGAGCACGGCATGTCTAACAGCTGCATAGGATAGGGCTTAACAAAGAGTTATTGGCACACTCATTTTTTAACAAGAAAGGCAACTTTAAAAAGGAGCTTTTCTATTTCCCACGATTTTCTTTTCACAGCTGTATGGGGTGATCTTCATTTCCTGTTTTATTTTTTTCTGGCACAAGGTTTTTCTTTTCTTTCCATAGATGACTTCTGTGGTGGGAGCAAGGGCAGAAAAACAAAAAAAGCCAAAAGCCATTTTGATTTAGAAGAGAAGAAATGCGCGGGGGGACCTCGTCCTCTGCCTCCGGCCGGGGGTGCAGCCTGGTCCCCCAGCGTGGCCTGCGCTTGTGTGTTGCAGACTCCGACAGCCAGTGCAGCCCGACCCGGCAGAGCCTCAGCCTGTCGGAAGGCGAGGAGCAGATGGACCGGCTGCAGCAGGTGGAGCTGGTGAGGACCACCCCCATGTCCCACTGGAAGGCGGGCACCGTCCAGGCCTGGCTGGAGATGGTGATGGCCATGCCCATGTACGTCAAGGCCTGCGCGGAGAATGTGAAGAGCGGGAAGGTAGGCGACCCCGGCCCCTGTGGGACGTCCTCCATTCCCTGCGTGAGCTTTATGCACCCAGAAGCTGGCCTGCCCCCGGCTCCCACCCTGGAGTCAGGAGAAGGCGCAATCTAGGAGCCGGCCAATGCCATCAACCTCCGATGTACCTGCTCAGTCACTGTGCCGCCCTGGCAAGGCACAGAGCCCTTCTGAGCCCCAGCTGCCTCATCCTGAAAATGGGCTCAAGCTTTGTTTACCTGCCAAAGGGAAAGGGCTCTTTCTGCCGGGATGGGAATTCCGGCCCACGTCACAGCTGCAGAGGTTTCCATGTGCCCTGACCCCACTGTAGGAAAGGTGGCTAGGAGACAGGAAGGAGCCCCCCACCAACACACCCCCTCTAGGGCAGGAACCCCGCAGCCCCCACATGACCCTCCCTTCCGGGGGCAGGTGCTGCTGAGCCTGAGTGACGAGGACCTGCAGCTGGGCCTGGGCGTCTGCAGCTCCCTGCACCGGCGGAAGCTGCGCCTGGCCATCGAGGACTATCGCGACGCCGAGGCAGGCCGCAGGTGAGGCCACCACGAGGGGCCCCGGGGGAGGAGGGAGAAAAGTCCTCCTGAGGCCTTTGGTCACACAGGTGGGGGAGTGGGGCACTACGGGCTGGGCCAGGTGTGGGGGACATGGGGCTGTGACTAAGATGGTCTGGGGATGCCCCTGAGGAGGGGGCTGGGGCACACCCCTGCACTGCTCTGGACCAGCCCCCTCCGTAGAGAGACAGACACACCTAGATGAGAGGCCCCAAATGCCCTAGGACACCCCCCAACCAATGCGGGAGCCTCACCAGCCCCCAGAACTCCTCTGCCCCCGGGGACCAGCCTGAGCAGCTCTGCGCACTGGCCACAATGACGTCTGCTGCTGGCTCTTACTGTTCCAGGGCGAGGAAAGACAGCGAGGCAGAGCAGAGGCTGGCAGAGATCAAACAAGCACCAAGGGGCCGGGCGGGGCAGGGGGGCTTCTCTTGGTGGGCATACCTGGGTGCGGCATGGCAGGGCCTTCCCATCAGGTGTACCCCGCAGGCCACCCGTCCCCGCCTCTCACCCTTGGCCTGCCTGCCTCTCTCCTAACTTTCTGTGAGCAAAATTTGTTGAGCAGGGGTGGCTGCAGGGTAAAAGGAAGAAACCTCACCCCCACCCCGCCCCACCCCGTTCTGAGTATGTGGAGAGGGGAGGAACTCACTTTGTAAATCTGACACTTCTGTTTTGCATAATTATGTCCTTCACTGGTTTCCCTATCATTTTTGTGCAGTTAATTAATCAAACCTGGTGGTGTGTGCTGTAATTTGCAGAAGCAGCTTAGTGGATTTTTTTAGAAGCAGGGATTGCGGTGGAAAATCGGGTTGGTTTGGGAGCAGGAAAACCAAATCCATGTGTATGCTGGAGAGGGGCCCTTAGCATGATTCTCGGGTGGCAGGAAGTGCCGAGGTGAGACTGGACCAGAAACACAGGGATCGACTCAGACAGAGAAAGTGCCAGGCCTCAGTGGTACCATCAGGACACCGGCCCACCCTAGACAGGGCTAGGTTGAGGGACCGGGGAGGGGTCATGAGGGCAACCCATGCTGGGCTTCCCACCTCCTAACCAGTTCCATCCCAAAGCCCCTCACCATCCTTGGTTACCCAAGTTGGAAATTCCTCCTGCCCCCTTGCCCCACACCCAGCAGGGTCCATAAACACTGCCTGTGTTCACTGAACAGGGTGGGGATGGCTGCTTCACCTCTCAAAAACTTGAGAAGTCTGGGCTACTGCCTGGGTTCCCCCAAAATGGGGTTTGGGCTGCCATAACAAAATGCCACCCCCCAGGGGCTTAGACAACGGAAACTTCCATCTCACAGTTCTGAGGCTGGAAGTCTGCAGCTGGGAGGCCTGGATGGCTGGGAGCTGGGGAGGGCTTTTTTCTGGCTTGCAGAAGGCAACCTTCTTGCTGTGTCCTCACATGGGGAGGGAGAAAGAGGGAGGGGGAGAGAGTGCTGCCGCTGATCTCTTCCTGGAAGGACAATAATCTCACCATGAAGGGCACCCCTACAGCCTCATCCAATCACCTCCCAAAGGCCCCAGCCCCAAATGGAAGGTTAGGATTTCAGCATATGAATTGGGTTAGGGGGAACATTTAATCCCTAACAGTGGCACCCTGTAACCTCCAGGAAGCAGGAGTCTGTGGTGCCAGGGATCATGGACCCCATGCTTAGACACCCCCAGGGCTTCCTGGAGAAGGCAGAGGCCTTATTTCGAGTTTTCTATTCCCAGTGGGAGTCTGGCCTATCTCCAGTTTGCCACCTGACCTTGCCCTCTCTGGGACTGTTTCCCACCTGGGAAATGAAGGGAGTTAAATTAGGACAGTGGTTTTTAAACTTTCGAGGCTCATGGCCACTTGAGAGAATCTAATGAGAGCTTTTGACACTTTCTCTGCAGGAAATACACAAAACTTCACAGCTTTTCGCTGCACTGGGTTGTTGGGTGGGGGTCCATGGACTCGGGGGTAAGAACTCCAAGTGAGTTCATCTTCAAGAACATTTTCAGCCATGACGTCTTGTGTGCCCATTGGGGAAGATGCTGCCCTCTCTGGGACTGGGCTCTTTATCTACAAAATACCGGTGACAAAACCCACCAACCCCTTGCCAATCTATCATCACCACCTTATGAATATCATTTTATTTATCCTCACATCAACGCAGCGTAGACATGCTTATTCCTGTTTTAAAGATGGAGAAGACTGGGTACAGTGGCTCACGCCTGTAATCCCAGCACTTTGGGAGGCTGAGGCAGCCAGGTTACCTGACATCAGGAGGTCGAGACCAGCCTAACCAACATGGTGAAACCCCGTCTCTACTAAAAATACAAAAATCAGCAGGCGCGGTGGTGGGTGCCTGTAATCCCAGCTACTGGGGAGGCTGAGGCAGGAGAACTGCTTGAATCCAGGAGGCGGAGGTTGCCGTGAGTGGAGATCACGTCATTGCGCTCCAGCCTGGGCAACAAGAGCGAAACTCCATCTCAAAAAAAAAAAAAATTGGAGACAATTGGGTGCAGAGAAATGATGAGCAGAAAGTCACACCACAAAAGACCTGACCAAAGCCATTGCCTTTCCGGTATCCCATGCTGCCTTTGTGTTAAAAACAATAGCAGCTCCTCCTACTACTATTCACGGAACACCAGGTGTGTCCCAGACCCTGTGTTAGGAGTTTTGCATTCTCCACTCTTTGAGTCCCTACAACTCCATGAGGCAAACACGATTCTCCCTCATTTTACAGAGGAAAAAACAGAGACCCAGAGGTTCAAGGTTCCAGAGCTAAAAATAATAGAGCCAGAACAGCCCCTCATCTTCCATGCTGTGCTGTGACCCAGACAATATCTAAATTTTGTGCGTGTTCTCAGATTTCAGAATCTAATCTAACTCCAGTTCAGGGACGGGGCAGTGGCAAATTTTATAAAATGTCTGAATTCCTTTAAAATCATGCTTTTTTTTTTTTCAACTTAGCTCTTATAATAAATAGCTCAAACCAACAGCTGGGAACATATCGCCAAGCTGGGGCCCCATGGGGACAATGTTAATGAAAAGAGAACATTTCTGAAGGGCAGGAGCACATTAATTGTGGGCATGCAGATGGAGATGGCTGATTATGGATGGTCCTCTCTCGAGTAGGTTAAGTGGGGTGACCCCTCCCCAATTCCCCACCCCAACTCTTGTTGCACCACTGATTTGCTGAGCAAACTCTTGCTCCAGAGAGGAGAGGAGCCCGTTCTAGTCTCCATCAGTGACAAAGCTGACCCAGTGGCATCTGATTCAGAGGGCTGTGGGCTCTCTCCACCTCCTGCTGGAGAGAAGGATCCTCCTGTAACAAGGCTGAGCCTGGTCCTTGCAGGGCTGGGAGGGGTACTACCCCAGGACATTTTCATCCTGGAAGGGAGGTTGTCTTGGGCCAGAAGGTTCCGGTTCAGGAGCTCCAGCTGGGCAGCCTCCAGGTGGACTGGGGCAAATGCCCCGCTCACCCAGCCCTGCTCCGTCATCCACACATTCAAATGTGAAACAAGCACTGGTAAGTGTGAACTCTGAGCCTGAAAGGGCCCTGGACATTCACAGATAAGCCACCCCTAGTCCTGCCCTCCAGGAGCTGACTGTCCAGTGAGGCAGCTGGCCAGATGCATAGCCACGAACCACAGTGTGACTGGTCCGGGGATGGGAACTCTCAGGGGCTTCGGGCACAGAGACCCAGCATGGCATCTTGGAAGGCTTCCAGGAGATCAGACATCTCTGCGGAGTCCATAGGAGCTCACCAGGGGAAGAGCGTGGGGTGGAGAACAGGCCGGGAGACAAGGGGCCCCCAGTGGACCCAAGTGGTTCTGGGAGGCCAAGGGGCAGAGGGAAGGAGAGTGAAGCCAAGCTGGG